>NW_027185597.1:6012539-6233752 GCF_028583685.1 Petaurus breviceps papuanus | reverse complement strand
AGCAAAACAAAATGAAAACAAGGGGCAGGGCCTCTTCCAGGATGGCAGGAATGCAGGCTGTGTAAAGGAGATTAGCTTGACGTCAGACTACAAAGATGGCCATTCTGATGTTCTAGGAGGACACAAAGCTCTGGTCCTCTGGTACAACCAGATTATGAAGAATGCTGAACACCAGAAAGGAAGTTTGCACCTTATAGTCAAAGGAAAACAACTAAAGGCATTTAAGAAGACAAATGATGAGAGCAGTGCATTGGGACAGCCTGCACAGCTGTGAGTTTGTTTTTGTTTGTTTGATTTGTTTTGTTTTTTTCTTACAGAAGGATTCTTTAAATTCTGCTCACACAAATCTAGCTCCACATTACTGATTTTCTCTTGTCTGAATCTTGAGCAGCATTCTCTTGTGGTAATTCCTATCCTATGGTTTTTGAAAACCATATTTCAGCTTCCTTCTTTCTCCAGCTAGATTTCTACCACAATAACTGGGCTTCAGTCAAAACTTCAAATGAGTTTAAAAGGCACAGCTCCATCCAAAACCCTGCCCACAGATCCCCACCAGGAAGATTATATGGGGAGTGATAAAAAGGATGGACTAGAGAGTAAAAGTAGAAAGACTAGTTCCTAGGCTGTTACAATAGTTGAGGTGATAAGGTCCTAAAATAGGATTGTAGAAAAAGAGGGAAGAGATTTGAAATAATATACATATTGGGCTGTAAGGGAGAAGGAAAAATACAAAAAACGAAATCTGAATACAAAGAAGGAATGATAATGCCCCCAAAGAATGCATTTACTATCATTTCTAGCTAAGAGACCAGAAATTTAAAAAAAGATTTTTTGTGATCTCTGGGAGCAGAAAGAGAATAGAGTCAAAATGAATAACAATATAGTATAAGAGGAAAAAAAAACTGGATTTGGGGGCTTTATTTTTCTAAGAGGTAATGACCATAGAATCTCATTTCCTTGTTGAACCAAGTTATGGGAGAAACAAAGAGAAGTAAGAATTTCTTCTGATGGCAGATGAAATGATTTTATGGAATTTTAGGGAGAAGAAGCCTTAAAGAATATCAAACTCAATTCCATGTTGGACTTGGGAAAACTGAGGCCCAAAGGGTACATGGCTCACTTAAGGTGATATAGGGACAAAACTATTAACTCTCTTAAAAATGATCTTATACAATCTCTATATGGGAAATTTGATCAATTATAAGGGAAAATAGATTATATAAATTAATAGCCAGAAACTAAACTGGACCACAGTGCAGGAATCTTAACAATGAAAAGGATGTTATCAAACTTATTTTTTACAGATCAAAACATCCCTTAGGAATCTACTCACCTCTGGAATTATTATATGGCAGGGAGGTGAGGGAATCCTTTCAGTTTAATCAATAGTCCTGAGAGGGTGAAATCCAGATGGGGTGAAGTATGACAGGAGTTTTCATTCACACATATTACTCAGGCTTTGATTTCAGGGTTTTCTACGTAAGGAGATATGTGCATGTTGGATAGGAAAAGGGAGTTCCCTCAGTACTTTGGATGGGCCTTAGTAAGGTAAGAAAAAAAACATGAGGCCAGATGCCCCTTTCAATATAGGACAAAGCTGCAGCATTGCAAAGTGAAGCTTAGAGAAGGAAGACCCTTCACTGTTCTTCAAACTCCTGGTCTACCAGATGGTAGAACCCTCCAATCCACACATTGGTCTGGTCTTTGTGTGCTTCTGACTTTCTAGCAGATCCAGTTCTACCATACCTTTTGTGCAACCCATTTTACATTAACTCCAATAATGGTCCAAAAGGCGGTCACTGCTGGCAACCTTGTCTGGCTTAAGACTATCGAATATTTCCCTAGCATGAACTGTGAGGTGGGTGTTGAGCGCACCCTTGTAAGTAAATCTTCTGCCACACTCACTGCATGAAAATGGCCTCTCCCTGATGTGTATTTGCTGGTGCACCTTCAAAGCAAGTTTATGGCTGAAACTCTTTTTACACTCAAGACATGGGAACGATTTTTCCCTGTTGTGGACTTTGCTATGTTCAGTGAGCTGAAACTGATGACTGTAGATTCTGCCACATTCACTGCAAGAGAAGGGTTTCTCCCTACTATGGCTTACGATGTGTTTAGTGAGCTCTGATTGTTCCATGAAACTCTTGCCACATTCACCACAGGAGAATGGCTTCTCCCCTTTGTGTACTCTGATGTGACTGGTGAGATGAGACCGACGGATGAAGTTCTTTCCACACTCCCCACAGAAGAACGGTTTCTCTCCACTGTGGACTCTGATGTGTACAGTAAGCTGAGATTGATAGCTATAGGTCTTGCCACAGTCACTGCAGGAGAAGGGTTTCTTTTCACTGTGGACTCTGATGTGTCTGGTTAACTTAGACTGATGGGTGAAGTTTTTGCCACATTCTCCACAGGAGAACGGTTTCTCTCTGTTGTGGACTCTGAGATGCTTAGTGAGCAAAAATTTTCGGGTAAAGCTCTTGCTGCATTCACTACAGGAAAATGGCTTCTCTCCACTGTGTTGGATGAGATGAGCCTTTAGATTTATCTTCAGTCGGAAGCATTTGTCACACTCAGGACACTGGAAAGGCTTCTCTCCAGTATGAAGTGTGATGTGTTGGTTGAGGTTATTCTGTTTGCTGAAGCATTTGCCACACTCACTACAGCAGAATGGTCTTTCCCCTGTATGAAGACGCTGGTGGATTTTCACAGAGGATTTCTGACTGAAGCTTTTATCACACTCAGGACACTGAAAGGGCTTCTCCCCACTGTGCACTCTGATGTGTTCTGTGAGCTTGGACTGATGGATAAAACTCTTGCCACACTCCCCACAGGGGTAGGGCTTCTCTCCACTGTGCATTCTCAGATGTGCCTTCAGACTTCTCTTTAGGCGGTACTTCCTATCACACTTGGGACATGGGAAGGGTTTTTCCCCAGTGTGGACACTGATATGATCAGTAAGGCTAGACTGGCTGGTGAAACACTTGCCACACTCCCCACAGGAGAATAGCATTTGTTCATCATGTGAGTTTTGGTGAAACTTTAAGGAGGTCTTCCTATAGAAGCTCTTGTCACACTTTTGGCAGTGGAAGGGCTTTTCTCCACTGTGAATTCTCATATGGGTGCTGAAAATAGACTGAAAGGTGAAGATCTTGCCGCACTCACCACAGGAAAATGGCTTCTGCCCACCGCGGAGGCCCTGGTGTGGATGCAAGTCAGATCCCAAGCAGCTCTTCCCACATTCTTCACAGGAGAACAGGTTCCCCTGGGTGAGTGGGTGCTGAAGCTTCTTTAAGTCAAGCTTGTAGCAGAAGCTTCTGTTTCTCTTGGGGCCCTGAGGGGGCCTCTCTCCCCTGTGAGCCATCAGGCTCCATCTCTGACAGGAACTCTTCTCACGTAGGCAGCATTGTAAGGGCTTCTCCTGGCAGCAGAACCTCTGGCTTTGCTTGGAGTTAGACTTGCTGCTTGATGTCTGCTTACACTTTGAACACTGGCAGAGCTCCTCCTTGGGATGGCTCCTTTGGTGGAGTACCAAGTGACCTTTCCCACGGAAGCCATTATTAAACACAGAGCAATGGAAGCATCTCTGTAGAGGGACTTCCAGACAGCCCAGGGGGCCTGGGATTTTATGGATCAGGGATCTCTTCCTCTGGAAGGACCCCTTAATGCTGTGAGCTTTTACAAAAACAGGGTTTTTGTTTTGAATGTGGAGGTATCTCAAGGTAGTTTTTTGAGCAGACATGGAGAAAAGATTTCCTTTTTTCCATGGTAAAGGTTTAAGTACATCTTGGCTTTGATAATCATCCAAATGGAATTCCTCTTCTTTTGTACTCACAGCTCCTTGGCTTTCTGGAATTATAAACAAATACCCTGTTATTATTCTTGTCTGCCCTATGATAGGATTTATCCAAATCACTACTAACACGAAACACAGCTAACTAAGGTTGTCCTAAGAATCTAGATCCATCTCACCTTCATTCCCAGAGAAGTTATAACTTTTTCTTTTAATTATCTGTCATTAAAATAATTAAAAATAGTCAGAATATGGAGACTTAATTTAGATGGAACAAATAAGATTCAAGATGGATTTGATAAGCAGCAATAAAGTTGTGGCTCCCTGGCTTCATTAATATAAAGCCCAAGTTTACCAGGTCCTCCAGTTCAGTCAAAGAGGAACAGTATTCTCAATGGATGCTGCCCAATGTGAAGGTGTCATCACAGGCGTATTTAACTAAGGAGCTTTGTTAGGGAATTCAAGCAAATGCATGACACAATCAGTAATGTTCCCAAACTAAACTGCATGAAAAGACTTTAAAACAACAGATAGCAACCTTTTTTTCTGTATTTAGCAAATATCAAATATGAGCATACATAACGAAATACAGAAAGACAGAAGTAGATACAAAACTACAAATCTCTATTATACACTGTTTTCATCTTTTGGAAAGTTGTTCTAATAAAGCTATCTTGTAGGAGACAAGTAACAGAAAAAGTAGACCAGAAGAGCAGGAGAAACTAGAATAGGCCCAAATACATAAACTAAAGCTATGAGAAAAAAAAGACTGATGAGAGATAAGAGGACCAAAGACAGTGGCATCTCTGAAATCAAGAGTGAAGAGATACAGTAGGAGATAGTCTATTAATGTTAAAAGCTACAGAAAGATCAAAGAGGATGGGCATAAAAGATGTTAGTTTTTGATGATTATTGGTGACCTTCAGAAGGCAGCCAGGTACAGAAGTGGTCTAGGAATCAGGGAGACTTGAGTTCAAATTCAGCCTTGGCCACTTATTAGCTGTGTGACCCCTGGGCAAGTCATTTAACCTCTGTCTGCCTCAGTTTCCTCAACTATAAAATAAAGATAATAATAGCACTTACCTTGAAAGGTTGTTGTGAGGATCAAATGAGATGCTAATTGTAAGGCATGTAGCACACACACACACACACATACACAGAGTTGCCTGGCACAGAGCAAGCACTTAAATGATTGTTTCCCTCCTTCCTTCAATAGAAAAGTTTCAGTAGAATGGTAGGGACAGAAGCACATAATAACAGGCTGATGAGAGAAGGTACAATGTGAAAGTAGAAGAACTAGGTATAGACAACACTTTCAAGGAATTTAGTAATGAAGGGCAGGAGAGAGAAGGCATAGCAAGTATCTGAGTGAGCTAGAAGGCTCAAAGGAAGGCATCTTTTGAATTGAGCATTAAGCATGTCTGCAGGTAGAGAGAAAGGAGTCAATGGTAAGGGACTGATGAAGATATAGGAGAAAGAAAGCATGATTTCTAAAGCAAACAAGATTCTGGAAATAGGAGGGAATAGGCTTAAAAGAGTAGGAAGAGGTATTTGCCTTAGCAAATATTAGGATAAGGTTAAGTGAAATTAGAATTAAGTTAGAGGTGTCTTTAGACCATTACTGAAGGGACACTGGGTTAACAAAATGGGGCATGGGGACTGGAGTGCTGAAATAATGGATATTTGTAATGTAAGCCTAGGATAAAAGACTTCAGAGGCTGAAGAGACCTCAGAAATTGACTGCCCCAGGGGATAGATCTCTGTCTCTGGATAGATTTCAGATGGTCTATGAACTGGATGGAAAAAATTTACAACCTTTTTGGTTTTTTTTTTTTGCTTTTTGGAGGGCAATTGGGGTTAAGTGACTTGCCCAAAGACACACAGCTTACAGTAAGTGTATCAAGCACCTGAGGCCACATTTGAACTGATTCCAGGGCCAGCACTAAATTCATTGCACCACCTAGCTGCCCCACAGCTTTATTTTCACTAACCCCAACTATAATTTAACATTTCCTACAATTATGAATTTAAGAAACCCCATTATTCTCATAAGTGGTCTACAGGTTTGAAAACCCTGCCAAAGGGGTCCATGACATAAAAAAACTCAAGAGCACATGATCTAGGAGTTAATTTTGCCTTCCAATTCCCAGTCCCTCACTTTACAAAAGAAGGAAGCTGATGCCCAGAAAGGTAAACTGACTTGCTTGAGGATATCTGGCTAATAAGTGGCAGAGCCAGGATGCAAACCTAGATTCTCTGACTCCAAATCCAGTGGTCTTTCCACTATACCAGATTGTGGAGCTCTACTCAAGTCAAATGACATTGGAATAAAAGTCAGATAATTTTATCAGGATTACTAAAACCATGTCCTTAAAGGATTTGGGTATACTGTACTTGCCTACCAGACTCATTCATTTTCTGTGACAATTTCTGTTCCTGGACAAAAATTAACTTATGGACTAGGGTCAAGCACAAGATGAAAAACAATAAACAAGTATTGAGTTGCCCTGGATTGCTGAGGGTGGAGAATGGGTGACATAAAGAGAGACAGGAGGTGGTAGGATTTCTGGGAAGGGAAGAGTTACTGGGAATAGAAGGCACTGTGTGCCCACAACAGGTTAGGCCAGGTCATTTTCAGAGTGTGACTCATCTGATCCCCCAAGCTATTACAGGCCATATGGGCAATAAAGTTGCTATTAAAGAGACAACTTTGGTATTGTATCCATATGTTACTTTGAATCTTTGATCTGTCATATGAATAGAACACAGATGATGATACTGAAAAGGTCAGAAGACAGGGGAATAAAACTAAGGCAGTTCAAGGGGCGGCCAGGTGGCTCAGTGGTAAGAGCACCGGCTCCAGTGTCGGGATGACCTGGGGATCAAATCCGGGCTCAGATACTTAGTACCACACCCAGAAATAACTGGCCATGTAACCTTGAGCAAGTTACTTAACCCCGATTGCTTTAAAAAAAAAAAACTAAGGCAGTTCATGTCTAATGTTTTCAATTTTCTGAGTGAAGTAGGAGACTAGGTCATCCATCCAATAGAAGTGTAAGAGGTGAGGTTATGGTTGTTAAGATTCATGGAAAAAGTCTCCCCCCCAAAAAAAATAACAGTATATATATTGACTACAGTTATATAATGGAAAAGTAGATGTATAAATACAGAGACTAATGGACAGAGAGGCAGTTAGGTGGCTGGGTAGTTAAGAGTGTTGGGCCTGGATGAGTTCAAATATGGCCTCAGACAGTTACATGTTGTATGACCCTGGACAAATCACTTCACCCTGTTTGCCTCAGTTTCCTGAGCTGTAGAAGGAAATGGCAAACCATTCCTGTATCTTTGCCAAGAAAACACCAAATGGGATCACAAAGAATTGGACACAACTGAAAATTACTGAACAAAAAAATGGACAGAGAATGTACAGGGATACAGATCATAACTGATGATGTTTTTTTTTATTCATAACCTATGAATGTGTATGCAGAAATTCAGTTTTATATGTAGGTGGTTGCAAATGTAGATATGATTGGTTTTGTAGGTTAAAGTTCAGTGTATGACAAACTATTTTAAAATAATTTTTTTAAAGCAAGAAGAGAGAACTTAAGAGGAGGGTAGCTTACTGACACTTATTCTCCTAGATCTTGAAAAGGCAATTTATTCACTCACCTGGAATAGGGCATGTTGGGTCTGCTCTCTCTTCTAAGTATGGCTGATTCAAAATAAATGGTTTGACACCCTGCTTAATCCAAGGGAAATCATCAGCCTTCAGGAAAGGTAGGTTCACTTCTGAGAAAGGGAACAGTATGTACAAAATGAGACATACATTTTTGGACTTGGCCACTGCGGAAATCTATTTTGCTTGACTATGCATATCTGTTACAAGGACTTTTATTTTTTACTTCACAAGAGGTAAGAGAGAAGGAAGAAAACAAATGCTCATTTATTTTAAAAAACTGAAGAAAAAAAAAGGAATCATACAGGAGCTCAAATTTAAGCTATCTTAGTCACAATTTGCAATTCAATTCAACGTAAACATTTATTAAGTGCCTACTATATGTAAGATACTATGCTGGTTGCTAGATACATAAAGCAAACAATGAAAGTCACTGCCCTCACATAGCTTATATTCTACTTGGGCATATGTATAATAAGGATAGGTTTGTTCTTTGTGACTCCAAGTGATTTTTTCCAGTCAATTAGTCTTCATTATGACTTCAAGTATAAATGATTGCATATAATCTCCTAATTATTCTTCTAATCTTCCTAATTAGTTCTTCAAATTTCTTGCTACTTTGCTATTGTATATTCTGCATATACTTGACCTATTTTCCTAAAAAAAAAAAAAATACACTGTGTCCCTTGAAACCTTTCTGGTTTTAGAATGTCTTATTTGGTTGTTAATTTCTTTCTTTCCTTTTTGTAAAAGGATTTTAAATAGCATTTTTTCCAATTACATGTAAACATAATCTTTAACATTCAATTTTTAAAAATTTTGAGTTCCAAATTATCTCCTTTCCTTCCTCTCCACCTCCTCCCTAAGAACTTAACAATTATAGTTTAAATACATAGGTTACATATATGCAATCTTGTAAAACATATTTCCATAATAGTCATATTGTGAAAGAAGAAAGCCAAAAGAAAAGAATCACAAAAAATAAATTGAAAATAATATAATTCAATCTGAATTCCAACTGCATCAGGTCTTTCTCTGAGTGTGGATAGCATTTTTTACCAGGAGTCCTTTGGAATTGTCTTAGATCACTGTATTGCTGAGAAGAGCTAAGACATTGATAGTTGATCACTGTCAATGTTGCTGATACTGTGTACAATTTTCTCCTGGTTCTGCTCATTTCACTTTGCATCAGTTCATGTATGCCTTTCCAGGTCTTTCTGAAATCTGCCTGCTCCTCATTTCTTATAGTACAACAGTATTCCATTACAGTCATATACCATAACTTGTTCAGCCATTTCCCAATTGATGGGCATCCCCTCAATTTCCAATTCTTTGCCATCACAAAAAGAGATGCTATAAATATCTTTGTATGTGTAGGTCCTTTTCCCTTTTTTATGATCTCTTTAGGATATAGACCTAGTAGTGGTATTACTAGGTTAAAGGGTATGCACAATTTTATGGCCATTTGGGCAAAGTTCTAAATTGTTCTCCAGAATTGTTAGATCAGTTCACAACTCTACCAACAACTAATGTAGTGTCTCAATTTTCCCACATCCTCTCCCACATTTATCATTTTCCTTTTCTGTCATATTAGTCAATCTGATTGGCATGAGGTGGTACTTCAGAATAATTTTAATCTGCATTTCTCTAATCAGAAGAGCATTTCTTCAAATGACTATAGATAGCTTTGGTTTCTTCATTTGAAGACTGTCTGTTCATATCTTTTGACAACTTATCAACTGGGGAAAGACTTAAATTCTTGTAAATTTGACTCAGATCTCTGTATATTTGAAAAACGAGGTCTTTATCAGGGACACTTGCTATAAAGTTTGTTCCCAGCTTTCTGCTTTCCTTCTAATCTTGGTTAAATCGGTTTTGTCTGTGCAAAATATTTTTAATTTAATACAACCAAAATTATTCATTTTACATTTTGTAAAGCTCTCTATCCCTTGTTTGATCACAAATTCTTCCCTTCTCCATAAATCTGACAGGTAAATTATTCCTTGCTCTCCTAATTTGATTATGGTATCACCCATTATGTCTAAATCATGTACCCATTTTGACCTTATCCTGGTATATGGTATAAGATATTATTTATATCTAGTTTCTTACATATTATTTTCCAGTTTTTCTAGCAGTTTTTATCAAATAGTAGTTCTTATCTCAGAAGTTGGGGTCTTTGGGTTTATCAAACACTAGGTTACTATGATCATTTACTTTTCTGTGTCTTGTGTGTCTAATCTATTCCACTGATCTATTCCACTCAATGTACCAGATAGTTTTGATGTTTACTACTTTATAATATAGTCTGAGATCTGGTACAGCTAGGTCACTTTTCTTTGCATATTTTAAAATTAATTCCCTTGATATTTTTTACCTATTTGCCTAAGTTTCCTCATCTGTAAAACTATAATAATAGCACTTACCTCCCAAAGTTGAAATAATATTTATAAAATGTTTAACCTATATGGAGTTTTCTTGCTAAAAATACTGGAGTGGTTTGCCATATTCTTCTCCAGTGGATTAAGGCAAACAGGGGTTAAGTGTCTTGCCCAGGGTTACACAGTTAGTGAGTGTCTTAGCCAAATTTGAACTCAAGTCTTCCTGACTCTAGGCCCAGTGCTCACCTACCGGCCCCCATAAAAATGCTAGTTGTCACTATCCTCCTCTTCCACAACTCCTCCTCACTCTGATTCAGATAGTGAATCCAAGTGACCAAGGCTTATTAAACTGCTGGGAAACTGCAGCCAAAAATAAAATTGAGACTTCTATTTAGAAAAACTCACTTTAAGTTATTAGGGTTTTAGGTTGCTCCTTCCCATTAAGTTTTTATTTTTCCTATATCTAGATGCTTGAGTTCTTGACCTCAGGTCATTTTAATGGGAATTATAGTTTCCAGTAGGATAGAGAAAGCAAAGTTTCTCTGAGACCCTTGGGAGGGGGTATCTTCATATTTACTATTTAAACCTCTGAAAGGACTTTCTAGCTGAGGCCAAAGTGGAACCATTTGTTTCTTTTTAGAAAAATGAAGATGATATGAGTCCCAGTTTGGGGCTTTAAAAAATATAATTTAGCTGCTAGCACTCTAAATATACAATTGTCCAGCAAGTGAGTGAATATACTCATAGAAGATATATCATATATATTCCTTATTATTAAAATGAAATTTCAGCTAAATAGATGTATAACTCTCAGGTCCTTTTTAGAGTTCTTAGGATCATAGCATAGTGTTGAAAGGTAACTTAGGGGCTATCTAATCAAATCCCCTCATTTTATAAGCAAGGAAACTGAGGCACAGACAGGTTAAATGACTTGTCCAAGGTCATTAGGTGGGAACATCCACATTAGGAGAACCCAATGAAGGAGACACAGAAGTTAGAGAAGTGAATCAGGAGAATATAACACCTCTGAAACCAAGACCAAAGAGCTCTAGTAGGATGTGTTGGTTAACAATGTCAGAGGCCACAGAAAGGTCAAATGGGATTAAGTCTTCTAATTTCTACTGGTCAGTTATCTCTTAAGTTTAGTGCTCTCTACATATTAGCTTCAGTCTAGTCCAGGGAAACAGAACTATTTAGGGTATTTAGCTAAAAGGACTGAAGATGTCATGGTGTTAGTCTCCTCACACTCACCAAAACACTTCCACTCTTCAATGCTTTCCAGGTTACATTCCCCATTGTCACCACAACTGACCACTGTTTCTCTTCTCTTCAAATCTACCAGATCTCTGATGAATGGTTCTTTACCCTGTTCAATCCAGGATATTAAGTCTGGTTTCGGAACAGCATGGTCTACAGAGAGGCCAAAAAGAGGCAATTTTGATTCTCTATATATTCACTGTGCAAATATACTCACAGTTATTTTATTTTCCTTGATTGAATAGAGGGACAAAATATGGGAAGAACAGATATATCCAGAAAATGGATAGCCCTGTAACAGCTGAACATGGACACAATCAGGGCTATGAATTACTGCTCAAAGAGATGAGAACGTAGTTAATTCTAGCTAAAATGAATCATGCTGTATATCTACAGATAGTTAACATTATCATCTACTTCAAATGGCTGTATCTTTCAGATGAGATTTAAGGAGCAGCTCTTTGATTGTTCTATGGAGTTAAGTGGTAAAATGCAAACCAAAGACGGAAGTACTGGCTGTGCCCTGTTTTGTACATAATGAATCTCATGAACAGCTCTACATTCTTTCATTTTAACTGATAACCTTTTTTTGCATATTCATTGAATTCAACTTATTTTTACCAAGGTCACCAATTAACACCTTTAGGCAAAATCCACTAATGCTTTCCTACTTTGTTTAGGCCAAGTATCCAGGGCTGTCTCCAGGCACCCTGATCTATATCTGGCCACTGGACCCAAATAGCTCCAAGGGACAAAGTGAGGCTGGTGACTTTGCACAGCCCTTCCTCACTTAAATCCAATTCACTTTCAAGTCATGGCATCACTTCCCTGATGTCATGGTCCTCTCTGAGAACAAAGGACAAACAACAACATACATCAAACCTTACCTCACCCTCTTTTAGGAAATTTCCACTTCTATAGTCTTTTTTCCCCTAAATAATTTATTAAAAAACTCAATATATATTGATTGATTGATCCTGTTGACTGCTTTCACTAGTTAGATTGTTAGTTTCTTGAAAGCAGAGACTTTTGTCTTTTTTGTCTTTGTAGCACCCATACCATCTAGCATACAGGTACCACACAGATGTTTATTGAATGTTATGTGAATCCAGAATGTACTTTGAGGAGAAATACCCAACAAGTTTCCAATTAACTCATCTTACCCAAGGATATTAAGGTCTCATAATTTGTCCTCATCACATACTTGTAGATTCCCTTCTGCCACTCTTCCAGGTTTCTCCACTCCTTCTCAGAGAAATACACAGCCACATCATCAAAAGTCAAGAATGTCTAGAATCACAAACATTGTAGATACACTTAATACTTCAGTGCTACCCCCAAAATCTTCTTGTAGAACTAGTTACCTTTTAAAAAAAACTATCAAAGCCATTCTTTTCAGACAGAGGGCTACAAAATCATGGTGAAATTTTCAGCATTTTGAGGGGGTTTTATTGCAGCATTTCAACAAAACATACAGGAATATATTTCCTAAATATCTAGGACTCACTGCCCAGCTATAACCAAAATACTCTTGTTAAATACTTCAAACAAGTCAAATTAACCTCTCAACTGTGCCCTGAAGTTCTGAGGCTTTGATTTGTTATCTATTTTATACACTGGCCTTGGGAGAATTATCAGATAAAATTGCTTCACAAGAGCCATCAAAAGGTCTTTGTGCTAAGTGCCTAAATATAAGTGGTTTTTTTTTTTAAGCAACTGGGGTTAAGTAACTTGCTCAAGGTTACGCGGCCAGTTATTTCTGGGTATGGTGCTAAAAATCTGAGCCCAGATTTGATCCCCAGGTCATCTCGACACTGGGACCGGTGCTCTTACTTGCTGTTCTACCTGGCCACCCCCTAAATATAACTTTTAACATAAAAGGTTTGATTTTACCTTAAGCTGGATATTTCAGACATGTATATCTAAGAGATTCGCCTATGTGTGAATCTGATTGACACTAAACTGGTAATCACAAGAAATGGGCTTAAGTTCAGGCTCCAATATTCACTAACCTCATATTCCTCACCTACTGTACAATGGAGATATGTCCATATATGAATAGAATATCTAGAATTGATAAAAAACAATCCTACAGAGAGGATTTACCAAACATCATATTAGAGACCTTCCTCAGGTCTTTCAACATTCCCTAAGTACCAAGACAGAAGTTGGGATATCCCTCTATTACACTGCTCTTGCTACATGAATGGCTTGCCTTCTTTTCCAATCATAGTTCCTGGATATCTCTTATACCATTTTTTTATATGAAAGTAGGAATTGGTCATGAGCTGCAGCCTGCTTGTATCTTTCTTTTGATCTGCCCACAGTTTAGGGGCAGTAATGTTCATACTACCTATCTTAGGAAGTTGTTGTAAGTAACCTTTAAGTGCCACAGAGCTCTTACTAGTATTATCAGTATATACATATATATATATATATATATATATACACAGATGAATGCCCTACCTATAAAGATACCGATAATCAGTATTAAATTGTGTTAATCACATGAAAAGTGAATTCAAAATGTTTTAATTGACCAAGAAAATAATATCAGGAATAATACTAGCTAGGAAGAAATAGAAGAGGGTTATTAAATTGGCAAATTATTCTATAGTAATTTCCAATTCAGTCATATCCCAATAGTTCATTTTATTAGGAAAGGGACTCTGGATTCTTGAAAGTTATGCCACTTGGTCAAGGTTTTATATCTGGAAGTTCTGAGAATGGTCTGACTAAATATATCTGTCATCTGATTATCAAACTAGTTCAGTTTAGAGAAACTGCATGATGTCAAGAAAGATACTTCTAAGTTTCCTCATCTATAAGATATGGATATTGGAAAATAGAGGATAAACAGCCTTCAGATTTGTCTTTAAATTGGGAAAATGGAAGCAATGAAGAATCTATAATCCCTAATTAATCTCCCCAAAGCCCAGGGGTGGGAGCCTTCATAGAGACACTTTCAAGCTCCTCCTTAGTTGATGAGGACAAAAAAAATCTATTATCAATTAATAAGCTAACATGACTGTCTTTGTGTTCCATTTTCAACACCCCCCCTTTTCACCTTTCTTCCTATTCCCTTCCCCAAGTAACCCACAGTACATTCCCAAGTTCTTGCTCACTCATAATGCCTGAGAAGCAGCAACTTCCAAGATAGCTTGAGTTTATTACTGCCTCCCAATTGCACAAAGAGCTACATGGTAAACTGTACCATTCATTCAGCCACTTGTTAAGTCCTGTAATGCTTACCCTTGAGAAATAATCATAAAATCTTCAGGTTGAAAGAGTCCTTAAAAGTTTACTAGGTCAACTTCAGTCCAAATCATAACTTATCTCTACAACTTCATCAAGAAATTCCAACCTCTATTTGAAGACATCAAATGAAAAGAAACTCAGTATCTGAAGCAAATCAATCCATTTTTGGACAATTCTAATTGTTCCTTATGCTGAAATGAAATTTATCTATTACTTTCATCCATTGGTCCTTTATCTGTTCTCTTAACCCAGTTAAAGAAAACTATCATGCCACTTTTAAAGATTCTTTTTACCAGACTAAACAGATAGCATTTCTTCAATGAATTTTCATATATGCATGGTTTCAAGTTTCTGCTTCTACTGGTTGCCTTTCTCTACATTGTTTCAGCTTGTCAATGTCCCTTAAAAATTGAACATCATAGCCAGGTGTCATCTGACCAGGGCAGAATATAGGACTTTTAACTCCAGACACTACCCTCTTTCAACCAAGCATAAGATCACAGCATACTTGACTAAGATATAATAATATGGACCCTTTGATCTTTTCCATATGAAATGTTTCCTAACTATATCTCCCTTCATCCTGTACTTGTAAAGTTGAATCCCTTCCAAGTAGAAGACTTTATTCCTACTAAATTTCTCTGGACCAGAGGCAGCCCACCTTTCCAGTCTGTTGAAATATTTCTAATAACAATAGCTAGCACTTATGTAGGGACTTAAGGTTAGTAAAGTGCTTTAAAAATATTTATTATTTGATTCTCACAACACTGGCAAGTATGTTCTATCATCATTCCCATTTTAAAGAAGAAGAAACTGAGATAGACAGCAATTAAGTTACTTGCCCAGGTCGCAATCTAATAAATGTCTGAAGCAAAATTTGAACTCAGGTCTTCCTAACTTTAAATCCAGCACTCTATTCTACTAGCTGCCTAGATTCCAATTCTGTCCCACTAAGTATCAGACAGATTCTCAGCTTTATGTCATTACTCAATTTAATAAACATGCCATCAATGTCTTTAGGCAAATAATTACTTTTTTAAAACACAGAATAAACTAGGACAAAGGTAACCCATAGGCAATGTCTTCCCAGACTGAGTTTCTGGAATCAGTTAAACTGAGCAGTTCTAAATTCTAACTGTACAAGCAAAAAGTCCACATCTCTTCATCTCTCATAAGAGATTTTATCAAATGCATTGATGAAATCCAGAACTATTGGGTTGAATCTAAAAAGATAAAATTTAAATGTAAAGTCTTTCTTATACTTCCATTATCCTTATCAAATATGAGGAATGATTGCACATCAATCTGTCTAAATAAAACCTGTGATGTTTTAGTGCATTAAAAGCTCAATATAAATGTGATGTGACAACCAAAAAGTTAATTCAATGTTGGGCTGCAATAAAAGAGGCACTATTTTCAAGAATAAGGTGACAGTATCATTGTATTCTGCCTTTATCAGATTCTATTTGGAGTATTTTTATCAGATTCTATTTGGAGTATTTGGAGTATATGTCTGGTACGACTTTAAAAAGAACATTAATAAATTTGCAGATGGTCCAGAAGGGCAACCAAGATTATGAAGCCTTGTCTTAATCCTCCATCATATTAGATGCTCTGAACCTACAATGTTGGGAGTACTTCCCCTACTATCTGTTCCTGTAGCTGTCATGAAACCTTTGTTCTGGGTCCAAGATGCAATCTTACCCCTGTTGTTTCATGGGAAAGGAAGAATCCTGAGTCAAGATTCTTATTTGTCTCCATAGGTAAAAGGAGACAGCTTAGAGAACTGGCTTCTTGTTAATAAGATTAGAAGTGGAAATGGAAGCTGATGAAAACTGACCAAAGATGAGGCCAAGATTGGAAACCTGTAGCCTGGAAGCCACATGTGGCCCTTTAGGTCCTCAAGTGCAGTCCTTTGAATCCAAATTTCGAAGAATAAATCCCCTTAATAAAAGGATTTGTCCTATAAAACTTTGACTCAGTCCAGTCAAAAGGCTGCATCCAAGGACTTAGAAGGTCACATATGGCCTCCAGGCCACAGGTTCCCCATCCCTGGACTAGTCTAATTTCCCTCTGAACTGCAGGCATAGTTCTGAGACACCCTAATCTCCATTTCATTAGTATTCCTTTCAAAGAATTCTCATAAGAACCGAGACAAGTGTGTACTGTGGAGACAAATATAATTGCCGTAGAAACAAAGCAAAAACACCTGTTAGAAGGTGAGAAAGGGGAATCTCAGCAGGTCTAACTGACCAGAAACAGAATTTATCACACAGTCTAAATAATATAAAACTGGCAAGAATGCTAAACAAGAAATCTGAGCTGCATACAATGTATATTTTAGTGCTCAAGACAAGCTCTAGCTAACAGATATATCTGGGATCATGAAAACTAGTTTGAGGACTTAAACCTGTAAGTCCCTATACTTCTTTTTGCCTTTTAAAACCAGAATTTCTGTTAAAATAAATATGTGTCGAGGATCTGGGCACCACAGCTTTGGAAAATCACTGACAAACTGCAGAGCATCCAGAAGAATTCATATCTTATGAGGACAGCTTGCTGGAAACAGCAATGTTTACCCTGGAAAAACTCACAAGGACCTGATAGTTGTGATTAAGTATCTGACAGGCTGACAGATAAATTAAGAGTTATTTGCCCAGAGATACTTCTGAGAAAACAGGGTCTTCTCCAAGCCCTAATGAAAACACCAGGAGGATTTTACTGAAGGTATCCCCTGTCCTCAGAAAAATAAGATTCCCCCAAATTCGGACAGGTTCCTCCAGACAGGCAGTGCAGTAAGAAAATGGATGCAGAAGCTGGCAGGAGGCCTAGAGAGAACTCTCTTTTTCTGAAAACATCAAATACTGTTTCCCTGAAATGGAACTCGACCCTGACACCCGAATTGGCTTCAAAGGAGACCATCCTAGTGGAAAAATCCTGCCTTGGAAGTCAATACCATGGCACTACTGGCTTCCCCGTTAAAATAATTTAATGATTCCGTGACCTAAAAGCCAGTCACTGGGCTTTTCCTCATCTGTAAAATGGGCGGCCTGAAATTCAAATGAGCTCCAAATTTCTCTTTAGATGGTACGAAGAAAAGGTGACTTGGCTGTGAATAAGCAGAACGTAAAAAGGCACCTAAACTGTCCCTTTCTCCCAGTGTCCATTGCTAAATCAAACCCCCAACCCATCCCCACAGTCTAGTCGGGTCACGGTCACGGGAGACTCGGGTAAGACTCGGGTAACCCCCACGGGGCCCGGGCCCCCCTCCCTCCGCGTGCGCAGGGAAGGTGAGGGGGTCTCTCACCCGAGCAGGAGCCTCCTCGGCCATTGCCCTCCGTCTCCTTCCCAGGTCCCGGGAAGCAGCCGCTTCTCCCGCTCCTCCTCCTCCCTCCCCCCAGCTACGCTCCTCAGTCAGTGTCAGCGGGGTCTCCTGCCCCTCCTTGGTCAGCACTACGTCCCTGCGGGTGGCGGCGGTGCTGCGGACAGAGTCAGGGAAACGAGTTGGTGCCCGACCCCATCCACCCCCACCTCCCCAGAGAATCTACTCTCGGCGCAGCCGCAGACCCTTCCCTTGCACCGCCTCCGGCCACAGCTATCCGTTGCCAGGGATACACGCTGGGCATCCTGGGAATCTGCTTCTCCTGCTCCTCCATCTCTCCACTCCGCCCCAAGCCTCGGGAAAGCTCCTGTCCTGCAGCGCCTCCCGCAGGCCCGAGGAGTAAAGGGACATCTGGGGCCGCATCTCATGTCCAGGGCCAAGAAACCTGGAGGAAGCCAGATTCAGGCGCGAGAATGGGCCTGGTTTGTGAAAGAACCGGGAGCAAACCTGCCAGAAATGCAGGGAAAGGGAAACGGCTCATGGGAAGAGTAGGTGGGACCAAATTGGGGAACATCTCTCCTATGAGTGATGACAAAGAGAGACTGGGGAGCCATTGAAGGTTTTAGACCGGAGGCTGGCACGTAACAACTATATTCTGGAGGCGGTGATGGGAGGCGGGGAGAACTGGAGACAAAGACTCCTTTAGAAGACCCACTTAAGAGAAATTAAGTGGAGATGGTGTGATGAGAGAGGGGCTGGATAAAGGCGAGGGCAGTAGGAGTGGAAAGGGACAGATGCCAGAGGCAATACAAAGGAAGAATCAGCTGTTACTTGGTGAGTGATTGGATTTCCTCCCCTCCCCCCACCCATTTGTGCTTATTAAAAGTTCACATTGTTAACAAAACTTGCCTCCTAAAATATTTTGACTTTTGACACCCTCCTCCTCCTCAGCCACATTCTTGACCTGGGTTCTTTTTGTTAGATTTCACTTTTGCTTCAACATCCTTAGCCTCAAGGAACTTACCTTCCACAATGGTTGTAGATGGTCATTTTATAATTTAAAATATTTCAAAAACTTTTATTCATCATACACTTAAAGGCGACAAGATAAGGATATTTTATATTAATATATTATTAAAAACCTAACTTTGAATATTAACAAAAACAACCAAATGTGCTTATTAACTACATTTAGTTTAATTAATTTAAACATATGTAATAGTTTTAAAAATAACTTCTTCCAAGATACCCTTCAGGATTCTTCAAGTGAAATATCTATCCAGAGGCAAGATGTATGTTAGGATGAAGAATTCAATGTTATTTCCTCAAATATTCAGTTTTTCCAATTGTACAGGCTCTCTCTTCTTCACTGCCATTTTCACAGCTTTAAGATATGTTTTCATACTGACTTCCACACTTGGTTATAGTTTCATGGATCAACTTAAAAAATTTCATGAGTTGAAAAAAGTTTTTTCCTGATGAAGCGATCAACCTTTAGATCCAATAAACTGAAAAACCCCTCTGGCACTTACACAGGGAGAGGGAATGGATGGCCAGAAGTACTTTCTCTAGGGGAACTAGAAGTGATTTATTGGATATTGTTAGAGGGGTATAGAGAATGAGAAGAAAGTGAGGCTATCACTGACAGAAATGTATGGGACTAGAAGGGAAGATGTTTGGGGGAAAAGATGATGAGTTTCAATTCCAATTCTTCTTTGGCTCTTTCTGTATACATTCCCAAGCTTATGAATCTATGTTCTTTTCTAATCTATTCCAGTTGATGGCTTTTGTGCTTGGGCAGGGACCTATTGTCCAATCTATAAGCTCCAGAGTGAAATGGGTTTAAGAGATGCTTATTTCATCTTTGAAGATGATACTTATTTAGATGCTTATTCCATCTTTGAAGACTGGTTCTAGTCTTTGTTCTGTACTTCATTTTTGAAATGTTTTAAATTATAAATTAATAGCCATCAAAAACTATTATAGAATATAAGTTTCTTGAGGGCAAAGAACGTTTCATTTTTGCCTTTATATCTTCAAGACATTGTGCAATGCCTTCCATATAGAAGGTAATTTATAAATACTTGTTAAAAAACATGCCAACCCTTTCACTGGAATGTAAGTTTCCTGTGAGTAGAGTCAAGACTAGACGCATTTATTGACCACTTTCTATATGCCAGACACTGCTAAGCTCGGAGAATACAAATAGAAGGAAAAAAGAAAGACAATCTCTACCCTCAAGGAGCTTATATTCTAATGAGGGAAGATGACATGGGAAAGTGAGTTGAAAAGACAGGAGGAAGGTACCTGCATTGGGACATGGTTGCAAATTCCAGAGAACTGGAAGAAGTATGAAATCTATTTCTCAAAATAGATTTTCTGGGGGAAGGGGACCACAGGGACAGAATGTTCCAGGGTGAGAATACCCCGGGGGATGAGAGAACTGCCAGGGCTAGAAGTCAGCTGAGGAATGGTGGCAAAAGGCCAGAGTCAGAAGCAGAGCTGGTGGAGGAATGAAGGATGGCAGGCATGGCCCCATCCCCAAAATGGAGGTTCTGGAGCTGGGGCAGGGAGAGTATTTGGGGATTGTATTTTGTATTATGTATACCATTGGGAGAGTATTTTGTGCCCTCAGTACCAAGATAATAAAACTCCATAGTTGATCAATTGATTTGATTGATTCTTATAATGTGAATGCTGCACAATTCAACAATACAAAGTACTCTGGGGCTGTCCTTTGCTGTAGTGCGGATTCATATCGTGATTCACCTCCACCTCTTGACTGTCATGCTCAGCACTTCCTCTTAGTTGCAATGCTGATTTCTGCAAGGAGGTTGTAGAAGTGGACCTGGACCTTGAAGGATGAATGAGATTTCAACAGGCAATATTAAGGGATAATGAGTGCGGGGTGGGGCCGAGGGGTGGAAGAACAAGGAACATGGTGAAGACAATTTTAATGACACATGGAAGTTTTGGCTTGTTCTGTGTGTAACTCCAGAGAGGTTAGAAGACTTAGAAAAGGGTGAAATGGCAGACATTATAGAAAGGTAGATTATAGGTACGCAGCAGGAGGCATTAGTGAGCAAGGCAAGCTAAACTGCCAGTGTGCTGAGGGAGGCTGGACTTTTCCTTCTATTCACTTTCCCTCAGAGAGGAGTAGCTTTCCTTTCAAACCCAGCTAACCTAGAACAGCTTCAGGCAATTTGAAAATGAAAGCGTCCTTACCCACTCTTTGCTGCTAGTTCTCATTGCCCGTGATTTGTTTCTAGGAGGAGGTGAATGATAGGCTTGTAACAGTGTTATACCTCTCTTCCACTTCCTTCCTTCCTTCCTTCCTTCCTTCCTTCCTTCCTTCCTTCCTTCCTTCCTTTCTTCCTTCCTTCCTTCCTTCCTTCCTTCCTTCCTCCCTCCCTTCCTTCCTTCCTTCCTTCCTTCCTTCCCTTTCTTTCTCATTCTCCCTCTCTTTCCTCCTCCTCCTCCTTTTCCTCCTCCTCCTGCTCCTTCTTCTCTTTCTTCTCCTTCTCCTTCTCCTTCTCTCTCTCTCAAACCCATTTCACTCTGGAGCTTATAGATTGGACAATAGGTCCCTGCCCAAGCATCACTTCATGGCTATTTTTTTGGGCCCTCCTGCCTCAGAGTGAATGTAAATAGTAACTGTTTCTCTTTGGGCCAGAAACCCTGAGGGTCTTACCCTCCCAATTAATTTTTTTTTTTTTAAACTAAAGGGGCCATCCCTTGACTCACTTCTTAAAGAGGCCTATTCACTGAATGGGCATTGCCTCACTCAAAGTGAGAACTTAAAAAGACCTTAGCCTAAAAGGGCCAGGTTTTTCCATTGCATCCTGGGGCATCTCCAGTCATGCTGATGAATATCTGGTCACTGGACCCAGATCACTGGAGGAGAAAGTGAGGCTGGTGACCTTGCACAGCCCTCCCTCACTCAAATCAAAGTCAACTGCAAGTCATGTCATCACCTCCCTAAAGTCACGGTCCTCTTCGAGAAGAAACAACAACAACAAAACAAGCACCTCCAGTCCTCAGGTGACCTTCCATGGTCAAACATTTAGTATCTATACATCAAGGAGTCTTTTCTCTCCCTTGCTTTCACTCTATTGCTAAGCATTCCTCATGGCCAACAAGTTTAGGTTAATGAATTCTACACTGAACGGAACAGAGTGCAGACCATCTAGTTTACCCTGCCAACTGTAAGCAGGAAAATGCCTTTGCTAGGAAATAAAAACAGTCCTTGGTTCTTGTCACCCTGGAGCAGATCACTGGCTTGGGACTCTCACCATGGCACATACAGCATGTGATCAGTCCATATCTTCTGATAGGCTATCTTGGCTTATCTCTTTTGGTCTGCTGCCCCTTTCCATGCTCAGCTCTCTGGTCTCTTTCTTCTGTTTATCCGGATCCATAAGTAATTTTTTTTTCTTCCAAAAGGGTAAGCAACAAAAGCCTGGGAATCAAGGTCAGCTCTCCCATAAGTCTCTCTGCCCCAAAGGCAGGGCACATAGGTGAGAATGATCTAACACAGCTGTTCAAAAGTGAAAGGGGCAATATTGTGAGCTAGGGATCTCCCAATCACTGGAAACATTTAAAGACTCCTAATATTGCTGACAGTATGGTGCTGAAGTATTTCCTGGGTAGCATGGTGGGTTGGAAAGACCTCCAAGATTCATTCCAGCTCCAAGATTCTATGAATCCCATTACCATGTTCATTCACAAGAGACAAGAATGTTGGGGGAGATGGTGGCAGAACACATCTGAATGATATGAGATGAGGTGAGAAGAGTAAACTCTTGGGGAATTAAATCAATTTTTTTTTTCAGTAAAATGTGGAATAAAGTCTTAGCTGACAGGGTGGCATTAGAAGGAAGGTATGAGGGGGGCTGAAATTGGAAGAGTGTGTTGAGTCAGAGAGTGAATTAATTAGGGAGGTATAAAAGGATTGCCTTGTAGCAATGAAGACCCAATTGAGGTTATGTAACATAAATTTGTAGAAGACTCAGCACGGTTTTGTGGTTTTCTCCAGTTTTGTTCAATCACAAAGTAGGAGTGAAGCAGGAAGTGTTCCAAAGCTGAGACTTGGCAGGGCAAGGTCAGAATTATGATAAGGGAGCAAGGGACTCCAAAGAAGAGAACAATATAGAGTTGAACTGGTTCACCAAGGGGTCAAAATCCTGAAAGAAGGAGAAGGTAGATAGTACAGGGGTGATGGCTTGAGAAAGAATGAGAGACTCCTTTTAATCCAGAAGCTTTGTGCTTTCACATACTTAAATATGATTTTGTATTTTTGTAAGTTTTTTCATAGGCATAAACTTGTAATTAAGGAACATGTATTGACTTTTATTTAGAAAATACAGTTACAATACCTTTATATCATGGTATGTATTCTTAGTGATTGTCAGTGGGGTAATAGGCTCCTCAACTAAAGTAGATTCTGAACCTCATGTCTAATTAGGAGACAGCCTTGAATAGTAGGAAACAGAGACAGATTCAAAGGTTCATATCAAAATGAACCTTAAAGGTCATCTACTCCAACCACCTCATTTTACAGGTCAGAAAACTGAGATCCAGAAAGGTTAGGGTTACTTGTCCAAAATCATACAGTGGCAGAGCCAGGATCCAACAGAAATCCTCTAACTACCAATTGTATTTTTTTTTCTGATTCAGATTCTGTTATTCTTTTTACAGCATCCCAAGGAACTATATCTTCCACTTAAGCAAAACAACGCTAGGAAAGTAGAAGGGCTTTATTACAGATAAATAAAAAGAAATGGGGCTGAAATTATTTCCATGTCTCCAAAAGTATTTTTATATTGTTAGAAGAATTTTCCAACGTGTTTATATCTATGACTCAAAACTGCAGATAAAATTCTTAGTATCTTAAAGTACAGTTAGTTCATAAGAAGAATGTACAGGAGAATAAAATAAAAGAAAATGTACCTCTAACAGGAAATATTTAGATTAGACATAATTAGGAATTTCTTGGCATACAGAGTAGTTAATCTGGGTCAGCAAATTATTGAGCTAGAAGCAATGTGAGAGACAATCTATTCCCACCTATTCATTAATACTTGGAACCCTAGGAAAACTCTGGAAATTTCTGTGAAGATCTTGAAAAATAAGAGGCATCTGTCTCTTTTTGAAAACTTAAGTTCTTTCTTCCAGAGATGTATGAGGGATGGCCAAAATGATCTCTCAAGGTTCCAAGTCTGTAATTTATGAAGAATATTCTATGAAAATTTTTAGCATCCTATGCACACCAATTGTTGAAATTGAGAATGTTAAGGAAGAAAAGAAATTTATTCCTGTGCATAAATCAATATGATTTAAGTTCCCCAAGCTGCACCCTAAAACACAGACATCTTTTAACACTACTGTTCTAGTGATGTGATATGGCTTTGAATTATTAAATACCACAGTTTCCAAAGTAAGTTGTTAATCACCCAAAAGAACAATGGTGAGAAGCTGTAGTTTACAGAGTATTGTCAATAAAGAAGCGTGTAGGGGTGACTAGGTGGTGCAATGAATAGAGCACCTGCCCTGAAGTCAGAAGGACCTGAGTTCAAATGCGGTCTTAGGCACTTGACACATTTACTAGCCATGTGACCTTGGGCAAGTCACTTAACCCCAATTGTCCTGCCTTCCACCCTCCAAAAAAAAAAAATAAAGAAGTGTGTAGGAAAAGTGGGTACATATAATGTTATCAAAGATACATATGAAATAGGGTGGAAACATCTCCAGAGAGTCATAGACAAATGATGGATAGACAGCCCAAGGGCTCCACTGCTACCTATTCAATGTCAAGAGATGAAGAAGATAAAACCCATTATGTTGAGTGGTTCCCTTGTGAAGGATTTATAGGAGGATGTGGAAAAAGTCTGGTGGAATGAGAAGAGTTTTTTTAAATCTTCATCATAGAGCCAATGACCTTTGGAAATACTTTTTTTTACCAAGTTTCAAAGAATACTTTACAACTTCAGATCATGAAGCATTTCCTGAAAGCCAGACAACAGTCACAGTTCACTTAAGATCCATTTTTGTATGATCCTCCAAGGTTTCAATCAATTGTCTCTAGGTATTCGTTAAGTATCTACTCTCCTAGGCCAGGTAGCTAAATGGCACAGTGGGTAGAGGGCCAGGTCTGGAGTCAGGAAGACTCATTTTTCTGAGTTAAAATCTGGCCTCAGACACTCACCGTATGAGTCTAGGCAAGTCACTTAACCCTGTTTGCTTCAGTTTCCTCATTTGCAAAATGAGCTAGTGAAGGAAATGGCAAACCACTCCAGTAACTTGACCAAGAGAACCCTAAATGAGGTCACAAAGAGTCAGGCACAACTGTAACTACTGAACTGATTGTGCTAGGTATTAGTGCACTAATTAGTGCTAGGTATTAGTGCATATAAGAATGAATAATGAAGCTGTCCCTACTCTCAAGGAGTTTGTTCTAATGGGGAAATCAACAGGCACTTATATAAATATAAAATAAATACAAATATATACAAAATAGTTAAATACTATTAGTGGGAGGCACTATGTAATACAAGGCACAAGCAGTTGGTAGAGGAGAGATCAGAAAATGTTTCATGCAGAAAATAATGCTTAAGATACATCTTAAAGGAAGAAAGGAATTCTATGAGCTAGAGGGAATGCATTCCAGACATGTGGTACAATCAGTGCAAAAGTGCAGAGATGGGAAATGGAGAGTCACATTTGAAGAATGGAGAAAAGGCCAGTTTAACTGGTTCAAAGAAATTAAGAGGGGGAGTAATATTCACTGAAACTGGAAAGATAGGTTGGGATGAGGTCTTTAAAAGATAAACAGAAAAGTTTACATTTTGTACCAGAAATAATGAGTCTACTGGAGTTGGTTGAGGAGGAGCATCTCAAGGTTAGATCTGTGTTGAAGGAAAATTACTTTGGCTGCAGTGGGTAGCATAGAGTGGAATGATAAAATGTAGAGACTCAGAGACCAATTTAGAGGCTGTTGTAATAATCCAGGCGAGTGGTCATGAGGGCTTGAACTAAGGTAGCTGATGCGAATGGAGAGAAGGGGACAGATGTGAGAGATGTGAAAGCAGAAATGGCAACATTTGATAATTGATTAAATATGTGAAGTAAGAGAGAATGAGAAGTCCACGCTAATGCTGAGATTATGAATCTGGGATAGTGGAAGGATGATTCTGTCCTAAGGGGGAAACAATGCATTCAACTTTACATATGTTGACTTTAAGATATGTTTGTGGTATCCTTTTGAAAATATCCAGTAGGCAATTGGCAATATGTGACAAATGCTAAGGAGAGACTAAGCAGGATTACTGATGATAGTTAAATGATCATTTAAACTCATGGGTTCTGAAGAGAGTGAGAAAAGGAGAGAGACAGACAGAGATAGAGATAGGTGGAGGGAGAAACAGAAAGATAAAGACAGAGAGAATGCCTTGAGAAACACCTAGAGTAGAGTTTGGCCCACTGATGGGAATGATGAGGCAGCAAAGGACAGTGAGAAGGAACAACCAGACAGGTAGTAAAGGAGCCAGCAGAAAACAGTCCTGAAAACCCTGGGAGGAGAGAGCATTCAAGAAAAAGTATGGTCAACAGCAATAATAATAATAATAATAATGCAGAAGAGAAGATTGAGAAGGAGGAAACCTGACAAAAGGCCATGAGATTTGGCAACTTTGGAAAAAGCAGTTTCAGTTGAATGATGAGCTTGAAAGCCATACTGCCAAGATTTGAGGGGAGAAAGGAAAGATAATAATGAGAATCTGTTATTTTGCTTAGGCATGAGATGCAGCTGTTGTGTTAGGTAGTCTAGTCCAGCAAACCACCAACGCCTCCCTTTTTCACTCTTCTAGCCCAGAGGCACCGTTTGAAGAGAGATCCCAACAAGTGGCTGTTACCAGGGAGGTCAGTTGGGGGTGGGTGAGAAAGAAGCAAGAGTCCCAGGATGCACCGCGTGGGCCCAGCAACAGCTGTCGTGGGCAGCAGGAGACAACTGAGGTCTGATTCCGGGTGCAGGTGTTGAGGATTCAGGCAGAGCGCAAGCGGGAGCCAGAGCCAGAGCCAGATCTTGGGGGAAGGGGTTTGCGAGAGCACAGCAGCGCAGCGCAGCCCAGCCCGGGGGCCTCAGCGCGGGCCGGACACCAGTTCGACTCCCACTGGAGACCCGGCATCGCCACCAGCCTCTGCGGCTCCGGACTCTGCGCCCTCCCCGCTGACAGCAGACCGCATTGCAGGGGGGAGGAGGGAGCGTGGGCGGAGAATGGTTCAGCTTGTCTGATTCCTCTCTGCCCAGTCTTGGAGGGAGGGCTGGGCAGGAGAGGGGAGGTAGGGGGAGAAGCTGCAGCGTCCTTAGACTCGGGAAGCAGGACGAAAAACCATGGCCAAGGCGACTCCTGTTAAGGTGAGAGATCCTTTCCCGCAACCCCCACCTCCCCAGGATACGCGCAGTGAGGAAGAGACTGGGTTCTGGGACAGACCCCGACTCTAACTTTGCTCAGGCGTAGGTGAATGAGGGGAGCCTTCGTAATTGGAAACTGGGAGAAAGCGGCAATATGAGGGACACTTACTGCCTTGTCATGGTGTGTGTGGGTGCATCTTGACAATCCAGGCAACAGACATGAAGTCTGTTCTGGTCCAAGCCATGCATGTTAACAGTTGTGAAACTGAGGCCCAGAAGAGATGAACCCTCTTTTAGCTCAGCTTTTGGGGGCAAAGCTCAGACCAGAACCACGGTCTTTAGGCTCTCTGTCCACCCCTGTTTACACAGTGATCTCAAGACAGCCTGGATGGTAGGGCCAAATTTCCCTTTATAGGGAATGAGGATAATAATAGCTAACATTCATCTAGTACTTTAAAGTTCACTAGGTTCATCACATATATTATCCAGTTCTATGATAAGAAAGATTATTTTAACAGAAATTCTGGTCATGGGAAACTTACTTATACCATAGGTTTAAACCTTGGGAGCAACTATTTGCCAGTTACTGTAACACTTTACATAAGAAAAATACAAGCATCTTTGTGCACTACACAAATCGACTACTTAATCTTACCATTTAATCTTACTTTCCTTTTTGACAGGAGTTCTGCCTCTCCTACCAGCCTTCCCCTTATTCTCATTTCACAAATGGTAAACTGGCCGAGATTTTCCTCTTAGGCCTGTATTACTGCTTTCATGTCCCAAAAGGGCTGATTTTGCACTCTGTGTGTGTGTGTGTGTGTGTGTGTGTGTTTAACCAGGGAAACTAGAACTAGTTTCACATAAGCCATGAAAACAGCTTCATTTCTTCCAAATTGGTGAATTCTTTCCTTGGTAAATGATGGATTTATTATTAATTTCCCTCTTCTTTAGGGACAGATTAATGATGATTGATCATATCTTTCCAGGTAAGATATTAGGCATGTTTTACATATAAGGAGCACATTAATGAGTTTTAAGAAGATGGATATTTTGAAACCATACTTTTTTATTACAACTGTCACTTAGTGTTGTGAACGTGTGGTGGTACTGCTGAGATCACTGTACCTCTAATACTCTTTAGTCAAGGCTTTACACACTAAAGGGCCTGTGTTTCTGTCAATCCTCCTGGGTCCTATTTTGGGCAGCATGACTGCTTTGCCATCAATACTTGCTGCCAACATTTTAGTTGCAGTTGGGAAAAGGTCCTATGCTTTTTTGAAAGATGTATTCTCTAGGTGTTCCCTTGGAATACTTAAGTCAAATAATGAAAATAAACACTGAGAAGTATACATAAAAATGAATCTTGAAAATGTAGTACTCTATTTTAAAGGAAAGGCCTTCATTTATAATTTTTAAATATGGCAGAGGCACAGGAAGATGGAACAGAGGACTATCTTGAGCCTGGGTCAATCAATCAATAAGCATTTATTAAATGCCCATAGAAATTTTACCACTTAGTGGTGAGAAGCTGTTGTAGTTCTGATGAGATAATTTTATTTTTCTAATTCTCTTCTCCTAAGGCTCTGAATAGCAATAGGTCTATTTTTTAGTCACCTAAGGGACCTTTTATGACTCTGTGTGTGTGTTTGTGTGTGTGTGTGTGTGTGTGTGTCTGAGACAGAGAGAAAAGAATGAGAATCTAAATCCGAATTTGTTCTGGGTGTTTTTGCAATTGGGAAAAGATCCCCAAATGTCTTAGATGTATCTCCTCAAGTGGTATGCTGGAATGGTGAAATCAAGACCATTTTTAAGATGCTAAAATATACAATGAGAAGAAACTGCTTTGTAATACCTTTTCTGATGGGGGTAGTCTTGATAGGTCTTTGTAAAAAGTACCATGAAAAGAAGAGGTAGATAGGTGGTGTAATGGTTAGAGGTTAGGCCTGGAGTCAGGAAGACCTGAGTACAAATGTAACTTAGCCACACTTTCTAGCCAAATGACCCTAGGCAAGTCACTTAACCTTTTTTTGTCTCTTCCCTTATCTGTAAAATGGGGATAATAATAGCACCTACCTCTTCAGGGTTGTGAGAATCAAATTGTGGACAATTGTGAAACATTTCGCTGTGTCTGGTGCATAGTGATATATGAATGTTACTTAATGTTATATTTGTGATCCTAGGTGTCTGTGACATTTGATGATGTGGCTGTATATTTCTCAAAGAATGAGTGGAAGAAACTGGAATGGTCTCAGAAAGAACTTTATAAGCACGTGATGAGGACTAATTATGAAACCTTGATTTCTTTGGGTAAGATAGGTTTATTATACACTTTGAGAGTGACTCTTAATGTAATCAAATACTTCTAGATAGTTCATTTAGCAAACATTTTGATTATTAACAATGTGTAAGGCACTATACTAGTTGTAGAGTATACAAAGATGAATTGGGCATTGTCCTTCCTCTCAAGGAGTTTCCAGTCTACAATGAGAAATGATGTGTATGCATTGTTTCTCTAGCCAAACTATAGATGCAGATAGACACATGGAAATGAAATACTTGTTTTCTTGATGAACCCATCTAAAAATGATGATAAAAATCATACTTTATATTAATTCATGGTTTTCAATGGGATCTCATGTATATAATTTGATCTTCACAGTAAGCTTGTCAGGTAGTAGCCAGGCCAAGTATTAGCTCCAGTGGGAGGACCCAAAGCAGTAAAGCTGAACCTTGA
Source organism: Petaurus breviceps papuanus (assembly GCF_028583685.1). Classification (NCBI taxonomy): domain Eukaryota; kingdom Metazoa; phylum Chordata; class Mammalia; order Diprotodontia; family Petauridae; genus Petaurus; species Petaurus breviceps. The sequence continues at coordinate 6,203,916 of NW_027185597.1, read as the reverse complement.
TTTATGTACTTGTGGCTAGCAAAAGAGTCAAACGGTGTAGTGTAGCAACAGTAGTAAGGTACAACAGCAACAGTGAGGCATGGTTGTCTAGTGACAAAAAGTCAGTTCATAGCAGGGCTTCGTGTCCTGGCCTGCTAGTCCTTGCCCAAGCTCAAGGACCATCAGTTCCAAAAGGTGAACTCAAAGGATTATTGTTATGCCAAGCTCAAGGCACAACTTGTTTGTTGGACCTCAGCTCTGGAAAACAGGGTGTTTCTTCATATCTTGACTTTCCCCCCTTTTAGCCAAAGGGAGGGGATCTGAAGGGACCCCAACCCTTCTGACCAATAAAAGAGAGGCAAGTATAAGCCAAGATGCCATGAGAGGCCAGTTGGGCCAGGACAAGATGTTGAGTTGAATAGTTCTTGTCTAGTCATTGTCTGCAAGGAGAAAAGAGAGGGAGGCCAAGAATGTAGAAGGAGAAAATGCCAATACATGCTTGAATTAGGGCCTTGGTATTTGGGCACACAACAAAAAAGAAGAAGAAGAAAAAAGTAGGTCAGTATACTCAGCCCTCATCTGAAATCTTGGGACTGCTGTCTCATCTGGATGTTGATTGCTTCTGGCTCTATACTAGACAAACCTTGACTTCCCTGGAGAGTTCTGCCATCCACTTAGGAGTAGGGGCTTTCTTCAGATGATTCAGGAGTCCATACCCACAAGTCTGGGAACTGTAAGAGAACTCAGAAGAATCTGGTAGGGGCCCTTAGCTTGAGATGTGCGATTGTGAGAAAACTCCCTGCATCATTCTTTAGATCTGAGTTTCTGGTCAGCATCCTTGGTTAAAGGACTCTAAATAGCACATAGAGATAGTCCAGTTTCCCAGCCACACAGGGCTAGTTTCAAACAACGCAATAACATTTTCTCACAATTCGCATAATTGCAAAATTATATTAAATCAGGTCACATTAATGTCACATTACAGCTTGAACTACTTAGAGGGTTCACAATGGACTAGTTTTGAGAAGGGAGATTTACATGTCATCAACATACCCAAGAAAACTTAAACATAAACATCTTAAAACAAAAGATCAAAGAAATACAATAGTTATCACCTATATTAATTAATATCAAGTCTCCTTTAATTAATTAATTAATATCAAGACCCATTCTCATTTTTAATTTAATCAGTAAATTACTGATCAAAATAAATTTAATTTAATCGATCCATTTAATCAGTACATTTTGAGTCCCAGATGTCATGTGTCCCTATCTGGTACCTAGATATCTTTTCTTGAACAACAGGCGTTTTCTCAGGACAACTTTAAAGGGGGCTCTGCTTTTATGGTTCCAAATCCAGAGGTTCCTATAAAATTCTGACTTAGTGTAATTGAGTACAGTCACTTAAAGTTTGTCTCTTCAGTCTTGAAACTTCAGAGAATTTCTTGTTTGTATACCATTTGCTGTATCTATCCATACTTAAATACTGTACCTAATATAAGACTCTTTAAAAATTTTATGAGGTGGGGGGGGCAGCTAGGTGGCACAGTGAATAGAGCACCAACCCTGGAGTCAGGAAAACCTGAGTTCAAATTCAGCCTCAGACACATAACACAAAACTAGCCGTGTGACCTTGGGCAAGTCACTGAACCCCAATTGTCCTACCTTCCAGCCCCACCTCCCCCTGCAAAGAAAAAAAGAATAAAAAAAATTTATGAGGGTCCAATCATAAAATGAGCTGTTCTGCCTTTTAAATTATCAGACAGATACTTTAATAATGGGAAAATAATTTTACTTTCTTTACCATTATCTATACAATTTATGTGTAAAATTTTTATCTAATTTTGAGAACTTATTACTAAAACATACTCAGAGCCTGAATTTCTATGATAAATAAATTTGAAAGTCAATCATACAGTCCTTTCTTTCTCAAAATTTACTATTCCATTCATTTAGAAAACTTTTTACATTGCATCTTTGTTTAATCAATTCCCCCTTAGGAGGATGTCATCCCTATATTATAATTTTGTTTTGATTTAAACCCAGGGATGCCCAAAACTGTTGCAGTGGGGGCACTGTCCACCCAAAAACTGGTGGAATTTCATGATGTGTTGTGGTGGAACCCTCTCAAAGAATTCAGAGTCAGACCACCTCTAATCCAAGTATAGACATTTATTGATATTGACTCCTCTCATGAAATGGGCTAAGTTCCAAGAGGAACCAGCAACTTCAGAGAAAGCAAGATGGATTTTTATAGGATAAAGATGTAATTACATGACAGAAATCATGAATATTAAAAAGGCAGGAGAGGTTTGTTAAAGGATTAGGTAATGGAGGAGGGGTCCCATCTATGGTTCAGTGGTTAAACATTCTAGTCATGCTGCCCTCCAGGTGACTAGCTATTGTGGTCCTGTCTGGTCAAGTTAGATAGGTATTGTGGTCCTGTCTTGGGCTAGATGGATGATGTGATTGTGATTGAATACAAGAACACACCTGTTTCTGTAGGAATGGGTCTGGGGGCAGTGACTAAGTAGAGGCCGTAGCTAGGTTCCCATCACATGGACAAACCTACTGTTTCTGTGGGAACTAAGAGTTCAGGGATACACCTGTTGTTCCAGTGAGCAGTGAAGCATATATAAAGAAGTTAGGATATTGGCGGGAGGGTGGTTAGGTAGGTACAGTGGGCCTGCTGTTCAGTGGGGTCAGGCCTATAATGAAGTTAGAATATTGGGGCTAGGGGCAGCTTTATTAGGATTCCATCAGTTTGACCACAAATAAAGATTAAAATTGTAAGATGTTCATACTTTAATTCTATTATAAGTAGTAACTCAGAGATGTTCCAGTATCAATCTATTCTTAAATAGATTTAGTATTGTAGTTATAAAACTTCTTGATTATAGAAATTTGTTTTAAAAAGAAAAAGAGGGATATAACTAGAACAATGTCATATATCATAACAGGGGGGGAAGCTCCCTTAGTTCTGCTTGATTCCAGTCAGGAATTATACTGGACAACCAATCATATAGTCACTGAGTGTTAAAAGTAAGGCTCAGGGGGTGGCCAGGTGGCACAGTGTGTAAGAGCACCGGCCCGAGTCGGGATGACCTGGGATCGAATCTGGGCTCAGATACTTAGCACCACATTAACCCCAATTGCTTAAAAAAAAAAAGAATTTAAAGAAAAAAATTAAGGGGGCGGCCAGGTGGCTCAGCGAGTAAGAGCACCTGCCCCAGTGTCGGGATGACCTGGGGATTGAATTCGGGCTCAGATACTTAGTACCCAGACACACCTGGCCATGTGACCTTGAGCAAGTTACTTAACCCCAATTGCTTAAAAAAAAAAGTAAGGCTCAGGAAGATACAACCTTTTAAGAAAGGAACTAGCACAATGTGGAAATAGAGTCAGGAGGATCCCAATTAGACTATGTCAAGGTTGTCCCAAAAACTTATCCCAGGTACAGACATCCACCTTTGGAAGTTCCCAAACTGTAGCAATGCCATTTTCTACTATTGGCTTCATGACAATTCATAATACTATCCCTGTAATAAAAACTCCAAATAGTAAACTGTAGTCCCAAGAATTTTTACCTTAAATAGCAAGATTTCACTAACCACAACTTAGAGCTTGAATATGTTTCCTGATGTTTCCCTAATAGTTAACATTTAATTTATCCTTTACTTATAAAACTACCCCCATATTCTGGGGCTTCTGTTAATATTAATTAATTATTTTTTGCAGGGGGGAAGGTAGGGCAATTGGAGTTTAGTGACTTGCCCAAGGTCACACAGCTAGTTTTTTTGTGTTAAGTGTTGAGGTCAGATTTTAACTTAAGACGTCCTGACTCCAGGGCCTATGCTCTATTCACTATGCCACCTAGCTGCCCCTGTTGATATTAATTAACATCAAGTCTCCATGTATCCTAGTAACCCATTCTCAATATCCATTAATCAGTACATTTTGAGTCCCAGATGTCTCATGTCTAATTTATCCTTTACTTATAAAACTACCCCCATATTCTGGGGCTTCAGACATACATCAAATACCTGATAGCTGACTCATCATTAATATGTTGAAACTACATTTTTAAACCACCCTGTACAGTTTCATAGTAGCCAAGAATTTAAAATGAAAATCTGTTATATATTATCTGCTTTATAACAAAATACACCTCATTAAATATTTAAAAGTTCAATTCATGTGTAACAGCATCCAGATTAAAAAGTTGTTTTGTCTAACAGAATTTCTGTTACAATGGGCTCTCAAATTTCACAATATAAGAGAATTTAGAAATATAATAATAACACAAACAATATTATGTATTTAAAACATGAAATAAAACTTTAGATGACATCAATTGCATTTCCAAATTATTCCATTTAAAAATCATTAATCTTATTACCTTTGGCATTTTAAAAACACTTTAGAGTTATCAGGTATGGAACAATTACATTCAATTAAAGAAATAATGTAGTGCTTAACATATGCCAGTGACTGGGTTAAACATTTTACAATCATTATATTATTTTGATCTTGAAAAAATCCTGGGAGATGGGTACCATTGTTATTTTTCTCTTTACAGATCAGGAAACTGGGGTAAACAGAGATAGGATAACTTGCTTAAGATTATACAGATAATAAACTTCTGTAACCAGAATGTAATTCAAGTTCCCTGCATTTTTCCTGCATTTTTTAACATCTGTTTTGGGGAATCTGATCTGAAATGACAGATGAGAGATGAGAAAGGCTCTCTGACCTGGAGGAGTTCTATAAATCTTTGGTTTAAACAGTCTTTTCTCTTTTCATGGTCAGACATATCAAGGGAGGGTTAACAAGACATTGCTATAAGGTGCAAACTATTTACCTAATTTTTTTTCTTCTTCACTGTGGCATTACTTCCATACTAGCTGCCTTCCTTCATTGCCCAAAAACAGTGAGGCTATTAATCTTGCCATGTACTTCAATAAAATCTAATCCTCATTTTTCTTTAAAACATATTCTATAGATCGATACCCCAAGACTTACTAAGTTATTACAGAAATGAGTGAGTTCCTGGAATTACCCTGAGTCCCAGAAGTTCTCCCCTGCAATCTTAAAATGATTAATCTTTAAGCCTCCAAAATATTCAGAGATATTTTTAGCAGCTCTACAAACTTTGGTTATCTGACTTATTTTTCTTATTACCTAATCTCCCACAGAAAGACTAAAGTGGGAGTTAGTCCTGCTTACCAGAACAATTGCTTCAAGTATGAAAGTTCAATAATCTTTCCCAGTGTTCTAAACTTTTTGGCTATAGTTCTTATAAGTTGTTTTCTGGCTGACTGCATTTTAAATCTTTCAAGGTAATAGAATCTATACATGAAACAGACATTTTATATTTTACAAAGACACAAACATAGATGAAACAACAAGATAAATATAAACAGAACAAAGTGTGCAGTCACAGTCCATACAGAGGCACACAGTTACAAAAGCATGCAGTTTCAACTTTCTAGAGGCATGTAGTTAAATAACAACAGAGGCATGCAGAGGGACAAGAGGCATTCAGTTACAATTTTACAGAGGTGCAGTAAAAAACAAAAACAAAACACCCAACAATAACACAGCAGAGGCACACAGAGAGACCAATCAACAGAGGTGTTCAGTTTAAAAAAGGATATTCATACCAGAGTGATCTGAAACAAACCAGGTCACTGGAGGGTCCCTGGAGATTTCATTACAATGAATGGTGAGCTCCATCAAGGCAGAGACTCTAGATTGGAGCAGGGAGAAGGATGGAGGGCTCACAAAATTTGGGGAGGGGGGGTAGGGTGCAGGGTGGATTCCATAGAAATCCCTAGTGGTGCCTAGTTCATTCCTCATGAAGAACTGAAGAATCTAATGGCCCAGTTCATGTCCAATCCCACTTCTGACACCAATTAATGTAAGCTGGACCAAATAGGCCTCTAACCTATGGATGACTATGGAGTCTATAGAGTTGAACAGAACAGGTTAGAGATAGGAGAGTCAGGAATCAAACAGATGTTTCATTTCAAAGTGAGGGAAATGACTTGTAAGTAAAGAGGCAGATTAGACACATGTGCTGGGGCCCTCACCCCTAGTGATAGTGTAGCAACAGTGGAGAGGCACAACAGCAATAGTGAAACAAGGTTATCTAGTGACAAAAAGTCTGTTCATAGCAGGGCTTTGTGTCTGGGCCTGTTGGTGCTTACCCAACTCAGGGACCATCAATTCCAAAAGGTGAGCACAAAGGAATGGTGTTATGCCAAGCTCAGGGCACAGCTTTCTTGCTGGGTCTTAGCTCTAGAAAACAGGGTGTTTCCTAATACCATCCTGCCACAGTTTTCTAAGAGGCAGCCAGAGGGAGCTTTACAAATTGTTTAGTGTCCTCTAGTCTCTATTTCAGTTTAACACTATTGATTTAGTCCATTTTTACCTTTCTCTTCTGTACTAATATCCTGGTTTGGGTATTAGTACTGCATTTTATCTCTTAAAAAGGATCTGGTAGATCGAATTTTTTCTCAATTACTTAAAATAGTTTGTGTGTGTGTGTTTTTCCAATAGTGTAGCTATTTAGTATTCTTTAAACATTTGATAGAATTTTCATTGAAAACCTTTGGACTGGGGTGGCTAGGTGATGCAGTGAATAGAGCACCAGCCCTGGAGTCAGGAGGACCTGGGTTCAAATCCAGCCTCAGACACTTAACACTTACTAGCCATGTGACCTTGGGCAAGTCACTTAACCCCAATTGCTTTGCCCTCCCCCCTCAAAAAAAAAAAAAAGAAAATCTCTGGACCAGGAATTTTTGTTTGTTTTTGTAACTGTTCCTAGATGGCTTCCTAGATTTCTCTTTCTGATGTTTGGTTATCTAAGGTATCTTTTTTCTTGCTTTGTAATTTGGATATGTTATATATATATTTTTTTAAGCAATTGGGGTTAAGTAACTTGCTCGAGGTTACACGGCCAGTTATTTCTGGGTGTGGTGCTGAGTATCTGAGCCTGGATTTGATCCAGGTCATCCCGACACTGGAGCTGGTGCTCTTACTCGTTGAGCCACCTGGCCGCCCCTAAGCAATTGGGGTTTAAGTAACTTGCTCAAGGTTACAAGGTCAGGTGTTTCTGGGTGGATGCTAAGTGTCTGAGCCCGGGATTCGATCTCCAGGTCATCCTGACACTTACTCGCTGTGCTACATGGCCGCCCCTGGATACGTTATATTTTTGAGGATGTTGTGGACCAAGATATTGGTGGAAGTGGTAGGTATGATGTCATCCTCCCTCTTCTTCCTCTCCCCCTTCCACAACACCCAACACTAGGACTAGTGAAAGTAAGGAAGTTGTGTTACACACCTGAGACAGTTGTAATTACCATTGCCCTAGGTAGATGAATCTAGCACCAAGCTGTGAGCCTTTTGGGCAAGAGGAGTAGTTTTTGAGACTTTGGCTTGGAGCTCCTGACTCCAAGGAATATCCTTGTTGACTGCTTTTTAGGCCCTCTTTTCTGCAGTTTATATTTGTCTTAATCTCCTGGATGAAAGAATTGCTTCTACCTGATGGTATTGGAATGCCATTTTAGTAAAATCAATCAATAAACATTTATTAAGCACCCATTATGTGCTAGGTATTATGCTAAGTGCTGGGGATACAAAAAAGAGGCAAAAGACAGTCCCTGTCCTCAAGCAGCTTACAATCTAATGAGGGAGACCACATGCAAACAAATCTATACAAAATATGCTATATAAGTATAAACAGGAGATAATTAAGAGAAGGAAGGCACAGGAATAAGAAGAGTTGGGAAAGGCTTCCTGTAGAAGGTAGGATTTTAGTTAAGACTTAAAGGAAGCCAGAGAGATCAGTAGTCAGAGCTTGATGTTTTGTCCTTTGTTTTTGAAGAGGACCATGACATCAGGAAGGTGATGCCATGACTTGCAAATGAATTGGATTTAAGTGAGGGAGGACTGTGTCAATTCATCAGCCTCACTCTCTCCTGCAGAGACATCTGAGTCCAGTGGCAAGATATAGATCAGGATGACTGGAGATGGTCCCCAGACCTATGCTTTGGTGGATAAATGGAAGCTGGATTTGGAGTGGGAAGTGACCTGAAGCAGGCTGAGGACCAGCATGCTATTGTAATAATCAAGGCATGAGGTGATGATGGCCTGCACCAAGTGGGGACAATATCAGAGAAGAGAAGGGAACTATTCCAGATATGCTGCAAAGGTGAAATTGATAAGTCTTGGCAACAGATTGGATATGGGCAGAGAAAGGTGTGAGACTGAGAAATCCAGGATTACTTCTAAATTGTGAGGGACTGTGAGGGTGGTGTTGTTAAATAGGGAAAGGTATGGGGTGGGTGGAGTAGGGCTTAGGGGAAAAGTTAGTGAATTCTGTTTTGGACTTGTTGAGTTTAAGATATCTACTGGACATCCAGTTCAATATTTCTGAAAGACAGTTGGATATGTGAGATTAAAGTCAGCAGAGTTTGGAACAGAACAGGTAGATCTGAGAATCATTAGCATAGAGATAGTAATGAAATCCATGGGAGCTGATGAGATCACCAAGTGCGTTAGAATAGGAGAAGAGAAGAAGGTCCAGGACAGATTCCTGTGGGACACCTATGTTTAGAGAGTGTGATATAGAGGAGAATCCAGCAAAGGAGACAGAAAAGGAGCAATCAGATAAATAGGAGGAGAACCAGGAGAAAGAGGTATTCCAAAAACCTAGAGAGAAGAAAATATCAAGGAGAAGAGAATGACTAGACAGTATCAGAGACTGCAGAGTTTTAAAAAGCACAAGCATTGAGAAAAGGTCATTAGATTTGTGAATTAAGAGATAGTAATTTTAGTGATTTTGAAGAGAACAGGTTAGGTTGAATAATGAGGTAGGAAGTCAGATTGCAAAGAATTAAGAAGACTAGATGATGGGGCAGCTAGGTGGCAGTGAGTAGAGCACTGGCCTTGAAGTCAGGAGGACCTGAGTTCAAATCTGGCCTCAGACACTTAACACTTACTAGCCATGTGACCTTGGGCAAGTCACTTAACCCCAATTGCCCTCCAAAAAGTGCAAAAAAAAAAGAAGACGACGACTAGATGAAAGGAAGTAAAGGTAACTATTATAGATGTCCTTCTCAAGGAGTTTAGCCATAAAATGAAGGAATGATATAGAATAGAGGTTGGTAAGACTCTTGACCTCTCCGTGAGTTTAGATGAGTCTCCATGAGACCATAGATACTTACTAGTTATGTGACCCTGGGAAAATTACTTTAACCCTGTTTGCCTCAGTTCCTTCATCTATAAAAAGAGCTGGAGAAGGAAATGGCAATCCATTCCAGTATCTTTGCCAAGAAAACTCTAAATGAGGTCATGAAGAATCAGACACAACTGAAACAACTGAACAATTTCCTCCTGAGTATTATCCTTTCTCTTTAATCTCCATCAACTGAACCCTAATTGTTTCTTTGTATTGCTATATTCTGGACTCACTCTCTCAGAGCAAGGATGTCTCTGATCCTCCTTAAGACTGAGGAAATTAAGTGTGGAGCCAAGATGGTGGAGAAAAAGCAACAACTTGCCTGAGCTCTCACCAAAGCCCCTCCACAAACTTTTAAATAATGCCATAAAACAATTCCTGGAGAAGCAGAGCCCTCAAAAGAACAGGGTGAAATAATTTTCCAGCCAAAGACAACTTAGAAGGTCAGCAGGAAAGGTCTGTTTCACCTGACTGAGAGTGAAGCACAGTCTTTTGCCGGCCAGTAACTTGCCCAAGATCACATGGGTTTTGTCAAAGGTAGAATTTGAATCGAGTTCCTCTGACTCCAGATTCAGTGTTCTTAATGCTTTTGCTTATCACCTGATAAGCGTATAAGCAGAAAGTTATTTTCATATTTATCTATCTTGACATGATGTTTATATCTTATTTGAAATCATGAATAAAATTTCTGATTGGGGGGGACTCAGTGCATAGTAAAAAAAAAAAATTCTAGCCCTTCATTTTCCCTCTGTCTAAATTTTTAAAAAGTGTTTCTTATATATGGCAAATTGTTAGATTTTATTTACTTTCATTTCCCAGGGAGTTTAACCCATTGTAGCAGCAAGCACCCCAAGCATCCTCAGGGTTGCTGCTCACACAGGTTCTTGGATCTGCTTTGTTAAAGGAAAGCAACTCAAAATGGGTTAACAAGCTTACTTTAATCAATCAAACATATCGTTTACCTAGTTCAGGTGAAAGAGGTCAGCACCCCGAACTTCAGAATATACAGACAGAATTATCAAGACAGGAACAGATCAAGTAGACAGATTTCAAACTGTCCAACCATTACATCCATACCCAATCAACATCTGGGTTTTTCAAAGCGGGGGGGCAGCTCTGGACAACGGCTTCCCAGAATCCAGATCAAATCACAGAACACTTCTCAAAGTGAGCCCCCAAAACAAAGCCTCACATCAGGGCTTACATAGCCTTCTCCTGGCTCAGAGAATGTAACAACCTTATTGACCCACTGGCCAATCAAAAAGTATCTACTGAAAAACAAGCCTCCCACCCCAGGCTTCTGGTGCACTTTAGCCTAGGGGCAGGGAAGATCTTCCAAATTTGCATTCCCATTACACCCATTTATACTTAAGGTTGTAATTTTTAAGTTTGTGTGCTTTTTTATTTAATTCTTTTGTATTGATTTTACATCACCCCACTTCTGCTTTTTGTTTTTCCTGCCTTCTCAGATCAGTACTTGGTCTCTGTGCTTAATTTTGTTTATGTTAATTTGATTCCAGTCTCCTCCCTAACCAGATTCTATTACCCATCTCTTGTTATATTGGCCTATCCCAGGCTCCTTTAGTTGAAAGTAATTGTGATTTTCTCTTTCTTTCTTCTTTTTTTGGGGGGAAGAGGGGTGCCTTTTTTTCTCAGTTCAAATAAGAGTACAGATGAGAATCCTGTCAACTCTTTTATATCCTCTCTACTACCTCACATACTTAGCTTGAGTAACATTCATTTGTTATTCCCTTTTCTGGGAACTTCTTATTTCACCCTTCATTATTCCTTTCTGCTTATAAGTTCATAAATTAGTGTACTATTTATAGTTGGCACTTAAGGTTGAAATTATCATAATCATCTATTATTAGCTGTACCATTCAGTTAAAATCTAAACGACTCTTGGAGGTAGACTGCTGAATTCAAACTAACAGGGTACCATTAGTGTGTGTGGCATACTTCATTAGGGTGTAACCCCAGAGAATTTTTTTAAAAAGTTTAAAAGGCAAACATTTATTGAATTTTCAATCATGTAGGACATTACTTTTATTAAGCAAACTAAAGCTAAAACTTAATTAAACTTAAGTTTTAAAATTTAATTTTACTTTAAAAATATAAACTTTCTAAAGGGTCTTTTTAAAAATATCAAATTCTTACTCTTATCCTAACAACCTTTTCAGCCTTATATTCTTTAGCCTACAAAAGCATCTTTCCACCTAGAACCTGCATCCTAAGCCCCTATTTTGCCAAAGAGAACCAACAGTGAAATTTAAGCACACAGAACCAAAGGTGCAAACCTTTAAAATTTTAAGGTTTTTCCTCCTTGCTCCTCTGTGCTAACCGAAGCCTTAGGGCTATGTATTAAAAACTGAATCATTGGGGTGGCTAGGTGGCATAGTGAATAGAGCACTGGCCCTGGAGTCAGAAGGACCTGAGTTCAAATCCAGCCTCAGACACAACGCAAAAAAGTAGCTGTGACCTTGGACAAGTCACTTAATCCCAATTGCCCTACCTTCCCCCCTCCAAAAAGCAAAAAAGAACTGAACCATGGAAAATAAAGTGGCCAGAGGAGTCAAAGGGAGGAAAATGTCTAGTCAATTTTTCCCTGACCTACCTGCAACCACCTGACATCGCTGGGCAGGAACCTTTTAGGAGTGTAAGAAGGAATGCAAAACTCCCTCCTGACCCAGACATTGTTGTTCCTGACTCAGAATCTGAGCTTCACTAAAGCAAGGCAGGCAGTGATGTGCAGAGTTCAGAAGATGATTGTTGAGAAGGCTTCAGACCTGCAAGATGATCAAGTCACTGGATATGTCTCCTTCTTCCTTCCACACTAGAACCAGAGAAATGGAGGCATAGGAATAAGTGGGAAGTGGATGGAGGAGGTAGGAGTATCAGTGATGGTGACTGCCGAAATCATCCAAAAGCCCTCAGAGACTGGGAGTGCTCTCCTAACTTTTAGAAGGCTCCAGATCCAGAGCATCATGGTGAGAGGGCTGTTGCACATTAGGATGTGACTGGGTACACTCCACACACCCCATATGCAAGTCTATGTAAGGGACATCTTGGGCAGGAACATTTGGGCTAGAACTAATGCTATCGTAATGACATCATTAATGATATTAGCACTTACTTATCTCCTGTGGGGAGCTTCCTAATGATTGACATCTAAGACTCAGGGTTGAGTTACCTAATTCCTTATGGAAGAACTCCTTCATTCTGTATTATCGCTCTCTCTCTCTCTCTCTCTCTCTCTCTCACACACACACACACACAAACACACACTCATGCACAAACGCACGTATATTCTTCTATGTATATTTTTTCTGATTTCCATTTATTGCTATCAACTTGGATAGATGGGTTTCTTTGCTAAAGCAAAACCAGAAAAAACCTCCTATAATGATTTTGTACGATATTCTCATTCATCCCAAAATTGTCCATTTTTTCTACATCTATTCCTATTGTTTGTAAGTAAGAATAATAACAGCATTTAGAAAGCACTTTACCATATCTCATTTTATCCTCTTATCAACCCTTAGAGGTGGACGCTATTATTGTCCCTATCTTACAAATTAGAAGGTAAATGACATAAGGGTATGAAGCTGGATTTGAGCCCAGGTCTTCCTGACTCAAGGTCTAGCACTCTATCCATTGCACAACTTTAGCTACCTTTAAGTTCACTTAAGTGTAATGAACTTGGAGAAATGTAGTTTCTGTGAAGTTGCTTCACTACTGTCCTTACAAAATGTAATATTGGGGCAGCCAGGTGGTGCAGTGAGTAAGAGCACCGGCCCCAGCATCGGGAGACCCTGGATTGGTTCCAGCCTCAGATACTTGGCACCCACACAAAAAATAACTGACCGTGTAACCTTGAGCAAGTTACTTAACCCCAATTGCTTTTTAAAAAAAATGTAATATCTACCTCTTCATTCTCTCTGCATAGATTATACTATTCCCAAACCAGACTTGATATCTCATATTGAACAAGGAAAGGAGCCATTCTTCAAGAAACGGGCAAATTTGGAGACAAGTGAGAGAACAATCCAATCTGGTGCTGATGAGCTACGTAACTCTGACAGCACTGAGGAACAGCAATCTGGGGATGATGGGCTATGTGACTCTGACATTGAAAGACAGCATTCTGCCCCTGGTAAGTTGGAAGGGAATAAGACCTTGTGGCAAAAGAATAAAAAAGAAAAAGAAAGTGCTTCCGCAAAACTAATCAAGATCTTTAAAAGTCCGATAGTATCTTTAATGTTCCATTTGCATTGAAGAGAAGACAGGAAATTTTCGCTATATTTCATTGCCAAGCCTGGTAAATACAGTGTTCAGTTTCAGGGTTGTTTGTTTTTGAATTTTTTTCCCTTTCCATTTACCTTGAGAGTAGTTTTGTGTATTGTTTTCCTGGTTCTACTTAAGTCCTCCCATGCTCCTCTGTATTCTTCATATCTGTCATTTCTTATAGCACTAGAATACTCAATAATATTCATATACCACAGCTTATTTATATATAAACATATATAAATATATATATATATACATATATATATATATAAACAGCTTATTTAGCTGTTTCCCCAATTGATAGGCATTTGTTTTTGTTTTTAGTTCTTTGCTATTCAATTAAATTCAATAAACATTTATTAAGTGCATACTATGTGTTGGGCACTGGGCTAAGCACCAAGGGTACAATACGACAAAGATAATCTCTGCCCTCAAGGAGTTTACAATCTAATGGGGGAAGACAACACACAAAAGGAAGCTGGAAAGTGTCAGGGTGAGGGAAGGAGATGGATGGATACCAGGAGGTGCCCAGGATGGGAGCATCTTGTTCTATGGAATTGAAACCAAACAGAACTACAGATCAAAAGTAGACACAAAAAAGCAGATCAAAAAAAGTGCTGCTTTGAATTTTTTGGTGTATGTGGGAACTTTCTTTTTGTTTCTCACCTCCACAGGGGATGTGCCTGCCTGTTCATTAATGTTCCCTTTCCTTAACAGACTCTTTAACCATGGCTATTACTATCTTTTTTCATCTTTGCCCATTTGTTGGGTATAAAGTCTACGTTATTATTATTATTAATGCCTTGGAACAATCTTTCATTTGGCTTTCAATTTTTGTAATTACTGTTTGTTTATATTCTTTGACAGTTTATCCACTGGAGAATGGTTCATGGTCTTATATGTTTGTGTCAATTTCCTATGTATATAGAATGTTAGTTCCTTATCAGAAAGACCTAATACAGAGGTAATTCATGAACTTTAAGCAGTGGTAGGACTTAGCCTAGGAAAGAAAATCAGCCATGGCTAGAATCAAATGTCTTTTCTTCAAGAACTGTACTCTTGAGGAGATGGAAGCAAGATGGAGGAATACAGGCAACAACTCAGCTAAATTTTTACATTTCCCTCTAATCACTTTTAAAATAATTACTCAAATCAAATTAACAACTTTTTTTTTTTGCTTTTTGTATTTGGAGGGGGGAAGGTAGGGCAATTGGGGGTTAAGTGACTTGCCCAAGGTCACACGGCTAGTAAGTGTTAAGTGTCTGAGGCCAGATTTGAACTCAGGTCTTCCTAACTCCAGGGCCTGGAAGTCTATTCACTGTGCCACCTAGCCAACCCAAATGAACAACTTTAACAAAGTTGCAGGATGTAAAATAAATCCACATAAATCAGCATTTCTATATATTAACAACAAAGTTCAGGAGCAAGAGATAGAAAGAGAAATACCATTTAAAATAATTGCAGACAATATGAAATACTTGGAAGTCTACTTGCCAAGACAAACTCAAGAACTATATGAACACAATTATAAAATACTTCACACAAATCAAGTCATATCTAATAACTGGAGAAAAAGTAACTACTCATGGGTAGACCAAGTCATTATAATAAAAATGGAGGTGAAAAATATTTTTCATCATTGGAATTATCTTGGATCATTGTATTGCTGAGAAGAGCTAAATCATTCACAGTTGAACAATGTACAGTTGTTACACTGTTTGACTTCCCCAGTTGATAGGTATTATTGCTGTTACCGTATATAATGTTCTCCTGGTTCTGCTCATTTCACTTTGCATCAGTTCATGTAAGTTTTCATAGGTTTTTCTGAAAACATCCTGCTCATCATTTTTTATAACACAATAGTATTCCATCACAATCATATACCATAGCTTGTTCAGCCATTCCCCAATTGATAGTCATCCCCTCAATTTCCTTTTTTTTTTTCAAATGCTTTATTAACTTCTGGTTTACATCATTCATTTCTGCCAGATTTTGAATTACAAACTTTTCCCCCGTTTTTCCCCTACTCACCACCCCAAAATAGCAGTCCCATAGGATATCCCCTCCTCTAATCTGCTCTCTCCCGTATCTTCTCCCATACCCCCTTTGACTTTTCCAGTAGGGTATGATGGATCTCTATGCCCCAATGCATGTATATCTTATTTCCCAGTTACACGTAAAATAGTATTAATAATAGTATTTATAGATTTTTAAACATTTGATTTTAAAACCTTGAATTCCAGATTCATTCCCTTCTTCCCTTGTCACCCACCCTTACTGGAATAAGCAATTCAATATAGATTGTACATGTGTAGCTATGCAAAACACTACCATAGTAGATATATTGTAAAAGACTGACTATATTTCCCTCCCTCCCATCCCACCACCCACTTGTTCTATTCTCTACTTTGATCCTGTCCCTTTTCAAAAGTGGGTGCTTCCAACTTTCCTCCCCCCGCAGCCTGTCTTCCATTCCATCATCCCCCCTCTCATCCCCTTTCCCCCTACTCTCCTGCAGGGTAAGATACCCTATTTAGTGTGTATGTCATTACCTCCCTGAGCCAAATTCAATGAGAATAAGGTTTTGCCTTTTTGCCTTCCTGTTCTTCCCCTCCATTGTAACCATTTTCCCTTGCCTCTTCTGTATGAGATAGTTTACCCCATTCTGTCTCTCCCCATTTCCTCTCATTATATCCCTCTCTCACCCCTTAATTTCACCTTTTAAGTATCATCCCTTCCTATTAAATTGGTCCTGTGCCCTCTATCTATGTATACCTGTAAACATATATACATACATTCACATATGTATTCATATACCTGTATACCCTCTGATATAGACATATATATATATATACATACATATATATATACATATATATATATTCCCTTCAACTATTTTCATACTGAGAAAAGTTTCATCAGTTACAATTATAGTTTTTCCATGTAGGAATGTTAATAGTTCAACTTTGATAAGTTCCTTATGATTTCTTTTCCCTGTTTGCCTTCTCAAGCTTCTCTTGCTTCTTGTATCTGAATGTCAAATTTTCTATTCAACTCTGGTTTTTTCATCAAGAATACTTGAAAGCCCTCTATTCCTCTGAATTATCATATTTTCCCCTGAAAAATGATACTCAGTTTTTCTGGGTAGATGATTCTTGGTTTTAATCCCAGCTCCTCTGCCCTTCGGAATATCCTATTCCAGGCCCTTCAATCCCTCAGTATAGAAGCTGCCAGATCCTGTGTTATCCTGATTGTGTTTCCACAATATTCAAATTGTTTCTCCCTGGCTGTTTATAATATTTTCTCCTTGATCTGGGAATTTCAGAACCTGGCTATAATATTCCTAGGAGTTTTCTTTTGGGGATCTTTTTCAAGAGGTGATCGGTGGATTCTTTCAACCTCTATTTTGCCCTCTGGTTCTAAAACCATCAGGGCAGCTTTCCTTGAGAATTTCTTAGAGGATGATTTCTAGGTTCTTTCTTTGATCATGGCTTTTAGGTAGTCCAATAATTTTTAAGTTATCTCTCCTGGATCCATTTTCCAGGTCAGTGGTTTTTCCAATGAGATATTTCACATTGCCTTCTATTCTTTCATTTGTTTGGATCTGTTTAACAGCATCTTGATTTCTCATAAAGTCACTAGCTTCCATTTGCTTCAATCTAATTCTGAAGGAATGATTCTGCTCAGTGAGCTTTTGAGGTTCTTTTTCCATCTGGCAAATTCGGCTTTTTAAGGCATTCTTCTCCTCGTTGCCTTTTTGAGCCTCTTTTTGCTATTTGAGTTAGTCTATTTTTTAAGGTGTTATTATCCTCAGTCAGGCTATTGACTCTCCTTTCATAATTTTCTTCCATCATTCTCATTTCTCTTCCCAATTTTTCCTCCACTTCTCTTATTTTAAGGTCCTCTATAGACCGTAACCAGCTCGTATTTTTCTTTGAAGCTTTTGGTGCAGCAGTTCTGACTTCACTGTCTTCCTCCTGTTCCATGCTTTGATCCTTTTTTTCACCAAAATAGAAGTGTAAAGTTGGGGTACTTTGTTTATTTTGTTTCCTTTGCCTGCTCATGTCACCCCTCAGTCACTTGACCCCTGGGCTTTTTGCCACAGTAGGACTCTGCCACCAGACAGGGGAGCTTTTGTCCCAAACGCTGGGGTTTTCTCAGCTGCCGAAGGTATTAGTTGGGTGCCCTCTCTGAAGTCTCCACATGCTCTGGCAAGCTTGTCGCACACCCCAGGGCCTCCACCCTAGACCTCAATCCAGATCCAAGCAGGTTAAAGCAAGAGGGATTATCCCTCAGATTGGTTGCTTGGTCCCCCTACACTCTGAAGGCCAGGAGCTGAAGATGCCACGTGGGGGCAGCTACATGGCTGTGGCTCCTCAGTGGCTTTTTGCCCCAGGGGCAAAAGCCAAAGCATTCCCAACTACTGGATCCCAAATTCCACACTGCACTGACCTCTCACTTGTCCTCTGCATCTATGTGCTGATAATTCTGGAAACCTCCACAGCTACTGGTGATCTGGAGTCCCTCCAGCTGGTGATTGGTTAGGCCTGCCCTAGGGCTAAAACCTCTGGCTTTCGTGGGTCTGGGCTCGGCTCCCAGAGGGCTGTGCTGGCCAATTCCTGCCAGCCTGTCAGGCTGTGCTCAGCAGGAGGTTAGCTTCTTTGTGTCGTTTTGTGGGTTCTGTAGCTCCAAAGTTTGTTCAGAGTACCCTTTTACATGAATTGGAGGTGGTGGGAGCCAGAGACACATGGAGGTCCTATTTCTACTCCACCATCTTGACTTCACCCCCCCATCCCCTCAATTTCCAATTCTTTGCCACCACGAGAGCTGCTATCAATATTTTGTGCATATAGATTCTCTTTTATTTTCTTTTATCTCTTTGGAATACAGATTTAATAGTGGTATTGCCGGGCCAAAGGGTATGCATAGTTTGATTACCCTTTGGGTATAGTTCCAAATTGTTCTCCAGAATAGTTCACAACACCACCAACAATATATCAATGTCCCTAATTTTCCATATCCCCTCCAACGTTTGTCATTTTCTTTTTCTGTCATATTAGTCAATCTGATATGTGAGGTGGTACCTTAGAGTTGTTTTAATTTGAATTTTTCTAATCAATACTGATTTAGAACTTTTCTTCACATGACTATAGATAGCTTTGATTTCTTCATCTGAAAACTGCCTATTCATATCCTTTGACCACTTATCAACTGGGCAATAAGTTGTATTCTTATAAATTTGACTCAGTTCTCTATATATTTGAGAAATTAGGTCTTTATCAGAGAAACTTGCTGTAAAATTCCCCACCCTTACCCGAGTTTTTTACTTTTCTTTTTATCTTGGCATTAGTTTTGTTTGTGCAAAATCTTTTATTTTGATGTAATGAAATTAACCACTTTATATCTTATAACACTGTTTGCCTCTTATTTGGTCATAAATTCTTTCCTTATCCATAAATCTGACAGGCAAAATATTCCATGCACCCTAAATTTGCTTATGTTGTCATCCTTTATGTCTAAATCATGTGCGCTTTTAACCTTATCTTTGTATATGGTGGAAGATGTTGGACTATACCTAATTTCTGCCAAGTTACTTTCTAGTTCTCCCAACAATTTTTTTCAAATAATGAGTTCTTGTTCAAAAATGTTGGATCTTTGGGTTTATCAGATACTAGATTACTATGGTCATTTACTACTGTGTATTATCTACCTGGTTTATTCTATTGATCTACCCCTCTGTTTCCTAGTCAGTACCAGATTGTCTTGATGATAATTGCTTTGTAAGATAGTTTAACATCTGGGACTGCTAGGTTGCTTTCCTTAACTTTTTTTTCCATTGATTCCCTTGATATTCCTAACCTTTTTTTTCTTCTAGGTGAATTTTGTTATTAATTTTTCTAGTTCTATAAAACAATTTTTTAGTAATTTGATTGGTATGGTACTGAATAAGTAAATTAATTTAGATTGAATTGTAATTTTTCTTATATTGGCTTGGCCTAACCATGAGCAATTACTATCTCTCCAGTTGTTTAAATCTGACTTAATTTGTGTGAAGTGTTTTATAATTGTGTTTATATAGTTTCTGGGTTTATCTTAGCAGGTAGATTCCCAACTATTTCATATTGTCTCCAATTATTTAAAATGGAACTTCTCTTTCTATATTTACTGCTGGACTTTGTTGGTAATAAAGAAATGCTGATTTATGTGGGTTCATTTTATATCCTGCAACTTTGTTGAAGTTGTTAATTTGATTTGAGGAGTTATTCTAAAGTTGTTTGGAGGGGAATATTGTAAAAATTTAACTGAGTTTCTGCCTGCATTCCTCCATCTTGGTTCTGCCTCCTCAATACTATAGTTCTTGGAGAAGAGACATTTGAGTCTAGCCATAGTTGATTTCTTTTCCTAGGTCATATCCTACCATTGCTTGCAGTTGGTGAATTACCCTAAATTAAACCAAAGGCAGAACATCTTGTCTTGGATCAGTACAGCTTGGGAAGTAGTCACCAATGCAGTCACCTAGTCCTTTCACTTCTCTCTTTTAATTTGTTTATAGTATGGAAATAAAGAAGATCATATTTGTGTGCTTGCTTGGTCAAATAGCACAATGAAAGAGCTCTTTGAGAAACAAAGCTAAATTCTTATCAGAGACTTCCCTCTATGCAACAGAGAAATATAATTTATTCTTTCTGAATAATGTTTCTATTTGCATTTATTACAGGAAACCTTTACTAAGCCCACTGATAGAAATGGGGGATGAAGGCAACAACATGATCTTTGTGTTATATTTCATAAATCTAAGAAAATTAGCACTGATATGGTTTCTGAAATTTCTGTTACAACCTATGGTCCAGTCACTGGTTTTATCTGTGGACTCAAGGAATTGGTCTTTACATTATTGGATACAGGGAGATTTCATATCTTTGTTCTGGCTGATTTAACTCATAACTATATTGTCTTCATTCAGTCTAAATTCTCTACATCCTATTTGTTTGGCATGTTAATGAAGGACTGCACAGGGAAAAGTTATAGCTTTAAGGAAGGACACTGGGAGTGGGAGTGGGGATAGGGAAGTGGAACAACACCTAGATTTTCAAGATAGCCCAGGTCAGAGTTGAATTCTCACTTTTACTTTCTCATAAGTGGTTCCTTAACCCCATTATGGATTAGACATGAGTAATAATTGGACTTTTGTTCTTTCAGGAAACCGGGGAGCTAAAAAGCAGCTAAAAGCAAAGGAATGCCATTTTGGTGGTCCTCGAAACCAAGAAGTATCTACATCTTCATCACTTAAAGAGGTAAATATTTTCCGCAGGCCTAACCGAAGAAACACCTTGAGAAACCTCTCCTCACAAAACAGAGAGCCTTCAGTTCCAGAAAGTAATAGCACTAAGGGATGCACTGAAAGAGTGGAACAGAAACATCCGGGGACCATCAGTTGCCAGGAAGCCCCCAATGGGCATAGATTCTATCCCTGCCATGTGTGTGGGAAAAGCTTCCAGTTCAAAGGTCACTTGGTAACACACCAAAGGAGCCACTCAGACAACCAATGCCAGTGCCCAAAATGCAAGAAGAAATTCAGCAAGCAAACTGCCCAGAGACAGAAAGGAAAGAACAAAAAAAAGAGAAGGAACAGAAAAAGAATCCATGAGTGCAGTGAGTGTGGCAAGAGCTATTGCTTGAAGAGGAACCTGAATGTCCATCAGCGTACGCACAATAAGGAGGATTTCCTTCAGGAATCTGAAAGGAATAAGAACTTCCCCCGAAAGAGACCTGAGCACACACGCAGCAGGAGGAATGTCTTCACTTGTAGGGAGTGTGGGAAAAGTTTCTGCCAGGAGTCTTATCTGCGAACCCATCTAAGCCTGCATAAGGAGGAAAAGCTATTCATCTGTGGTGAGTGTAACAAGTGCTTTTCTTATCAGTACAAGTTCATTGAACACATCAGAGTTCATACTGGGGAGAAGCCCTTCCAGTGTACCAAATGTGGAAAGAGTTTCCGCCTGAAGATCAATCTGAAGATCCACATGAGCCTGCATAATGGGGTCGATCCTTACCGCTGCAGTGAGTGTAAAAAGACCTTTGCTCACAAATTAAGCCTCCTTAGACATGTTAGGAGACTTCATAGACTGGATAGGCCTTTTAAGTGTCCAGAATGTGACAAGACCTTCAAAAGGAAAACCACCATGAAACTCCATTATGGATTACACAAAGGGGAAAGACCATTCCCTTGCACGAAATGTGAAAAATGCTTCAGCCAACAAATTAAACTCACTGAACACATGAGAGTCCACACTGGGGAGAAACCTTACCGGTGTCCTGAATGTGGTAAAAAATTTCGCCTGAGGAGAATTATGATTGCCCATCATAGCGAACACAGTGGGATGAAGTCCTTCATCTGTGGGGAGTGTGGCAAAAGATTCCTCATGCAGTACATGCTCACAGAACACTTCAGGGTCCACAGTGGGGAGAAGCCCTTCCAGTGTGGTGAATGTGGTAAGAACTTTACCCGGAGAACCAACTTGAATGCCCACATGCGTATCCATACTGGACAAAAGCCGTTCTCCTGTAGTCAGTGTGGCAAATGTTTCCCCCATCATTCTAAGCTCGCTCAACACCTTCAAGTGCACAACAAGGAAAAAACCTTCCAGTGTCCTGAATGTGACAAAAGCTTTCGCCAGAATAGAAGTCTGAAGGCCCACATGAGTCACCACAGTGGGGAGAAGCCTTTCGCTTGTAAGGAGTGTGGCAAAAGCTTTGCCTTGCAGCATGTCTTCAATGAACACATCAGGGTTCACAGTGGGGAAAAGCCCTTCCAGTGTCCTGAATGTAACAAGTGCTTCTATAGGAAGGCTACCATGAAGGTTCATCAGAACAGACATAAGCAGAAAAAGTCATATCCATGCCCCAAGTGTGAAAAATGTTTTTCCCAGCGTAGTGAACTCACTAAACATGCTAAATCTCATCAAAAAAAGGAGGCCTTCCAATGTTCTGAGTGTGACAAGAGTTTCTCTCAGGAAAAATCTCTGAAGGTTCATGAAAGTCTGCATAAAGGGGAGAATACACTTTCCTGTGATGAATGCGGTAAGAATTTCACCCGGAAGTGTGAGCTAAGTAGACACATCAAGATCCACACTAGGAAGCAATCCTTCCAGTGTCCTGACTGTAAAAAGAGCTTTGCCCATAAGTCATCTTTGAGGGCACACCACCACATACATAAGAAGGAAAGACCATTCTTATGTTCTGATTGTGGCAAGAGCTTTGCTTATGTGGGTGCATTCAATACCCATACTGCAGCCCATGCAAAGGAGAAAGCCAAGAGTTCCAGGTCAGAGAAGAGTTCCAGATCAGCTAAGAGTTCTGGTTCTAGGTCAGAGAAGAGTTCCAGATCAGAGGTGGTACCCAATAATGCCAGCTCTTTGGACCAGTGAGCATCATTAGAGTTAATTCTAAGTATGATTCCATAACTTGATGGGAAACTGTCCTAGGATACAAATCAGTCAGATATGTGGATACATCAGAAGACATAGAAGCCTAAGTAGATCCAAGAATCTGAGACCATGAAGGGCCTTCCTTTTAAAGCCTTACATTGAAATCTCTCTTTGCCCTTTCCTAAGAATGTACTTTCATTTGAGTTCTCATTGCTCTTATTTAGCCCTTTAGTACCTTTCTTTTTCTTTTTTTCTTTTTGGAGGGTAATTGGGGTTAAGTGATTTGCCCAAAGTCACACGGCTAGTAAGTGTGTCAAGTGTCTGAGGCCGGATTTGAACTCAAGTGCTCCTGACTCCAGGGCTGGTGTTCTATTCACTGCCACCTAGCCACCCCTCCTTTAAAGTACCTTTAAAGGTGTGAATGACCCTCTACCTGTTGATCCCATATTCCTCCTCTCCTTCTCCAAGAATTTCATGACCTTATACACAGAGAACATACTAAAAAAGACCATTAATGATGACATGGGAAAGGGTTGAAACTCTTCTCTAGTTTGACCTAGTCTCAATTTCTCTTTCCTAGAATTCTTTGATTAAACTTAACAGGATCTTTCACATGAAGTTAATAATTTCTGATAGGGAGCAGATTCCTGAGAGATAGCGCTATTTGTTTAAAAAAAAAAAGTAATGACGTCATCTCCGTTTTTTGTTTAATTATCTGCTTAAGTCTTACTCATTCCCTTTAGAGTTGTATTAAACCTTTCTACCAGGAAATGACATTGTTGTTGATGAACAGTAAGCTTTATATTTAACCTGACTTTATTTCCACAGGTATTTATCACTTCTGAAAAATCTATTAGGATCACTAAAGAAAATCCTAGATGAAAAAAATTCAGTAAAACCTTGGCCATTTTTGTTTCTTCGTGGAGGCCAACACTAGTGTTTTTGTATACCTTGTGGCATAAATTACCATTGCAAGAATTGTTTTGTTTTAATGGTAAGTGGGTTTAAGGAACACACCTACTAGACCTATATACACAGTGGAAAAATTTCGCTAAGAATAGGCAAATAAGGCTTTAGTTTGGTGTGCACTTTTGAACATTCTTGAAAGAGTTACAACTTTCTGTCACCTGCTATGTTATTTTAGACCAGGAGAAATTTAGCAACTACTTTCCGATTTTTATTCTTTAGATGATTTATCTATGTGTATAAAAGTATATGTATATATATATATATGCATAGGTATATGAGTATGGGTGCATATACAAATATATACAGACCTATTTAGAGAGGTAGATCTATTTCTATACAAAGAAATACCTGATCAGATAAAAGATGAGCCAGTCATATAGTAAGAGGAAAGGACAACCAGGAGATGGACCCATAGGCTCTATTTTGTAGCCATAAAATGCGAAGAGAACACAAGGAAGGCCCCCAGTATGTAGAGATCTACTATTGTACAATTAGATCAGTGTTTTTATAAGTTTTTCATGCTTCAATGGTAAAGCTGTGTATATATGTCTGCCTTATATGTGTATGTTCACTGGCGTTAATTAGGTTTGGAGGTTATTGTCTCTTTTTCCAGTAATTAGGTATAGTCTGAATGGAATCAAAGGACAATGGGTATTTGAATTTCAGCTCTTTTGCTTTCCATGTATGTGCCATTTATATGTCCATCGATATGCCTCAGGGTCATCATCTGTAAAATGAGGGCTTTGGACTCAGTGACTTCTAAGGTCCCTTCAGCCCTAAATTTATGATTGTGAGTTTAGAGAGGAAGAATTTCATTGAGAGAACTTTCTGATTGTTCTGATTAAAGTAGGGATAAAAGATTCTTTTCATTTTAATAGTTAAACATTTATAAAATCTTCTACTGGAAAATTTTATCAGACTTTTCTCCTAATGCCTGGCTGACATAATATTAGTTGAGAAAGATTATACATGCCACTGTAAATTTGTATGTAAATTTGTTGGCAAGCCCCAGAAAATCAAAGATCTTTCAACATTCAACTGTGATTTTATTTTCATTTTTCAGGAAAAAGCAACTGCTGTAGTTGTCATGTAATTACAAAAATCAGTTCTTGCCATAGGCTCTGTCTTTCATTTTTTCTTTCTATCTCTACATCCTTCCTCTTCTCTTTCCTTTTGGTTAGAGCTGAGGTTTAATCCTTAATCAAAAGTTTGTGTTTGTGTGAACAATTTTTTTCCACATAAGAAATCAAAAGGATAGCTGAAGTTATATTTTCTAAACTTATCTCTACATTTTGTATATTTTATTTTTTTCTATAGGCATGCTTTTGATATTAATTTGTTGGGTCAGAAATTTTAATAGGCTAGAAAATGGTCTTTGTTTTACTAATTAGAGCTATTTCGTTTTCTAAGATTATCTCTATGTTTAGCATTTTAATTTTATCTCTTCTGTAGGTAGACATGATTTTATTTGATGTTAATTTGATGGCTCACAAATTTTAATAGGATAGAAAATGGCTTTCAGTTTACTAATTAGAGCTATTTCATCATTTTGGGAATTCAAATTTCTGTCAGTGGCATAATGGGACACATTGTCATTGATTAGAGACAGTCCCCTATGTAGGGGTAGGAATTCAGGGAATGATTTGAGTGTTTAGACCACTGATCCAAGGATGATAACAAAGGCTATACTTTGTTCTAGGTAAAAAAAATTTGAAATGTTATTTCAATAACCCAGAAGAACAGAATGTGGAAAGGGATCAGAATGCAGGGAGCCAAGAGCCAAAAGATGAAGTCTGTCCCCTTCCCCTGCCTTTGCTTGTTTACCAGTAGTTTGTTCTGCCATGTAAAGATCTGTTTTAAAATCAAAGGAAAGTTTCTAATTGTTTTGTCTTTCATCACAAGTAAGAATTTAATATGATTGTTTTTGTTGGCAAGCCCCAGAAAATCAAAAATCTTTCAACATTCAACTGTGATTTTATTTTCTTTTTTCAGGAAAAGCAACTGCTGTAGTTGTCATGTAGTTACAAAAATCAGTTCTTGCCATAGGCTCTGTCTTTCATTTTTTCTTTCTATCTCTACATCCTTCCTCTTCTCTTTCCTTTTGGTTAGAGCTGAGGTTTAATCCTTAATCAAAAGTAATGAGTAGAGATTATATTCCAGGCATGGGGAGCAGCCAGGACAAAGGCATAGAGGAAGAGGCAGAATACCATGTGTGAGGAACAGAGAAAAAAAATCTTAGCTGGATATAGAGGGCAGAAGGAAAGAGGCTGGTAATATAGGCTGAAGTAAGGTTGTGGAGGGCCTAAAAAGTTGAATAGAAGAATTTCTATCTGAACCTAGAGGCAATTGGGAGCCCTTGGAGTTTACCAAGTGAGTGACATAGTTAAGACCTTAGCATAAGGAAAATCACTTTGGCAGCCTACACTAAATGTGTAGTTTGGTTTGGAGTGTGAGAGACTTAAGGTAGGGAACTCAATCAGGAGACCATTGCAACAGACTAGGAAAAAGGTGAGGAGGGCTTGAAATGAAGTGGTGGCTGTGTGAGTAGTAAGACAGGGATGGCTGCTAGAGATGTTGGAAAGGTAGAAATGGCAAGATTTGTTAACTGATTGAATAGATGAGGTGAGGAGAAATGAGAAGCTGAAAATAACACCAAGGTTACAAACTTGGGAAACTAGAAGAATAGTGGTGCCCTAGATAGAAATGGGGGAAAGCCAAAAGAAGTAAGTTTGGAAGGAAAAACAATGAGTTCTGTTTTAGACATACTGAATTAGATATGTCTATGAAACATTCAATTTGAAATGTCTAATAGACAGTTGATACAATGGCCTCTGCCTCTGATACATCAACAGAAGAGAAGTAACTGTAGAATTTTGATCTCTGCTTATATAAAGACTAATACAAAGTTCTTATTTTTCTACAAGCCAAAACTATGGAGAAAATCATAACCCAAATGCATAATTATTAAGCCGCTTTGATTTTTGATCACAGAACTAAGATATGATTGTAGCTGCAAGTGCTTACCCCTATACAGGAGACTTCATATAAAAACAGTGATGTTTGTATTACTATATATATTTATGTACATATATATATATATATTTCTATTGCAACACTTTGGCTTATTAAATGTTTAATAACGTATATATTTGCACTTAGACAGATACCTATATTAATATTTAAATATATATTATAGTATATATATATACTTTTGCCTACCTACTGCATGCCTGAACTTTTAAAAGGTTTTTAAGAGACCTCGCAATGCCACACCTATCCCTCCCTGCAGGTACACGTATGAGAAAATCAGCAATTGAAAAGGCCATGTTAAATAGCCATCTTTACATTTGTGTTGTGAATGATACATTTGCTAGGCTAACCACAAGCCAGGCTAACCCTCTCCACCAATTCCTAACTTTCCCCACATAGTGATATCCAAAGACCTTGTGATATAGTCCCAGAAGCCAAGAGAAAAAAAATTGCACTTACCTTATCAATTAAAATATTGGCCAACCCAAAGTGGGAAAAAGGAAATCAGAGCTAGCACTCTAAAATGCTGACCCCCCAAAGTACAAAGTCTTAAAGACGGAGCCATCATGTATGCTGTCTCACAAATGTTCTGTGCCTTGTGTCATGTTTCACCTTTATTAAGGACCAGCCACTGTGGATATGTGTCCTTGATGTTTTGTTGAATTAAAATAAAGATATATAAATATGAGTATTGCTTTCATTTCTAAGATTATGGGATATATTATTTTTTTTGATGAAGTATAGAATTAGAAAATGGGAAGTAAATGATTATTCCCATTAATCTTATATGTCTACCTGCTGCAGAGCTAAAGCCTCTCAATAACTATCTGAATGCCAGTTTAGTGAGGTTCAGGATACCAAGGCCCAGGACAGGGATACATGGAGCCAGGGAAACAGTATATAGCTGTAGACAGCTTGTATGGGCTGGCAAGAACCAATTGTTAAATATTCAATGTGAGCATTTCCACCTCAGAAACTGACAAATGCTACAAGTCAGGGTTTGATGTACTGTTTTGTTGATTCTTTTTTAAATTTTTATTAAAGCAATCGGGGTTAAGTAACTTGCTCAAGGTTACACGGCCAGTTATTTCTGGGTGTGGTGCTGAGTATCTGAGCCCACATTTGATCCAGGTCATCCCAACACTGGACCCAGTGCTCTTACTCGCTGTGCTACCTGGCCGCCCCTTGTTGATTCTTTAAAGTTAAGAAAGTGATGGAGAAAATGTTAATAATGCAGGTTAAACTTAAAACAGTGTTGTACATACATAAATAGCTGTTAAATGCATTCCAGCATACCTCTGCATGGAGCACATGACAGTAAAGCTTTATTGAGGGGACACATGGCTTCAATGTGGCCAATATGACATTGAATCAGCCCATGTAGACATGTTGAGTAACAGTAAGGAGTGCAGAAGCAGTTACACTAAGGTGATAGCAGAGCTTTTCTAACTATTTCATTGCTTTACTCTTTTGAAGGCGTCAGCTCCCATCTGGTTGTCCTCAAGTCTGACTATATTAAAACCCTTGAATAATATGACAACACAACTCATGAACTGACCATCCTAGAGATTTTCCCCACCACCAAAGCAGGATTAAGAGAAGCTCAGCCAAGCCAAACTATACAAGGTTGGTCTACATAGACCAAGACTTGGCTAGAAATCTCACGATGAGAGTTCACACTGCTTTTCCTCCCCACTCCCTACCCCTCTGAGTTCTTCTGGTCCTTGAAAAAAAACACCTATGCACTTCTTAATGCTATTTCCTGCTGCAGCCTAGCTTGTTTATCTATCTAAAACACAAGTAACTGAGCTAGAAAAAGATATACTAGATTTCCCTCTGCCAGTAATCCATGGCTGAAGAAATAATAGAGTGAAGTATGAGAAAGGTGGGTTTTTTTTAACAATTACTCCCCAAATTCACACAATTTAAAAATTTAGTCAGTTTTCTCTTTTTATTCCTTCTCTTTGGATACCTGTGTTTACATAACTTCTACTCCCTTGGGTGAATTGTCCCCATCAAGGAGATTTCATCTGAAAGCCTGTGAACCTCAATGGGTCCCACTAAGGGTATACAATTTTTGACACCTCTAGAATTAGCTACCAAAAGCATAATTGCAACAATATTAGCCACAAACCCATAAACAGAAAAAATGCAGCTTTATTTACATAATCCTCCTAGGATTTATGACAGAGCTGGGTACAAACTTACATGGAATTTTTTTTAAGTTTATTTTTAAATTTTTTCTTTCTTTTTTTATTTTGAGTTTCAAATTCTTTTCCTCTCTCCTGTCTTTCCCCCCCCACACACACACTAAGAAAGCAAGCAATATGATACCCATTATACATGTGAAGTCATGCAAAACATTTTCATATTGGTCATGTTGAGAAAAAAAGCAAGAAAAATAAAGGGAAAAAAATATGCTTCAATCTACACTCAGAATTTATCAGTTCCCTCTCTGGAGGTAGATAGCATTTTTCATCATGAGTCCTTGGGAATTGTCACAGATCATTGTGTTGATCAGAGTGGCTAAGTCTTTCACAATTGTATCCTTACAGTTATTGCTGTTACAGCATACAATGTTCTCTTGGTTCTGCCCTCTTCACTTTGCATCAGTTCATGTAAGTTTTTCTAAAATCTACCTGTTCATTTTTTATAGCACAATATTATTCTATCACAATCATATACCACAACTTGTTCAGCCATTCCCCAATTGATGACCATCTCCTCAATTTCCAATTCTTTGCTACCACAAAAATAACTGCTATAAATATTTTTGTGCATATAGGTTCTTTTCCCTTTTTTGGATCTCTTTGGGATACAGTGAGTATCCCAAGCATTTTCCCATGATCTTTCAAATGTTTTGGATAGCAGCTCAGCAAATCACATCTGCCAGTTTTGTTGGATTTTTTTAGGATTCAAGAGATGGAGTTCGTCTGAGCCAAGATGACTCATATACTTAAATGCTAACTTAAATACTTCAGGGATAGCTACATGTCCCCTTACTGCCTCCTTTCTTGTTTTGGGTATCAATTCTTCAACTCTTGGTAATTTTTGTTTCATCATTTTCAGTGTAAAATGTTCTCCTTGGTAGAGAAACAGAAACAAACTAAGAATTGAGTAAGTCAAACCAAGAAGCATTTATTAAGTACCTAATATGTGCCAGACACTAGGCTAAACTGCCTAGACATTGTCCCCATCACTCCCCTTGGCATCAGAGTTGTGTACTTTCTCTCCACTCCTGCCCATCTACCTTCCTTCTTACCCTCCCCACCCACAGTAAGATTGTGAACTCCTTGATACTAGGGTCTTAGACATATCAATTTGTATCTTCTCACACAACCAATTTAACACAGTGCCTTACTCATGCATTGATGGAACTGCATGTAAAGATGTAAAAACTATTCTTAGCTCACAAGCTGTAAAAATAACAATAGGTAGCCAGGCTGGATTTGGCCCTGAGGCTGTAGTTTGCCTGATGCCAATGTAACCTCTTCAATGCAAGTGCTCCTTCTAACAGTGAAGATGCCAACTCCTCCCAACTCCTCATCCTGTGAGATTTTCAGCCATGTTATTTAGCAAACTCAA
Source organism: Petaurus breviceps papuanus (assembly GCF_028583685.1). Taxonomy (NCBI): domain Eukaryota; kingdom Metazoa; phylum Chordata; class Mammalia; order Diprotodontia; family Petauridae; genus Petaurus; species Petaurus breviceps. The sequence continues at coordinate 6,173,394 of NW_027185597.1, read as the reverse complement.
CGTCAGATGTCCACTCAGACTTCCTCTGATTTTTTCAATATCTGGGGGCACCAATATACCTCTGAGGGGACCTACCTGTCATAATTTTTACATCACCTTGGTTTTTTTTAAGTGATCATAGTAGACTCCTTATCGAATCAATGACTCAACTGATATTTTTCTTTTCTTTGTTTCTGTTTTTTAAATTACACTTCCAAATCTGTCCTCCTTCTGCATATGAGTTTGCTTTCTAAGTCAGTGAACATAGGTCACACTTAATATATGTCTTTAAAAATAAACTGTTACTGATGTTTTGTTTTTACACCACTTACATTTCTCCCTGTATCCTTTCTTCTAGAGAGTCTATATTTTTTTTAAAGAGAGAGAAATCAGCAAAACTGATCAATCCATTATATAAAAATCTGACAAAATATTCAGTGTTTCATACCCATGGAACTCTACTAGGCCCTGCCTCAATGCTCTGCAAAGGAGACAGGGGAGGTGCCCTCTCATAATCTTTTCCTCGGTACCAACCTTATTCTTTGTAATTTTTCGACATTCATTTTTGTTAATAAATGGTTCCATTCAATTCAATAAACATTTATTAAGCACAACTATTTGCCAGACATTGTGTGAAGCTCTGTGGATACAAAAAGAGGCAAAAGACAGTCTCTGACTTCAAGGAGCTTGCAATCTAATGGGGGAGGCAACATGCAAACAAATGTATACGAAGCAAGATATATACAGGATAAATAGGAAATTATTAACAGAGGGAAGACAGTGGAATTGAGGGGTTGGTTATTGAATTCAGCCATGTTATACACTTCCTAAGGGAGAGATGAAGGACTCGAAATGCAGAACGAGGCATGCTTCGGGTCATGGACAATGCTGGGTATTCATTTTCCATGACTAGGCATGTTTGTTACAAGAGTTTTGTTTTTTCCCAAGGGGAGGTGGGATGGGAAGGAGAGAAGCATATTTTTGTTCATTGAAAAAATAAAATATAACCTGGTGCAGCTTTAGGTCTCCCCAGGCTGATGGACCCTGAAGATCGACAAGCGACTCCGGGGCCAACCAGGATTGATGTAAGAGGGTCTGAGCGATCCCTCAGAACCCGGGAGAAGGCGAAGAGATTCCCATCACCTCCACTGGATCTCAGGTCCCGGACTCCGCCAACACGCCTTTACTCCTCCACACCGGAGGCGGCGCTGTGTAATAGGATCCCGCTAAGTGTCCGCGTCCCAAGCTGGTGCAGAGCTGGAGTCCCAGGATGCACCGCGTGTACCCGGCAACTGCTGCGGGTTGTAAGGGAAGATCGATCAGCTGGGGCCGGGGCCCGGGCGCTGGTGCTCGGGCGCCCGGGGCAGCCCAGCTGGGCGCCGGCCCTACCGGGGCTGCCCCGCTCCAGCCCCTGGCTCCGCGTCCTCCGCGCGGACGGCCCCCTCCCGGGCCGGACGTCCTGGGCCGGGCCGCTGGCGGAGCGGGGCGGGAGGAAGAAGGAGGAAAGGCCGGACCCTCTGCAGCCCTCCCCGCCGCAGCCTCCCCGGGGCCCGGGCTCGATCTCGAGGGCCATGGCCGCGGCGGCGCCTGCTCTGGTGAGACTGCGGGCCGGGCCAGGGAGCGGGCGGGCGGGGGCAGGATTGCAGCTCCGGGGCATCCCCGAGGGCTCAGTGCCGGACGCCGCAGACCCGCTGCTCTAGGGAAGTGTGGAGACGTCCGGATTTCTGGTGCCTGCCCTTCTCCCGGACCCGAGCACAGCCCGGTTCAGAGAGGCAGTCATCAGGCTAGCCGAGCCGGGAGCGCCCCCGAGCTGCTGGGGGCCCCCATCTTTGGGTCTGGGGAAGCAGAGGCAGGCGCATCCTGCCCCCAGGAGCGGATTTGGGGGGCGGGGAGACCGGGGCGCAGGATTCACACCCGAGCTCAGCCTGGAGGGGACTGAGGGGAGCTGAGGGGTGGGGGCTGCAAAGGTCAGGGTCAGGCCAGTTTGGCCGCTCCGTCCAGGGCGAAGTTCGGCCTCCAAGGGCAGAGGGGAAGACACTGGGGCTGCTTAGCTTGAAGATAAGACTTGGAGGGTGGGTGAGAGGGTGGTTGAAGAAGTGGAAGGACCGGGTTTTGTTTTGTTTTTTGCAGCATTTAACTATTTTTAAAGCACTTTATTATAGGTATTATTTAAGCGTTTTTGTCCCTGAACCCTAGAAGGCCTGTTATTTAGGCTGTGATATGCTGTTGGACAGTCTGTAGAGCTTACCATCAACTAGTTTCTTCCCCTTCTCCTACACATGTGTGTATATAGATATATCTCCACATACACATACAAATGGATATGGATAACCCCTTCCACCCCAGCACCAAAATTCAGTACTCACTTGTGAGAAGAAAAAAATTGTGTGACCTGGGCAAGTCACTTAATGTCCCTGAACCTCAGTGTTCTCATTTGTGAAATGGTGTAGTTGGACTAGATGGCTTTCAAAGCCAGTCTCAGACACTTTTGTGACCCTGAGCAAGTCACTTAACTTCTGTTTGCCTGTTTCCTCCACTGTAAAATGGGAATAACAGCAGCAGCAACCCCTCAGGGTTGTTGTAAGGAGTGTTTGTAAAAAGTACTTACCACAGTGCCTAGAATATAGTAGGCATCATAAATGCTTCTCCTTTCCTCTTTCAAGGGCCATTCTAACTGTAGATCTACAATCATGGAATGCTGCATATGCTCTGACTGGTTACATGTATTAGTTAAGCAAGGACAACTAACAGAGTGGCCAAATCTGAAAATTTATGCAACATTCTTAATGTGTGTATGTCTGACTGTATGCCTACATGTGTGTCTTGGACCAGCATGGAATACTGAACAATCAGCTGGGCTCAGAATTAAACAAGAAGAGGCGAACTGGATTGCCTTTTGGAAATTACACCCAAAGCTTCTACCTAAAGCAGAAAGACAGTCTTTTAAATACCAGTGACCTTCTGTGATGCTGTATGGCTACAGGTCATGGAAGTCTATAGTCTCCAAAGAACTGAAGTTGAGAATCACCCCAGAAGCCAGTGGAAGGTTACATGGTGTGTGGAAGCACACTGTGATATATTACAAACAAGGAATTAAACAAGTATAAAGAATATCTTCAAAGAAACATAATTGAAGAATTTTGGCTAGTAAAATAGTTTGAGGGAAGACTGATGACTAGCCTACATAGTGAATCCCTTGGTGACAGATTTATGGGAGACCAAGGATATGAGCCACAGGGTAGGCAGGCAAGATGAGTTTCTTTACTCCTAATTGGAGGGCAGTACTACATCTACATTAAGCATTCTGTTTGAGGGCTTAGCATAGTGCTTGGCACACAGTAGGTGCTTAATAAATATTTATTAATTTATTGTTCAAAGTACTAGAAAAATTAGTAAAAGGAAGTGACATTAGAGATTTCTGCAGTAGGATTATAGTTTATAGATCCATTAATCAGATAAATTTGAATACTGAAGAATATAACATTTAATGTTCACATCTTGTTGAGGTAGGGTAAATTTTACAGTTGAAACTAAGTTTTAGAGGAGACATGGCCAAGGTCAGACAAATAATTATTGGCTGAAGCAATAAATAAGAGAACTATAGGCCCTTGTTGCTACCTGCTTAGTCTGGTTTGAAAAGCTATAAATAAAACAAAGTTCGTGAGGACTTTTTTTTTTTAAATTGCAGTGACAAAATAAACATAGAAACCAATGGCATGCCAGTAATAATTAACATTCTTGTTATCCTTTTATATATTCAAGTGTGTTATGGATTTTTTTTACATAGTTATGAGTGGAGGTATAGGAAGCATTGTGTTATGGTGGATAGAGCTGACCTCAAGTCAGGCAGGAACCTGGGCTCAAGTAACCCCTTTTGACACATACAGACTGAGTAAACCCAGGCAACTCACTTAACCTCTTAGTGTCCAGTGTAACTCTCCAGTCAACATTTATTAAGCACCTACTGTGTGCTAGGCACTGTACTAAGTGTGAACTATAAATTGCCAAGAAAATGCCCATTTGCATTTGTAGAGGAAATTTCTCATATGGAATTCTCTACATCAAAGAAATCAGATTTGATCCTTCCCAATCAGTGTAAATAAAGTCTTCCATATCTTTTTTCTCTTGCCTACCCCGTTTTGCATTACTTTATAAAATCTTTTCCATATTTCTCTTTTTTCAGTGGTTATATGTACCATTGCCTTTGATGTATGACAGCCTGTTTAACCATTGTTCAGATATTGAACATTTTTTCTGTTTTTGGTTTTTCATTAGCTGGAATTTTTAAATTTTAAACTTTGTGACTTTTGTTTTTTATACCACAGTGAGTATCACACATTCTTCCCCTGCCCACCACCAACAGTGAACCCGCATTTTGTAACAAAGAAAACCTGTTAAACAAAACCACCTGACCATATCTGATGCCATAGGCCTATGGTCCTTTACATCTCTTTTGAGATGGTGCTTCACCACTTTTTCTCTAGTGAGATGAAGACTAGTCATTGCAATGGCTGATTGTAGTGTTGTTGTTATATTAATATAGTCACTGTAGATTTTATTATTTTTTAAATTATGGGCCTTTTGTTTTACTTTCATTTCCAAATAATTATCTCCCCTGTCCCTCACAAACAGTCATCTCTTATAATAAAGTAGAAAAAAAGCAGTTCAAAACTAATCCTACATTCTATTCAGTGATTCGCATCCATAGTCTGCAAAGAAGGAAAGAATGTATTTTCATATCTCCTGTTTGGGGCCAGTCTTAGTTAGTACAATTTTGTTATATTCCATTTTTATTTTCTTGTTCTTTACCTTTAGTATTTCTTTCCATTTCTTGTTCTTTCCAGTGTTGCCCTTGTGTATGTTGTTTTCCTGCTTCTGCTTAATTCACTTTCCATCAGTTCATATAAATCACCCCATCCTTTTCTGTATTCTTTAAATTAATTGCCATTATTGGAATAAATTTGTAGTCCCCCTTTGAAACAAACAACTGCAAAGTCTCTATATGAACAGCAATCGCACTGGTAAAACTAAATGACAATATGATGCTTATAATTCCAGGTCCCAGTGAAGTTTGATGATGTGGCCATATATTTCTCAGAGCAAGAATGGGATATCCTAGATGATTGGCAGAAAGACCTTTATAAGCATGTGATGAGGGCCAATTACTCAACCCTGGTTTCCTTGGGTAAGTTGTATTTACTAAAAAATTTTAGACAATTCTATATAGTTGGAGGGCAGCTAAGTGGCACAGTGGATAGAGTGTAGGACCTGGAATCAGAAAGACTTATTTTCATGAGCTGAAATCCAGCTTTAGACATATACTAGCTGTGTGACCCTGGGCAAGTCACTTAACCCTCTTTGCCTCAGTTCCTCATCTGTAAAATGAGCTGCAGAAGGAAATGGCAAACCACTCCAGTGTCTTTGCCAAGAAAACTCCAAATGGGGTCGCAAAGAGACTGAAAAACTTCTGAACAGCAACAACAATGGAGCTGGATGGTGGCTATCCAGGAGGAGGCCCATTGGTTATCCCTCAGTGAGGTCTGCTAGGGAAGCACAATACAGTGCTTTATCTTCTAGGAGCCTATGATTGTTGAAAACTAAGACTTAGACCGATAAAATAAGTAAGAAACTATTGGCAAATAAAATGCCAAAACTGTATAATGAAGAAACCAGTTTGGTGGTATATATTGCATGTACTATAGGAATTGTGGCAAGTGAAAGATTAATGTTTATTGGAATAGTTAGAGGAAAGCTTTGTGAAGGGGTAGGATTTTATTGTCAATAAGAATTAGGAAGGGCTTTTTGAGATGGGAGAGCATTAAAAAAAACAGGATTAAGTGTGGACATACACACTCTTTCTCTGTCTTTTTCTCTCTCACACACACACTTACAACATACACACAGACTGGCATGATGAGTTTGTATTGAGGAATAATAATCAATAATAGTGATCAATTTATAATTATTCATTATTATAATAACTTATTATAATAATCCATTTATAATAATAATCAAAACAATAAAGTTTGTATTGAGGAATAATAATCAATACATGCTTTCAGGCCAAACACCCAGAGAAAATAAATGGTTTTTATGTGACCTTTCTTGACAGACTATACCATTCCCAAACCAGATTTGATATTCCGGATTGAACTAGGAGAAGTATTATTTGTCGGGAATTGGGAAGATTTGGAACAAGCAGAAATAGGAGTCAGCCTGAATGCTTATAAGCATTTCAATTTGAAAGTCACTGAGAAGAAACTGTTTAGGGGTAAGTGAGAACAAATCAGTCATTCTTCCAAGGCCACAGTTTTGAGACATTTGAGAATCATGGAGCTAAATGTTCAAGGGTTCCATAGCCTTTCAAGTAAATATTCCTGTTATTCTGAGAACTGTTATTTCTATTAGATTGAATAAGGTGACTATTTCTCCATCTTTCTTGTCATGTTTAGGGAATCTGGAATTCTTAACTCTAAAAATTAGAAATGTTATGTGTTAGAGGCAAATGGAGTGGTTGGTGAATGCTGTTTCATGTTGGCTTTTCCTTCCCAGTGGACCATTGGGCCAGGATACCTCTGCAGAGGTGTCAGACATATAGGTCACAGTACATTGAGTGCAGTTTAAAACAGGTTAAAATGTAACTGAGAAATACTCAACAAAATAAATAAAAACAGAATAAATTATAGATAACATTTCATTTTAAAAGGGAGTCAAGGGACTCAGGGACCTTTATATATTGATTAGTAATCCCCATTTCTATTTTGAGTTTGATACCAGTACTCTAGACCACTAACATTTTGCTCCCATAATAATATAACTGGGGTCTATGGGTACCTGGTCTGATCTGCTAGTAAGAGAGTAAATCATGTATCTAAAACCAAAAAAGGACCAAAGCTATAGCTAAGACTGTAACAATAAAAAGAAACAAGTTTGAGCCATATTGTATGCCTTTTCCTAAAGAAAACAAAGTAGCTGATAATTTCACCTGGATTAAGCAATAAACAGTCTGCTTTATCCTGGTTAAAGAATAGCCTTAAAGACTTGGGCCTAGGACATGAGGGAATTATTATATCACTGTAAAGAATTATATAAATATAAACTATTATTATTACTGCTGGTATTATGTTGTATTAATAAAAACAACAGTAATAATAGGTATACTTTGTAACTGTGTAGTTACAAAACAGTTTTACATACATTATGGCCTTTGATTCAATTCAACAAATACAAGGGCCTTTATAGTTTGTGCATTTACTTATTTTTTACTTATTTATGCATTTACCTATTCTTGATTTGCAGGTGAAGAAAAATTCAGAGAAATTAAATGACATGCCTAAAGTCACACTGATTTAAGTGACAGGTTCACTTTGTGAGCACATAGCCAATATTCTTTTTTACTACCTATACTACCTCAACTTTGATTTAAAATAAGGCACTCCAGGAGTGGCTAGGTGGTGCAGTGAATAGAGCACCAGCCATGGAGTCAGGAGGACCTGAGTTCAAATCCAACTTCAGACACTTAACACTTACTAGCCATGTGAGCTTAGGCAAGTCACTTAACCTCAATTGCCCAGCCTTCCTTCTGCCAAAAAGCCAAAAAAATAAAATAAAATAAAATATGGCACTCCATTCCCTCACTCCTATTTCAGCAGTTGCCACTGTTCCTTCTTGTCTCATAATTTTTAGCTGAGGAACAGCTTCCACATCCATGTGGCCATCTGCCCCAACATAGGCCTCCTTGGCAAAGAGAGTAAAAAATCCTCAGTTAACACCTTGGGTTTTTTGACAAGCTTCTACTTACCTTTCTTGAAAGCCTGGTAGTCCCTTTGTTCTGTCTTTTAGGAAATCTTTCTTAAGCAGTGCTGAAAACAGGGGAGGGATATAGTTCCCCAAACTCTCTACCTTTACATAGGGCCTGGTCAAAGGTTGGGGTCCATATACCTCTGCTTCTAAGAATTCATCTCTCATATTTAGTATCTTTAGTAGACTTACTGGAAATAATTTTTAAAATGCATTTTTAAAGTGAAAAAAAAAAGTCTGTGCAACTTGCAGTTTTTTCCATAGGCTAGAGAAAATGTAACAGTAATGTATATTTCCAAAATATTGTTTTGCCATATATTGTCTTACATTCTCTGGATTAATCTGTTCAGCTGATAGGGTTTGACATGTTATTCAATACATAGAAAACTTAAGTCCTTATTTTTGTCAGTGTTACCTCGGAGTATGCTTTTCACATTTAAATTGGGTCCCTGCAATCTGGTTATATTTGGTTAGTGATCAGGGATTTGGGGGCAAAATTATAGCTTCTGTGAGAGAGAGACCTAGGAAAAGCTAAAAGCTGAATTACTAGGATGGTTCAGAATAGACTTTCTCAAACTCACTTGTAAAATGGGGAAATACCTGCTTCACTTTAAGAACAAGTAGTGATGGGGTCTTTTCTTTTAAATTCCAGGGAATCATGGAGCTGCAAGAACAAAAAAAGAAGAAGGTGATTTAAATGGTTTTCAAAGACAGGGCTCAGAGGAAAGGAAAGAAATTTCCTCCAAATCTTGTCAAAAAGCCACCTTGGAATATCTGTGCATCCAAGGGATGCAGACTTCAATTCCAAAATTAGAGGACTCCACCCAGAGTGACAGATATGAAAACCACAAAACCTTCAGCTCAGCCAATCACCAGGAATCTCCCTTAGGGCAAAAAATTTACTCTTATCCTGTCTTTGGGAAAAACTTCCAGGCAAAAGGGCATCTAGTGAAACACCATGGCAACCACACAAAGAACAATCCATGCACATGCTCAAAATGCAAGGAAAAAGTGAGAAAGCAGTCTAGCTTGCATTTGCATTATGGGAAGAAGTGCTTCCAGTCTAGTGAATGTGAGAAGAATTTTAGCTACAGTGTGAACCGGCATTATCGCCAGTTCATCCCTGTAGGGAAAAAACTATTCCAGTGTTCTGAATGTGATAGAAGCTTTCGATGGGAGGCTGGTTTGAAATCCCACCAAAGCTTGCACAGTGGAAATGGACAGTTTTCCTGCAATACATGTGGTAAGGTTTTCATTCGGAAAGCTAGGTTTATCACCCATATCAAATTACACACAAGTGAGAATCCTTTCCATTGCCCAGTGTGTGGCAAGAGGTTCTTTAAGAGGAAGTACCTCCTCAGACACCAGCAGCTACATTCAGGAAAGAGGCCCTTCCAGTGCCCTGAGTGTGGTAAGACCTTCTGTCGAAAATCCTACATGAAGGCCCACCAGCGCTTACACAGCACAGAGAGGCCATTTGCCTGCACACAGTGTGAAAAGGACTTCACTCACCAGTATAAACTCACTGAACATATGAGGGTACATAGTGGAGAAAAGCCTTTCCAGTGCCCTGAGTGTGACAAGAGCTTCAGTCGAAAGTCCCACATGAAGGCCCATCGACGTTTACACAGTAGGGACTGGCCCTTTTCCTGTAGAGAGTGTGGCAAAGGCTTCACTCAGCGGTATAGACTTACCAGACATATGAGGGTCCACAGTGGAGAGAAGCCCTTCCAGTGCACTGAATGTGGCAAGAGCTTCCGACAGAAGGCAAGCCTTCTTCATCACCAGCTTATGCATATGGGAGATATAGCCTTTCTCTTCAAGTGCCCAGAGTGTAATAAGAGCTTCCATCAGAAGAAAAGTTTGCTCAACCATCAGCTCATGCACACGGGTGAGAGACCCTTTCAGTGTCCCAAGTGTGATAAGAGATTCCGTCTCAAGGGCAACATGAAGGCCCACCAGCGCCTACACAGTGGGATCAGACCATTCTCTTGTGGAGTATGTGGCAAGGGCTTCACTCATAAATCTAAGCTGACCAGTCACACCAAGGTACATACCGAAGAGAAGCCCTTTCAGTGTCCTCAGTGCAGTAAGAGCTTCTGTCACAAGAGGAGTCTAATTAATCACCAGTTGGTACACACAGGGGAGAGACCCTACCATTGCCCTGAATGTAACAAAAGCTTCTCTTCCAAGGCCTATGTGAAGGCCCACCAGCGAATCCATAAGGGAGAGAAGCCATTTTCCTGTAGTGAGTGTGGCAAGAACTTCACCAATCAGTTTAGGCTCACAGAACACATCCGAGTGCACACTGGGGAAAAACCCTTCCAGTGTCCCGAGTGTGACAAGAGCTTCCGTCAGAAGAGAAGCCTTATCAACCATCAGCTTGTTCACACGGGTGAGAGACCCTTCCAGTGCCCTGAGTGTAATAAAAGCTTCCGCTGGAAGGCCGGGATGAAGGCCCACCAGCGTCTCCACAGGGGTGAGAGGCCATTTCAGTGCCCTGACTGTGATAAGAGTTTCTCTTTGAAGGCCTATCTGAAGGCCCACCAGCGAATTCATAAGCGGGAGAAGCCATTTTCCTGTAGTGAGTGTGGCAAGAACTTTGCCGATCAGTTTAGGCTCACGGAGCACATCCGAGTACACACTGGGGAGAAGCCTTTCCAGTGTCCTGAGTGTGACAAGAGCTTCCGTCAGAAGAGAAGCCTGACAAACCACCAGCTTGTACACACAAGTGAAAAACCCTTCCAGTGTCCTGAGTGTAACAAGAGTTTCCGGTGGAAGGCTGGAATGAAGGCCCATCAACGTCTGCACAAGGGGGAAAGGGTGTTTTCCTGCAACGAATGTGACAAGTGTTTTTCTAAGCAATCTAAACTTGATGAACATATTCAAGTTCACAGTGGAGATGAACCCTCCTAGTGTTCTGAATGTGACAAGCTTCCATCAAAAAAACAAAAACCTCAGTAACCACCAGGCCCACCAGTGCCTAGCTAATAGTGAGACACTCTTCTCCTGCAAGCAAGGGAGGCAAAGGCTTCTCCCAGCAGTTTAAGCGCATCCCTCTGCATGGGCTTACTCACTAGGGTCATGCCCTGGAGTTTCCCAAGTGAACTAGACTCTGGACTTGGCAGCATTTTGGACCAATAACAGGGTCACTGGAGCTGAGACAGAATTGACAACATCAAGGATGTCCTTGAGCTTCCAGAGCGTAAAATGTTCTCTCTCCCTACTCAGATTTCCTAAAGCACTTTGTTTAAACCTCTCCACTGCCTCTACTGCACTCTCCTTTGTGTATCATACTTATCTATGTGCATGGTATCTCAACCCTTTCCTCTAACTGTAACCCCCCCCCCCCCCCCCTGAATGTAAGCAACTTGAGGGCAAGGACTGTTATTTTTTATCTTTGTATCCCCAGCATCTAACTAACTAGCACCTTGCACAGAATAGGCACTTAATAACTGTTTTAATTGAATGTGGCAGGACTGTTGGCTCTCTGATGAACCACTGCAGCAGCTGACAGACAAGCCTGGGATGTGGAAGCCCAGAACTTAGGGCTTTTGTTATGCAAAGATGACAGGCCACCTAGTAAACTTTGAAGCTTCACATTGCAATCATGCTTCCTGTTCATTGCTGGAAAAAATCATTTGGTCCCATAATCCAGTTCCTTCTTTTTTCACAGTACCACTGAGAAGCTTCTCCAGCAAATACTGAGAGCACCTTGAAACTGGAACCCAACTGGGAAATAAAAAATTAGCTAGGATAGAATCTTTCCCCTTAAGTCTGGAGAATAGAGATATGAACTAGCTTTTCTTTCTGTTACTCCTGTACTGTGCCTCCTCAGGCCTATAACTCCTATTGAAAGTAGTAGTGCACAAGCCCCTTGGTGCCTAGGTTCAGATTAAGAGGCACAGAAAATAACAACTTAAGTTGTGTTCAAAAGATGCCTAGTATCAGGCACTGTACAATGGTCTCTCGCTCGAGAGATACATAACAGGCCCTAAATTGATGCACAGTTTAAAAAGCCATGCCTCATCCTGGACCTAATTCCTGGTTACTGGGAACACAATACACCCCATAATCAAAATTTAAAAATGCATAGTAGGCAGAACCACTCTCCCATGTTCTGAGTTGACTCAGTGCCCTGGGACAGGCAATTGTACAAATCTGGCTAGATATAAAACTGCTGGTAGTGCCTTTGAGATATATGCGACAGTCTTGTGCCTGGTCCTTAAAGGGAGGCAAGGGCTAAGACAAGCTTGTGACGGGTGACACTCATATCTTCTCTTGGAGGGGACTATATGAGCAAAGAGAAACTAATTCCTGGTAAACTGTAACTTAAGCAGAAAAGCAACAACTTAGAACATAAGCATGTGTAGTCAACCCAGTAATGAAACTATCTTCCACAGACCCAGTCCTTGACTGCATTAGGCTTAACATCTAGGAGATAATTGGCCTGTTAGGAGAGGCATAAATAGGTAGTTTTCTCTTGCTGGCCACTGTGATTACCTATATCACCATGGACATCAGACTAAAAGGTCCAAAGCCTGGGTGTCAGGACCAAGTTTTTCCTTTTATTGGGTTAAAGCCTACATTGTATATGTTTAGAAGCTAGAGCTAGTAGGGGTGGACCTTGAGCCATTTCATTATTTGCCATCTTTTGATCCTATCTTTAATGCTAAAATCTGCTGGTAGAGGCCCAGGCTTATACACATAGATTCAGCCACTGGGATTCTTTCCAGGTATGTTACATAGTTCCTTTTGGGGTCTCTTAAAAATTGATGCTTTTTTTTTTTTTAATGCCACAGCCATTTACTAATATGGAGCTCTGCCTTAACAAAAATGGTTAAGCAAAAACAACTGGCAGTGTATTCAGTATTCTGATCCCATAGTTCCCCACCTTTACTGAGAAAAAAATTTTGTCATCTGTTCTTAGGACCAAAATTATTCACTGTATCTTGAATTCTGCCTTTTAGTGTTATTTTCATTTGCATTATTGTAGTCATTGTGTATATTGTGCTAGTGTTGCTTACTTTGTTCTGTCAGTTTGTATAAGTCTTTATGTGTTTCTTGTCTTTTACAATGCAACAGTATTCCATTACATTCCTCTACAACAATTTGTCCAGCTGTCCCCAATCAATGAGCACCCATTCTGTTTCCACTATTTTGCTACCACAAAAAGCACAACAGTTTCAAGTATAAAACCATATACTAATATAAAAGTTCCTAACAATATAATGCGTAGAAGATGTGCTAGAGGCACAAGTAAAATCATTGTCTTTCCATTCTAAGGGGGAAATCCCATCAGGAACAAGAATTGAGAGTAGTTTGTTTTAGGGCAGACATTGCTGTTTGGTCTTGGTTATAATTTAAGATTCTGCCATTGGCTGGTGAAACTGCTGTACTCTGCAGATCAGGGATAATGTCACCCAAGAAGAAGAAATTAATTCAAACGTCCGTCTTGTCCATTTACTGTCTTTTTAACACTCTAGGTTCTAGTATGGAAACAGAGGAAATATAATCCCAAAATAGGGCCAGTGGGGTAGGGGACACAACCTGTCAAAGATTCTGGGACTGAACTCATGCCACCGGATTCACTGGCTTTCTGGTAATGCCCAAATACAGTTACAGGTCTCTGCTTCCAATATGAAGGTTAACCAAGTTTGTTTACTCATCTACCCAGGGTGTCCAAAGGAAGGCTTAGACATCCTGTTATCCAAAATAGCCATCAAACGGCTATGCCAAGTTCTTGGTGACATAGGTCATTTCGTGGTATATAGACCAACTCCAGAAGGTAGACCCAAGTGATTTCTCACTGTAGATCTCTTGCCCTCCAGTTGAAGGCATTTTGGCAACTCAATCCAGTTCATTAGGACCTTGTCAGTTGTCAGTGTTGCTTGTGCAGAGCTCCAGACCTGAATCTCTTCTAACTTTTTGGGGAAGAGTTATCAGTAAACAGGCCAGCCTTAGACCCTTTTCATTCATATGCAAACTGAGGAAGGAACCTCTTTATAGAGCTTGCAGTACCTAGGAGTAATTTGCCCTGCCTGAAGTAAACATGAGGATATGAATTGGTCAAGCAGTCTAAATGTTTTGCTGCCTGGCTGCATTCCACATCATCGTGTGAGCTTGCCTATCAGGTTTGCTTAGATCAGTGTTTTTAGTTTGGGGTGCGATCCTTTTAGCAAGCTGCATTCAGGATTTTAGCTTCAAATGTGTTCTTGATGGCCCAAAATATAGAAAACCTAATGGACAGGGTCAGGGCAGAAAATTTGGAAACTACTACTCAAATATGTCATTACGGAAGCTTTCTAAGTGGGCACTCTATTCAGGGTTGCATTTGGGAGGTTTTCTCCACTACCATTCAGTTGAGATAACCCTCCCTTTTGTGGAATAACTCTAATATCTCCCTCCTGTTTGGGAGGAGATTGCTCCAGATAATCTGCTGGGTTGCTATTACAACCCTTAACCTGTATGTACTACCTGCCAAGGGCAGTGAATATTTGAGAGCATTCCCTGGTTTTACTGAGACTTAGTTCTGTTCCATCGCCTTTTTTTTTTTTTAAGCAATCAGGGTTAAGTAACTTGCTCAAGGTTCCACGGCCAGGTGTTTCTGGGTGGGTGCTAAGTGTCTGAGCCCGGATTCGATCCCCAGGTCATCCCAACACTGGAGCCGGTGCTCTTACTCGCTGTGCTACCTGGCCGCCCCTGTTCCATCGCTTTCTAAAGTAGGCAGGATTCTCAAGGGAGATCTTAAAATTTTTCATTCTCATTTTGGTTTGAAGAAGACAAAGATAGTCCCAGAACCTTATTTCCATTCTCTTAAACTTTTTCTTGTCTCCTCATTCCCCTCTCTCTTATACCATGTGGCCAACTCTTGAAGTGACATACAGCCTTCATGGTTATGGGTGTGAAATGGAGGCCAGCATACATACTATCTCTGAAAGAACAGAAATGTAATAGAGAATATCCAGGTTATGAGTCCAGTTTTACAGTGCTTGGACTAAAAAAATGTATGGCCTGACCAGACACCATGACACCCTATAGGGAAAAATCCAGCTTCAGGCTATGCTAATTCAGGAATGCTAAGCAAGATAAACCCCTAACTGGTATAGTTTACTGTAAATGACTGAAATGAATACATGTAAGGACATATTTCCAAACACTGGTTAAAAAGGGGCTCCTCCTCCCACTAATACCATCTCTGCCCTCAAAACCACCTCATGAAGTAGGTGCTGCAGGCAGTAGCATAATTTTACCACTAAAGGAAAAACAGCTTTCTAGAAGTGACAGGCTGGTTGTGATCATGCTGCCAGTAAACAGATAGATATTTAAGCCAAAGCCTTTTGACTCAGAATCCGTCCTTGCCTCCACACCATAGCTGTTTATTTATCCCTAACACCCATGACAATACTATGCACAAATGTTTATCAAAAATAGCAAGTTTCATGTTATCTAGCTGAACCCTTGTGATACAGTAATCTATTTATTACTGATGGAATTCCCATTAATGCCTACCCAGCCAAAACAGAAGACAGAGGTTTATAAACCAAGCATCAATGTTGAAAAAAAAAAAGTTTATTGTCACTCCAATAACTGTTTAGTGGAATGTGCATCCAAATTATGTATATCTTTAAAAGATTGTGACTCCTAATTTTGGTATTTTATTGGTTGCTTATGTTTAAAAAAAAAAACTACTGCAGAAAATAGTTAAAGTAGCAAATATTAAAGTAGCAAAGCCATAGCAGCATCATCCCTCAATCACTACCTATAATAAAAATCAATAATTCCACGGGTAATATATGTTGATAGAGTAAATCTAATTAGATTTGGTCAGAGGCGCTGCCATACTATTGAGATACAAAGACAAACTAAAACAGTTCCTGCCTCAACAAACTTGCATCCTACCTAGAGGTAAAACGTTTGTACAATAAGTAAATATGGGGCGGCCAGGTGGCTCAGCAAGTAAGAGCACCGGCTCCAGTGTTGGGATGACCTGGATCAAATCCGGGCTCAGATACTCAGCACCACACCCAGAAATAACTGGCCGTGTAACCTTGAGCAAGTTACTTAACCCCGATTGCTTTAAAAAAAAAAAAAAGTAAATATGAAATTATCTGACTTGAGAGTAAATACCAGCATCTAGGGAGGAAGGAAACAGCGGGGCATTAGGCTTTAAACATGTCTCATTTGACCCTTAAAACTCCGTGAAGGCTATCATTATCCCCATTTTGCAGCAGAGAAAACTGAGTCAGACAAAAGTTAAGTCACTTTCCCAAGGCCTCACAACCAGTAAGGATCTAAGACCAAATTTTAACTGGGGTCTCCTATGTGGAAGCCCAGCACTCTATGGTTCTGTACCACCTAGTTGCCTCTGGGTGGGGCTGGGGTAATCAGGAAAGGCTTTTTATTGGAAAATGTGCCTGAGCTTACCCTTGAAGGCAGCTAAGGATTTTAAAAGCAGAGAGGAGGAAGTGTATTTCAGGAATAGCCTACCCAGAAGCTAGAAAGCTGGAAATAGGAGTGCTGAGTTGAAAGACAGCAAGTATAGCAGTTCCACTGAAGCAATGGATGAAGGACCTTATAGGAAATAAACGTGGAAAGGAAGTCTAGACCCAAAATAAGAAGGATTTTAAATACCATCAAGAATTTGTATTTTATCTTTGAGGCAGTTAGGAGTCATTGAGATTTCTTGAGCAGGGAAATAAGACCATCACTGTTTTGGGAAGATTATTTTTGGCAGTTGTGGAAAATGAATTAAAGGGAGAGACTGCTAGCAAGCAGACCAGTTTTAGGGAGATTTTAATACTGCAGTTTTGAAGTGATGATTACTCACACTGGCCTGGGAGTTCTGAATGGTTCTGAACCTGTAGCTGATCAGTATCAGAAGGACCACTGAACCTAGGCCTTCTTGATTCTACTCCAGTCATGCTCTTAGTTCATAACCGGTTTGGCTTTTGTTTATAAAGTGAAAATATTCTCTATAGTATTTCTGATTGATCAAGCTACTTACAGTGACCAAAGCCTCTTCTTCACCTGGTGGCTGTGATTTCAAGAGGATATAGCAGCATGTTTAGCTTGCCTTAAAGAAGCTTACTTGAGTGTGACCATACACCTCTCCAAACAATATAAAGTGTGTTGTACTTGTTATGGCAGCCTCTCATTGAGAGGGTACGTGTTTCCTCCCCTGCATTTTCCATCTCTCTAGTCCTAAAGATATAAATACAGAGTTTATAACATACTGTGAAAGACAGCCGTCAGATATGGCTAGCATTGTGGACTGAGAAAACTTTTTAAAAGGCTGCATCAATCATCTCTCCTTAAATTCAAGTTTGCAAATGGGTGGCAACAAACATTTATGTGCCAGGAATTGTACTGAGAGCTAGGGGCACAAATAGAAGCAAAACATAAACAAAAAGAAAGATATGACCTGCCCTTAAGGAGGTTAAATTTTAATGAGTGAAGACAACACATTTAAGGGAGCTGGAAGAGGGGAAGGAGGTCGGTGGGAAAGTCAGGAGCAGAACCAGGAAAGGAATGAAAGATGACTTGGCCTGGGCCCTTCTTGAAAACAGAGATTCCGGGAGGCATTTACTTCTCCAGACTAGAATTTCCAGATGCAAAACCATGCAACTCTAGGAGAAGATCTGGAGGAAGCTGACTAGCCCATGAAGGAAGTCACTAAGCAGCAGCTTTGCCTACAAAGTAATGGGAATTCAAAAGAATTGCAAAGGGAGCTTTGAGAAAGGTGAGAGGAAATGACACAGTATCTCTAAATCTGAGAGCTTACCTTTAATAAGGGATTGAGCTCAACTGCCCTACATTAGTAGGACCCAACAGGACCTTGAGTTGGAAGTAGCTGGTACATTTGAAATCCTGCTGCACTTGAGTCAGAAAACTTGAATTGAAATCCCAGCTCTGCCTTCTCTGGGCTTCTTTCCTCATCTGTTAAATGAGGGAATTCTTTTCACCTCTACATCTGTGCTCCTTTGATTCCATGGTTCCATCACCAAGCATAGTTTAGTGACAGTAGATTCTGAAATCCAGAAGGCTATGACTGTGACCTCACTTTGTTATCAAGCTCCTGAACATAGGCCATGCATGGAATGTATCTTAGGATATATCCTGTCTCTACCTGTTCTGTCTTCACTGAACAGCAGACAGGAGAGCTCAATTTGTATCATTTCCTTCTCATTGTTAGCAGGGACTCATTTGGACTGCTTCATCATGCCCCAGGAGGCTCATCATTTGGAAATTGCATCATCCTGCAAGATCCAGCCTTGGTACTCACATCTCATCAGTAACCTCTGCCTCTCTGACCAGAAGAGAGGAGCCATGAACTCTAAAACCTCCATTAAGAAGGGGACTGAGGTCAGCTATCTCTTTGTTGGTTGCACTCTTTTGGATTTCTCTGTCAGGCTCCCCCCTAATCCTCTGCCTCCCCTCTTCCCCCCCCCCTTCCATCTTCCTTTTGGGTTCTGTCTGCTCCCATTACATTGTAAGCTCCTTGAGGGTAGGGACTGCCTTTCATATTTGCATTTGTATCTCCAGAAAATAGTACATACTTAATAAACATTTATTGACTGATACCTAAATTTTTAGTCATTTTTACAGATTGTCAAAGCTGAAAGGAGTCTCAGAGATCATACGGTAGAAACAGAATGAGCATTTTACAGATTAAGAACAACAGCACAGAGGTTCAGAGAGGAGTGATTTGCCCAAAATCACATATTAGTAAATAACAAAGTCTTTGGGCCCAGAGTTTCTGACTCCAGATGCGGTGCTCCTTTTACCGTTCCCTCAACTGTTCCTGTAACTGGCTCTACAAAAACTAGGTGGGCTTTCTCCTGGGTGAGTAGCTGTGCTGTGGGATACCATGGTCAACCTGTGTTTGGGGCAGGGTAAGAAAGGAGCCAGAAAACCCTCTCTCCCAAGGGAGAATCCATTCATGGGGGCTAGGTTCTTCTTCTACTGCTGGCTCCAGGCCTCAACTACCTCAAACTTCTCAACTTTCTTTAACACTTGGCTGTTTAAGGCACCTAGAGGCATGGCCAATTTATTTCCTCCTCTATTGGTTAGGATCCCTTTCATTCCACTGGGAAGGTGTTCAGCCTTCATAAAAAGGGTCTAGAATACCTGTCTCAGATTCTTACTAACTGCACAGCCTTGCATAAGTGGTTAAATTCCTCCATGCCTTAGTTTCCTCAGTATAAAATGATTCAATGCCTTTCTAAGATCTCTTCCATTTCTAAATCTGTGATCCTCTCCACACAAACAGGCATCACTTGAGATGAGATGCAGTTTCAATGAGTGTGATCTCTGGAGCAGAGAAAAGAGCAGGTTATGGACTCAGAAGAGAACTAGCCCTAGTAATTACAAAGTGAGCTAGGGAGTAAAAAGATAGCAAACTAGACATTTTCTCTGATCCCTATAACCTCTCAAACCTCTCAAAAATAGAAATAATGCACCAAAGGTAAAAGCAAACTTCAGCTGTCTCCATTGTCTAGGTTAC
The DNA here is from genome assembly GCF_028583685.1 of Petaurus breviceps papuanus. Lineage (NCBI taxonomy): Eukaryota > Metazoa > Chordata > Mammalia > Diprotodontia > Petauridae > Petaurus > Petaurus breviceps. Next base: position 6,154,109 of record NW_027185597.1, on the reverse strand, counting down.
AGAGAATCCAAAAGAAGGTAAACCCCCTCTCAAAAAAAAAACCCACAAACCAAGAAACTGACACCCACTGACCTTGAATTCACTCAGCAGCCCTCTCCCATGGCCCACAATACTGAAGAAGTTGTATTAGCAGACTCAAGGACAACACAGGCTAATGTAAAAACTCACCCCTGCATCCTGGTTCTTCCTCCCTCTTTCTAGTGCTGTGGAAACCCCAGCTCCAGGCTTCAGAAATTTGTTTAGGCCTCCACAATCCATCAAGAGCAAAAGCCTGCCAGGGGCTGCAACCTGGAAGCACCAGTGCTACAAGGCATTTAATTGATGATACTAGGGGAAAGAAACTCTGAACTACTGGGATCAGGCCAGAGAACTGAGGAACAAAGAGTAAGGACAGGGCAGGACAGTGTGTGTGTGTGTGTGTGTGTGTGTGTGTGTGTGTGTGTGTGTGTGTGTGTGTGTGTGTTGGAGCTATACAGCATTCCACCAAACCTGAGGGAAAGACCATAGCATTCAGTTGGAGTCAGTTCCGACCACTCAAAAGTCAGTTGGGGCAGAGACTTGGGCTGGTGAACTGTGACTTGCCCAGTGTGGGAGGAGGTTGAGATGCTTTCAGATCCAGTTCCCAAGGAAACCACCATCAGAAGGAGAAGTCAGGAAGTAATAAGAAAAAAAAGGGAAAAAATTACTAAAAGTATGAAAGATTTCAAGGAGAAAACTCAAAAGACTTTGAACATAAACAGATAAATCAGCAGGAAAAACAGTAACAACATAAGGAAATATATCCTCTAAATCATCAGAGGAATTTGAGAACAGGGAACCACAACATACTATTCCTGAGTGGTTTTAAAGAGAAATGAAAACAATGACAGGAGAATTTATGTCATACACAGTAAAAATAATGAACAGGGGTCAGCTAGGTGGCAAAGTGAATAGAGCACCAGCCCTGGAATCAGGAGGGTCTGAGTTCAAATCTGGTCTCAGACACACTTATAGCTGTGTGACCTTGGGCAAATCACTTAACCCCAATTGCCTTGCCTTCCTCCCTCCAAAAAAAAAAAAAATGAACAGAATAGAAAAATTTGAATAGGCAAAGTCTTACCAAAGAAACAAAAAGAGAACATGAGAATGCAACTATACATAAGTGAAGGATGTGATGAATGAAAAGTCTGAGAGACATAGTTTCTGGGTGATTAATAATTAATTTATTAATTTTGACTAGAAAATAATTAAAATTAATTCATTGACAATTAATAAAATTAGGTCAGTGGCACTCTCAGAACCAAAGGTGAACTTTGGGGAACATTGATTGCTTTAAAAAGCCTTTGTAAAGGGAGCTGTACTTGAGGGTAGAAATCAACTCAGATCAATGAATGGTTTAAAAGTGGGATGAAGGGGCAGCTAAGTGGCACAGTAAATAGAACACCATCCCTGGAGTCAGGAGGACCTGAGATCAAAATCCAGCTTCAGACACTTAACACTTACTAGCTTTGTGACCTTGGGCAAGTCACTTAACCCCAATTGCCCCTCTAAAAAAAAGGCAAAAAAAAAAGTGGGATGAAGTGGTTTTAAAAAGTAGATAAATATATGGGCTGAAAAAGCCTTTAGTCTCTCCTGCTGAGGACATGAAGCTCAGCTGCCTTCAGTTTTCTAGACAAAAGCATCCATCTTTACCCAGTCCATGAACAATAAACAATAGTGGGGTAAGAATTCCACCTAGATAAGATTATCTTTTTAAGGTCTTCCAGTTGGGTAGGGTACCACCCAAGATCGAAAAGCTTTTACTCTGAGGATTTGGGCAATCTCATCCATCAGCAATGTCCTTCAGAAACTGACAGAATAACCTGCAAGAGGCTGTTTTCTGAATGAGGAAATAGAAAGGAAAACTTTAATCCTACTTTAATAATTGGTTATTAATATATAAGAAAAATAATTTCTCTCAAGGACAACCTAAAAGAGAAGCAAAAAACATTAAAAGAAAATATGCTCACTATACAAGCAAAATATACCAAAGACAGGTATAATGAAGAAAATAATAGAATTGTTCAGAATTCCTAAACATAGAAAATTAAATTCCAATTGAAATTTAATCACAGCTGGGGCGGCCAGGTAGCACAGCTAGTAAGAGCACCGGCTCCAGTGTTGAGAAGACCTGGAGATCGAATCCTGGGCTCAGACACTTAGCACCCACCCAGAAACACCTGGCCGTGTAGCCTTGAGCAAGTTACTTAACCCCAATTGCTTAGGGGCAGCCAGGTGCCTCGGTGAGTAAGAGCATCGGCTCCAGTGTCCGGATGACCTGGATCAAATCCGGGCTCAGATACTCAGCACCACACCCAGAAATAATAACTGGCCATGTAACCTTGAGCAAGTTACTTAACCCCGATTGCTTAAAAAAAAAAAAAAAGAAATTTAATCACAGCTCACCTTAAGAAATAAACCCAAGACTGCAAACTCCCAGTCACATATTGATTAAATTTAACAATTCTATTCAGAAACCACAAGTTTTGTAAGCCATCAGGGAAAAAAAACCTTCAAATACAAAAGAAAGGACATTAGAATAATGCAAGGTTAAGGGGCAACTAGCTAGCTGGTACAGTGGATAGAGTGCCAGACCTAGAGTCAGGAAGACTCATCTTCCTGAGCTCAAATCCACTTTCAGACATTTACAAGCTGTGTGATCCTGGGCAAGTCACTTTACCCTGTTTGCCTCAGTTTCCTCATCTGTAAAATGAGCCGGAGAAGGAAATGTCAAACCACTCCAATATCTTTGCCAGAAAATCCCCAAAAGGGGTGACAAAGAGTTGGACATGACTGAAACAACTGAACAGCAACAAGAATTTTACATCCATTACAAAAAGGAGGGAGGAATGGAATAATGTGTTCCAAAGAGCACTAGAATTCAGGATACAGCCCAGGGTTACCTATCCTGCAAATCTGAGCTTAACCATACAGTACCAAAAATGTATATTCAATAACAAAGAAAGGTCTGAAACATTTTTAGAAAGAAAACCAGAACTGAAGACATTATTCACCTCTTGAACACACCAAATAACAAATGCAGGAGGGGTGAATAAATGCAACTGACAATAACAGCAAGAGAGTGACAAAAGAGAGATCTGTAAGAGACATCTTTCTAAATGTACACAAGGAGGCAGAGGTGAAGGTAGAAATCCAGTAGAGGTAACAGTGAAGAAGGAGACTGGGTATTATTGATAGAACCTGGTAACACTCCCTAGAGGTGAATGTTTCTTTTGTGGGACTACATTACAACACGGGAGGATACATAAAAGTACATCAGGGGAACAAGGGAAGAGGAATGAGTGGTGCACTGGGGTCAAACCAAGGGTTAGCAGTGAGGAGAAGGTATCCTCTGTGTACAAAGAAAGAGAACAGCCTAGAAAGGAATAGGTGAGGAGGAAGGGGGAAAGGTTGAAAAGGGAAGGAAAAGAAGGAGGCCTTTTTTTGGAGGTGAGATGAGGTTCCAATGATGAATGCTCCTGTTAGTGAAGAGAGATGCTCAGTGAGGAAGATGAAGACTGGGAGATTTGGTGCTTAAAAAGTCTACTTGCCCTGTATCAAATCTGAAAACAATCAAAAAGTCAAGGGGTTATGTAACCACTGTTAACTCTAAAAATACCAAAGAGTTCACACAGGTTACCACAATCCGGTAACTCTAAGAAATAAAAAAAAAATTAAAAGAAAAAAACAAGATAAACACAGGAGCTAACAGTGGTCATAAATGAAAAGCTTTCTTTATTCTGTTGGAGGAGAGAAACTAGACACATGTGTCAGGGCCCCTCTAGGAGGCTATCTGCTTTAGTGAGGTCAAATCTTAATATATATAGCAATGGCTACACAGTGAACTGTACCCCTGCAATGAGGGGGAGCAGCAAAAATGAGACAAGTATGATTCATATCAGGGATTTATGACCAGAACATGAATTAATTTTTTTGACTAGGTAAAGAGGCCATTCCCTGCCTCATTTCTTATTAAATCTTAATCACTGAATGGTCATTGCCTCAGTTAAATTGAGACTTATTAAAGACTTTACCTTAAAAAAACCAAAGTTCCCCACTGCATTATGGGCCATCTCCAGCTAGACTGATCTATATCTGGCCACTGGACCCAGATGGCTCTGGAGGAGAGAGTGAGGCCTCACTTAAATCCAGTTTATTTGCATGTCATGGCATCACTTCCCTCTTGCTATGGTCGTCTTCGAGAACAAAGGACAAACCACCACCACCACCCAGCCAGACAGGCCTGGCCCCCTCCTGACCCAGTGCCTTTGCATTGCTCCCCCACATCACGAAGAATACTCTCTTTTGGATGATAGAATCTCTCTCTTCCTTCAGGGCCGTGCTGAAGAATACCTTCTACATGAAGCCTTCTTTGCACCCCTCCACTGCTTGTGCCCCACCTCTCACACTATCGTGGACTTACCTACTTCATATTTATCCTCTTTATATTTATTCCATATTTACTTCTATATGTACTTATCTCTTGTCTTAGAAGATAAGCTGCTTGTGAGTAGGGGTTGATTTATTAATTGTAATAATAACAGCTGACATTTATATAGTGCTTTGAGGTTTCTAAAGTGCTTTACAAATATTTTATACAAATAAAAATACCTCATTTTATCCTCACAATAACCCTGGGAGGTAAGTGCTACCATTGTCTCCATTTTGTAGATAGAACCTGAGGCAGACATAAGTTAAGTGACTTACTCAGGGTCACACAGCTAAAAAGTGTTTGAGGTCAGATCTTGCTGACCCCCAAGTCCAGAACTTTACCCACTCTGCACCACACTGTCTCATAAATTATATTTGTTTCTTCAGCACCTAGCCCAATGCTTGGCACATAGGTAGCACTTAAAAAATATTTGCGGACTGATTGACCCTCTTCTACTACCCCTACCTCTAACCTAGAAGAGCTACTGCTAAGAAGACTAAGGCCCAGCACTCCTACCCTTGATCCTAGAACACTATGGAGATATCCTACTATCCTAGAACCACATGGAGATCATGACGAACAAATCTCACATTTAAGAGTTAAGAAGGTTTTAGAGGAGCCCAAATCCCTCCCACATACCCCACCAAATATCCAAAGAGAACTCCAAGCAGAAGAATAGGGAAGAAAACTAAAAAGGATCCTTTCCAGGTAGGCACCTCTACTCTATCTAGAATTGCATAAACACCATGAAGAAATTCAGTGGATTAAGAGGGGCCCAAGAGGTAAACTCCACAATAGGTACCATTACAGCTTCTGAGAAAAAAAATGGCTTGACCTGAGTTCAGGTAAAAATCCTTTTGGGGTCTTTGCTGTACTGTGGCAAGAGTCCTCTAAATGGAGTCAGAGGTTCAAATAAAACCCTGTTCTGTCACTCACTACCTCTATCATGTTAGGTATGTCACTCAGCCTCCCTGGGCCTCACTTTCCCCATCCATAAAATAAGGATGTTGGATCAGATGACTTCTCAGGTTCCTTTAAACTCTTGATCTATATGTGATACTATGATCCTGACCCACAGCCACAAGAGCCATAGCTGGGCTCATCTATCAAACTGCCTAACTCTTAGCCCCTCAGCACCCTCGCTGATGAGAAGCAGATGAAACAAGTGTGTACAGTCACCTTGGACAACATTAGAATTCACCTTAGGCTGCAGAATCTTTGTGTTTTTCAGCACATCCAGCAAGTCTGAGTTCGTAGATAGAGGTATTTTCCCAGCGTAACTTCTGGTCACAGAATTTCTAATGATGCTGTCATTAGCCAAGGAGCAAGAATCTTTCTTACACTAACAGTGGTGTTTATATCATACAGGTGAAGGTCTAAGTGAAATGTGCACTGTCCTTTAGGACACTTGTCAGTTTAAATGAGGCCATAAACTGGGCCACGATGAACTGTGTCTGCAAAGCTGCAAAGAACTTCATGTCACCTAAGTCACCACGAAAAATGCCAGCTTGGCCTTTGTCGCAATGGAAGGCTTTACCTGTAAACAGATTTTCCTTCTTTTAACTCACATCAAGGTTGGCTGGCAAAGTATCAGACTGAGCCAGGAGATTGGAGGTTTAGTCCCTACTCTACCACTAAGCAGCCCTGTGACCTTAGGCAGTCACATGACTGGTGAGTCAATTCTCTTATCTGCAATTCTTAAAGGGGGGAAGAGGGGAAGCAGCACCAAAAGAGAAATACACATAAGGCATTCTGAAAGCTTAAAGTACACGTAAAATGTATTTTTCATCATTAGTATTACACTGTTTGATTAGTAATGAGGTTGATGTCTGAAAAATGAGTAAAAAAATGAGGGCAGAAGCTCTGTTAAATGTTTAGCAAAAAATGAATAAAGCAGATGAACTTAATGTTCTATTTAGACTGCTAATCACCACACCCGTTCCAAATAGTTATTAGTAGCATCAAGTTCTATACTTCTAGCCATGTAAGGAGGCATCTGATGCCAGCTCTATGCTATGTTCTTGCCTGACTAGGCATGTCTCCAACCCTTTGCTCAAAAGATGAAGAGTTTTAAAAACTACTGCCTCTACCTAGGTGCTTTTACCTATCACCTCCAGTGGAATATATTACCATTCTAAAAGTAAAAACTAAACTAATAGCTAAACCTCTATCAATGGATCATAAATCTTTATTAAGAGTTCTCACAATCCTTAAAGCAAGACAGGTAATGAAAAGAAAGTCCCTCCATTCCACTTCTACCACTTAAAGCTTTTCTAGTCCAGGTTCCATTCACAGCCATTAAATGAGTTGGGCTGGTGGGAGGGCCAGGGACAAAACTTCAGTCTCTGAAAAGGGTGGAGAAGGCATACTAATACTGAAGCAAATGGGATACCAGGTAGCTACCTACGCATGGAGCAGGGTGTGTGTGGGGGTGGGGTGGGGAGGGCAGAGAAAGTAGGACCCAGTTTCTATACAACTTGATATCAATAGTACACCACAGCAGCTCAGCTATTTAAGCCAGGCTATGGTTAGCAAGGCTGACTTGATGCTTTGCTGGTGAATTACTCGTCTGTGGCTCTTTACAAATTCCCTATAAGATAAAGTCTGGGAAATTAAGGTAGATAACCATTTTGGGGCCAAACTCCTGTGAGAAGTTATTGGGATCTTCACTGCACCCATGACTTCTTCCCATGGAAGACACTCCTATGACTTCTTCCCATTTTAATATGGAGGCTGCCAAAAGAAAAGACTCCCTAAAATCAATCTGGGTTTAATTTGTAGCCATTGTCTCACCCTGGGGTCTGGGAAGCTTCCTTTGACAATGAAGAGCAGGAAGAGAACAAGAAAAGTACAAAGCTTACTTTGCAGATCAGAAAGCTGGGGCTTAGAAAGACTAAAAGATTTGTCCAGGATCACATAGCTAGTAAGTGTCTGACCTGGGTTTCAAACCCAGGTCTCTCTTGACTCCAAGGTCATTAGTCTTTTCCCCACCCCATGTTGTCCCTCTCCACAATAACCAGTATGTTAAAGAAGCATGGATCAGTTGTCCCGAGGTGCCCCAGCTATAGAGAATCATTACTTCAGGAGGTATCATTCAGATGCAGCTGTCTCTGGCCTTGTCACAACGGTATCATCATCGCCCTGAGATTTTTGCTTTCTTTGTAAGACTTCAGACAGTTCTTCACACAGCCCAGTGCACAAGACTTTCCCCAGAGACTCAGATACAGACATATGAGGAAACCAGACTTCCCCTCTGCTTGCCACAAGGCCTCACTTAGCTCTCTTGGCCTCTTTACTATTTTTAAAAACTTGTTTCATTATTAACTAAAAAAATCATCACCTAACATTTGCATATACAAAAAGTCAGGAAAATAGTATTTATATGACAATGTCAATCTATTACATATAGCTTGGTTTTTAGGAATATGTATTAAATTTAACATGGTAGTTTGTATTGCCCTGCTTGATCTTGTCCCCTTTTGAATTTCCTTCTGCTCTCTTTTGTGTATTTTAAAATAATTTCAATGACCCTTTAAAAAAAATTTTAATTTGAATGACTATTACTAATCTTTCACTTCTATCCTAACTCAGATAAAAGCTCTCCCTTGTAACAAAGAAGAATTGTTAAGTACAACAAATTTGAAATAGGTGTGCCTGACTATTCTGTAGGTATATTCTAAACCAATTATCTAAATTGGAAAAAAGACATGAAGAATAACATAATAATAGTAGGAGACTAATGTTCCTTTCTCAGAAAAACTGTGACAGAGATAAACAAAAGGAAAAATATAGAATTGAACAATTTGTTGGAGAAATTATAGCTAAAAGATTTATTGTACCTTCTGAACATACCAGTAAAGAATATACATATTTCTCAGCAGCATATCTCAATTTTACAAAAATTGTAAATTTTTGTATGAGGGTGCAGAGAAATTGTAACTAAATACAAAAAGGCAGAAATGCTAAACATATCCTTATGGCAATATGACAATATAAGCATAAGGAAATAAAATAATAATGAGTTCTGGTGAATACAAACAAAAGACATAGACCCAAATGGAAACAATAATGAAATTCTAAATAATAAGAGGGTCAAATAATAAATCATAGAAACAATTCATAATTATGAGACAAAATAGCTACATTTCTGGAATGTATTATAGTTCTCAGAGGAATTAATTATATTCCTAGGAATATACATTAACAAAATGTATGAGGATCAATTAATTGAAGATGAATTTTTAAAAATTAGCCAATAGACACAAAAGAAGAAATCTTGAAAATTAGAGTTGAAATGGTTAAATTAGAAACCAAAAACATTACAGAACTGACCAACAAAATTTAAAGCTGGCTGTCTGAAAAGACTAACAAAACTTTAGTCAACGTGATTAAAAAGAGGGCAAAAAAACCAAATCAAATAAGTAAAAAAATAAACAAGGAGACATATCAGCTCATATACTTCAACCATTTATATGTCAAGGAATGTCCCTTATTTTTATATATTTGTATTTATTCTATAATATATATATATATATCTTTGAGTACCAGGTATTTATTGGAGAAATTTGTTGCAGATTTTTTTCCAGTTAACTATTTCCTTTCTAATCGTAACTGCATTGTTTTTGTTTGTACAAAACCTTTTCAAATTTGTATAATAAAATTGTCCATTCAGTCTCTTGCGATTCTCTTTGTCCCTGCCTCCCTTTCATTCTAAGAAATAGTTCCACCAACAGTATATTATCAACCTAAACATCAGCCCAGAAGTCCAGGCTCTCCCTACTTTAATCTACTAAGGCCCACAGATAACCTGAGAATGAGAAAGAGGCTGATATCCCATACTCCAGCTATTGACAATGAAATGCTCCAAATAAGCCCTCTCTTTTACACTACTGTTATAAGGGTGTAGTAATCTTTAATGTACCATATACTAATTTATCTTTGTTCCTAATATTTTGTGGGTTTATCATCCTAATTTAATACTTGAGGATACAGAGACATTTGTTCAATGGAATACTACTGCAATATGGAACACTTGCTATAGAATACTGATGCTACCAAATTAAAGAAATTGTAATTAGAAAAGAAATTTCCCACCACACCCTAAGAAACAGAGGTGGGAGGTATCAAAAGGCAAAGCCCCAGGGACAGCTGAGTCCCTAAGAATAAGCCAGTATAGCTTTATTTAAAACATATTCTTCATGTGTGAAATTTTTAGTGTTTATTGATATTCCCCCCCCTCATCTACCAATCACTGCTTCTCTTTCACCCCAACCTTCTCTTAAAACAAAGAAAAACAAAGAAGTGATGTATTAATATGATATAGTAGAATAAATAAGGTTATCTGAAGTCAGATAACCTTAGAACAAATCCAGCTTCCAATATTTATTCTGTGTGACCTTGAGCAGGTCACTGACATTCTCTGGGTTCTAGTTTCCTCATCAGTAAAAAATGAGGAAACTGGATTAGAACCATTATAGCACTGAATTCATAATACTATTGAGTTAAGCAAAACAAACTGACCCCTCCTCAGCAGTGTTATTGGGTCAAAGGGTATGAATAACTTTTTCTCAAATAATTTCAAATCCATTTCCAGGGATGTTGGACCAGCTTCCAGTATATTCATGACACTGACTTCCCACAACACATTTTTTTACCTTTGCTAATTTGACAGGTATAAGGTAAAACCTCAGTTGTCAATATGTATTCCTTATTACTTGGGGCATTTTTGCAAATTGTTACCAGTAGTTTTTATTTTATCTTCTGAAAATTATTCCTGTCATTCACTTATCTGCTGAAGCATGGCTCTTCATCTTATATATTTATATCAATTCCCTATATATCTTGGACATCAATCAAAGATGTTTGATGAAAAAATTTTCCCCTATTGGTCATTGCAAGCATCTTAAAAAGAGGCTTGGCTCCTCATGAGGCTAGGTTATAAAATGAAAGGCCCATCTACCAGGTGGGATATACTCTAAGCAAGGGAGTGAGTAGAACAGGCAGATACCATGTAGAAAAGGAAGGACAATTATGGTTACCTCCATGGTGAGTCAGGTCAGAGGCCTGTGATAGAGTATGCAGGAGCTGGTGGTTCCTAAGAATAGACACGGTTAAGAAATTGAAAGTTAGCAATAGTTTGTAAGAGGAGGTGGTGTTCAGTGAAAATTGTCACAAAGACCTTCACAAACAAGCTTCCTTTGGTGAAATTGGCTTGGGTTTTTAGTGGGCTATGAACTCAATATGAGTTAACTGTGCTAGGGTAGTAAAAATTTTCCTGTAACTTTAGGTTACATTGAGAGAGAAAGAGTTTTCAGGACCCCAGAGTGATATATACTCTGTCTCAGCCAGATCAGATCTCAAGTACTGTGTTCAATTCTAGATGCCACATTTTAGGAAGATCATTGATAAGTTTGATGGACAACATATAAAAATATAAGCATATAACAATCTGTTGAAGAGAATATTTGCAAGGAAAATCCAAGATTAAGGGGAGTAGGATAGCTATCTTCAAATAATTGAAGAGTTTTTAGAAGGAAGGATTGATCTATTTGACTCTGGGCAATGAGTAGAAGTTGTAGAAGGGTGCTTTAATCTGTTGTAAGGGAAAAACTTAACAATTAGAGATATCCAAGAATGGAATGAGCACCCCCTCATTCGAGGCTTTTGAGTAAAGGCTGAAGGTTATAGGGAAGGTTATAGAAGAGTTATAGAGGCTTTTCAGGTCCTTCTCAATGCTATGATTCTTCCAATTAATTCATCTCTTAAGACATGGGACTAGGAGGCCTGAAAAAGTTCTAAGATGATTCCAGAATTGGAGCTGGATAAAGGCCGTTTTTTAAAGTGCCTTTTAATTGCTATTCTGTTTTTACATCATCTACATTTCCCATTATATTCCTTCCTTCTTCACTGCCCAAAAAAGGGGAAAAAAAGTTTAGCAAAAGTAATGTATACAAGTCCCTGCCTTTGCAAAGAAAGGGAAGTGAAAAGCAGTAACTTTTAAAGAAACATGCTATATGCCTGGCACATAGTTAAGTACTTGATATACTCCCCTATATTTGTATTTTTTTGCACCTTACTCTAATTGAAATATATAAAATTCAACCCATCCTGGGGGTACTTGCTGTGTCTTCCACAACAATGTGGAGAGATGAGCTTATACTTAGGAGTCAGAAAGCCAGAGTTTTTTAAGTTCTGGTTATCACTCAGTAGCTGTGTAATTTTGGATAAGTCAGTCTTTTTTGAGCCTCAGTTTCCTCTTCTATAAAATGAGTTGTGAAGATCAAGTAAGCAAATACACTGCAAAACACATTACTGATAAGGAAGCATCATATAGTGGAAAGGGTCAAGTCCAGGTTCTCACACTTATGAGCTATGAGACAAGTCAAATTCTCTTTAGTTTCCCTATCTGAAAAAATGGGAAAAATCGTACTGGTACACCCCCTAATTTGTCAGGGCTATAAGGAAGCACTCTTAATTATGTTACTCATAACTGTTCTTAACTGTGGATACCAGCTGCTTTTTTACATTTTAAAACACGATTTAATCAGAGTTCCCTATAGAAATAGAGTGTTGTGTTGTACTTGTTTGAGATGTTGCTCTCCCTTCTTTCCTAACTTCCTCAGTTTCTGGCTACATTGTATTTTGTGGAGACATCATTCTTTTATTTTTTTGCTTTTTGGAGAGCAATTGGGGTTAAGCGACTTGCCCAAGGTCGAACGGCTAGTAAGTGTTAAGTGTCTGAGGCTGGATTTGAACTCTGATCCTCCAGACTCCCGGGCCAGTGCTCTATTCACTGAGCCACCTAGCCATCCCTGAGACGTCATTCTTTTAGAGCCATCATCTCTAGTCCGTAGGATCATATCAAGTCTATAATTTCTCTGAATTTTTGAAATCTGCTTCCCTAAAGTCTGGGGGGGGGGGCTTTCTTAACCTTGAGACAAAGAAATTTTTTAAGAAATTTAACTATTTCAATATCATTTGTTTCCTTTGCAATTCTATTTGTTTAAAAACATTCTGGGAAGATCTTACCACATTGTAAAAAGGGTCCATGACATAAAAAAGGCTAACCCCTGGTCTAAGGTATGTGTATGATAATGCTCAGCCTTCCTACAAAACTTGTCTAAGATGACACTAATTTTGAAGTTCTGTGACCATACTATTTTTTTTTCCAAAGGTTCCTCTATCACCCACTAATTCTTGTTTTTCAGAATTTAGTCCATTTACTTCCTCAGTCTTCTCTAAGTCAGCTATGTGTACCAGGAATTTAACACATCCTATTTATTTTTTTTTAGCAGACTAAGACTTCTTGGAGCTGGTTAGATAGCTGAAGGCCTCCCAGGGTTCCAATGGCTTGCCCTCTCTAACAGTATTGTGACTTATACTGGAATAATTCCTCTACTTCTCTTGGCAAAAACAGATAAAATAGAGGGAAACATTTCATAACTTCACACTATTTAAAGATGGCTTTATATGGTTCACAAGTCATCATAGGGAAGGAAAGGGAGGGGAGAGGAAGAGGGAATCTTATTAAAGTTTATTCTTTAAAGAGTAACACTTGATAGAACATTCCTCCCACAATGTATCTGACATCTTTCCCTTCTCATAGCCAATTAACAAGTACTGTCATTCTTCCTTGGCAGTGTCTCATGAATCTTCCATTTCCTTTCAATTCCCATTGTGCTATTTTGTTTAAGCCTTATATCACTTCATACAGGGACAAATTAAATAGCTACATATAGTTTTCCTGTTTATAGTCCTTTTTGCCTGTACTACAACGAACACCATCAGCAGTTTTATCTTCCTTAAAGACTGATTTCATCACTTCACTCCCAGTGATACCAAATAAAATCCTAACTCCTCAACTTTCATCTCAAGCTATTTTTCAGCTTTTCAAAAAAAAAAAAATCCTCATTCCCATATACCCTTTGCTCCATACTGGTCTCTTATACCCCTGGAAATATGCCTTGCTCTTGTCCTCCTTAAAATGCTGTTCCCTGCCCCCCTCTAAATCTTACTTCCTCCTTGACACTTTTCCCTGAGACAGCCCTCCTGCCCCTCTTCATCCTTTTAACAACTACAGCACTTTGTGTCTCGATCACTTTGTGTTCGATCAACTCTCCTCGGCCAGAGGCTGCACTTGATTCATCTTAGTATTCCTTCCCCAGCATCTAGCATAATTCTTTAACCACTATTGGTGCTCAATAAACATCTGTTGATTGCTTTCTTAGCTGTCTTTAGGTTCCCTCCAGAGACTTGATATTCTGGTCCAAAAATGAAAACTTCAAATGCTGCCTTAAGGTCATATGGACTTCTCTCCACCAAGATTGCTTTTTCAGTCATGTGCCATATTCTATAGTATTATGACCCTAGTTGGTGGCATTTTCAGGCTGTCCTAAGACTTAGCATTGGAGTCAGAGGATCAGGGTTCAAAAATTTTGGTTGTTATTGCCTAACTTTGGACAAGCCAATTAATCTTTCTGGGTACCAGTTTCTTCATCCCTTAAATAAGGTGTCTGGACCAGATCTTTCTCCAAAATCCGTACCAGCTCTGAATTCTCTGGGATCTGGGAATCTTCAGGGAATAGTACAAGTTCCACCCCTTATACTGATCTTCCCTGATGAAATATTAAGATGACTAAAGTTTAAATTTCCTCCAAGGAGGGAAAAAAAATAACCTATATTTAGAAAGTTAACTATCTCCCACCACTTGCACTGAAAACTACAGCTGAAAATTCTCCAAAGGAGATTCATCAAAATAGGCTAAAGTCGCACAAATACCTCAGGTCGGAATCTCTAATTCTAGAGGCCAACGCTGTTTATTTCCTTCCTCTTACTTAGTACTTGGCACAAAATGGCATTATTTGTTCGTAATACAGTTCTTAGCATTGCTGCGTTACACAGCTCCTTAAGGTCAAGAATCCTCACTGGCACATTCCTTCGGCTAATACATGCTAGCATCTATTGAGCTCCAGTTACTATTTGCTAGGCCCTGCATTAAGTGCTGGGGATACAAAGAAAGACCAAAAAACTCACACATACACACACTCAACCCACCCCCAAGTCCCAGCTCTCACGGAATTCATGGCACTAACCTAACTATGAAATTCTGGATAACGTTTCTGCAGTCTTTCTATAAAGGAGTTTAAACCACTAGTTAGTTGCCAAACTAGTCTGCCCTGGGGGCGGGTAACTCCCTAGAAGCCACGTGCGCGTGGCTGGACCAAAGTGGGCTTGGTTATTTCTGAAATTCTCTACGGCTGGCTCTTCTCCGCCACATCTTCACCTCTACGAAGCCTTCCTCCGGCCCAGGGTCAGCCCTCTCCCCTCCACCACGGTAGGTAATTAAAAAACCCCTTTCTTCCGTAGCAGAAGGTAAAAGGAATGCCCACTTTGCGACATCGAAGCCGCTCTAAAGGTCGCTCGCGCCCGCGGTTTCATTTCCCTAATGCCTCTGGGGTGAGCTATCCGGCCATCTCCCCACGGCTTTGCCGCGAGGCCGAACGCAGGAAGGCTGCAAGATCAGCGGATCCTGGAGCGCGTACACGCGTTATTCGCGCATAGGGCCAGGCCTCAGGCTGGGAAGCCCCGCGATCCGGCAGCCCGGCCCCCAGCCCTGCCCCCCAGTCTGGCCAATGGCCACCTGAGGAGTAGCCTAGTCCCGCGCGGCGCGAGCTGAACGGCCTGGGGCAAGCGGAAGCAACAGCCTTCGCCGCTCGCCGCCGTCACCCCACCCCCAGCGCCCCTAGTCCCGCTTTGTTCTCTCCTCACTCCTCCTCGCGGACTCTCGAAGAGAACCGAGTGGCAGCCGCTGATTGGTAGCCACCAGGCAGCCAATCAGAGAGAGGCACCTCAGAGCAGGCTCGGGGCTTTTAAATACCCTCGTTTCGCCCTGGGATGGAGACAAGGGGAGGGGCGTGTACAAAACAGGAAAAGGAGTTGGGCCCGAGGGGCGGGGAGAGGAAGGAAGGAAACCCCGAAGGCGACTCTTTAAAGCGGTGGCGCAAGTGCTGATCTAGCGGATTCGTGGAGTTGCGGGGTTGGCTCCTACGAGTGGCTGAACTGAAGGGAGGGGAAAAGGTGGGCGTGGACCTTTTAAAAGGACTTCACCACGCGCCGTTTCAACGGACGCTCGGCTGGGATTGGCTGAGCTGCCGGAGCTTCCTTCCCCTGCTGGCCAATCCCCGAGGAGAACTTCCTAGAGGCTTTTTCTCTTTCTCCTCCACGCTTTTATCACTCCAGTAGGGCAGGGGAGAGGCGGAGGCGCGCCTGAGCGCTGGGAGCTAGAGCCAGAAGCTGCAGAGCCAGAAAGAGAGCGAGAAGGAGGAGCAGTCAGGAGAAGTGACCGCATCTGGGCCGGTTGGCAGCAGCTTCCCCAATGAGGCTCCGCAAACCCTGCCTGCTGGTCCTCCTCTTGGGACTGGCCCAGCTGTTGGTGCTGGCGAGCGCCCATGAAGCGGGTGAGGGTGAGTTTGCGGCGGGGACCCGAGGCCTGCCAGCCCTGTTGCGTGGGACGGGGCCTCGTCCAAGGGGGTGGGTTGGAACCCAGGTGAGCGACGGTTCCTTGGAGTCAATTCCGAGCTGCGCCCAGCTTGGTATTGAGGGGAAGGGAGATGTTTGTCGGGAGCTACAGCCTCCCTTCTTTCCCAACCGTGGCCTCTGACCCCACCTTTCTACCTCTGTGGATCTTGGGGCCGACCAGGGAAGGAGGAGGCACCCTAAGACTTTCAGGCGTTTTAACTGTGGAAGATGGAGTAACTAACTGATCCCTTAAGAGGCTGGGAAGAAAGATTCGGACATTTTCCTTCTCTCCGGAGCTGCTGCGCCCCCCCACCCCTTTTGCTGCAGGCACAAGGGACATTAAACTTGGAAGAAATTCCCATCCCTTGTTCTTCTTGCCTGCTCTGTCCCAGTCCGTGCCCCTGCTGGAGTCCCAAATTCCTTCGTTCCCCGAGAAGCTGACAAGATTTCTTTTGCAGAGAGAGGGAGGGGATCGCTGTGTTAAAAAGCCAGGGTGTTTTAAAGAGCATCAGCGAGGGAAAGCGGGACAAGCGAAGCAGGAATTGCTAACTCGAGAAAGGTTAACGGGAAAGAAATGAGAATTATTTTTTATCTTGTAATTGTGTTAGAGGTGCGAATGGTTAACCCGCGGCTCTTAGTTTAAAGTGAGAATTGGAGAGACTAGTTTGTTTGGTTTTTTTTTTTTGGAAGGAAGGTAATTAGAGATCTATTAGTTGCATAAGACAGACATGTGAAAGTACTTTTTCTAATAGAAGCATTGTATAAATGTAAGAACACAAGTATTGCTTTTCATAATAATTGTTAGGTAAAATCAAAATCTTTTATCAGCACTCTGAGAAACCTTTTCAATCTAAAACTCCCCAGTGGAAGTTGCTGCAGTGCAAATAAAAATCCAAGCATTCTACTCACTATTATAGCTGTATAGTGGAATTGTGTACTTCACTCTCTTTCAGACATAGAGCTATCTTGATCACAGACTCAAGGTAGTCTTTGTCTAGATTGAAAATGATCTCAAAATGGACTTTTTAAGCGTTGAATTACATGATACTTTTTTAAGCTTAAGAGATGGGTATCATCTTTGTGAGATTTTAAGTTGCATTTTTAGGAAAGTTAGCTTAGCCCTATATGGACCATCTCATAGTCCCTATGGGCCTGGTGGCTAGTGGGGTAAGCAAATAATGCAGATGGTCTGAGTATGTCTGACTACCCTATCGAGATAGTTTAATTTACTTTTTTACATTTGACAAATTAAGTGTCCAAACGCCAGAAACAATTCTCTGCCTTTGCAGAAATTAGGGTCATACAACATACAGGGTCTCTATGAAAGAGGTAACTCAGATTAGTCTACTTTCACTTAATCCTTATGATCTAAATTTTAGTAGAGGAAATTAATAGAGTTAACTTTTGGGTGGTTCTCAGGTTCACTCTAGACTAGAGCAGCAAAGGTTCATCTTAAACTTAGTGTAGTGGACTCCTATGATTTCTTGGTGACAGGTGAAGCCTGTGGACCCTAACTCAGAATAAGTTTTATAAGTACATACCATAAAATAAGAAAGCCAGTTGTATTGAAAGTTATTCGAAAATTTTTTTCAAGTTCACAGACCCCAGGGTAAGAATACCTGCTCAGTGTTAACTTAGTCTCTTACTACTTATCTTGAACCACCCCATTTCAGAAAGTAGTTTTTCAAACTCCAGTTTCAGGGAATTTTTTTTAAATGCTTTCTTTTTCCTAGATCTCCTTTCCACCAACCAGGTTAGAGTAAAGTGTTTATTTTCCCTTTAAACTTTATTTTTAAACATCTGATGTATCTTGAGGTCCAGATATCTAAATGCCCCAAATATAATCACCAGATTTCTGCTTTATACTGTGTTCAAAGTTACATATTAGGGGTGGCTAGGTGGTGCAGTGACTAGAGCGCTGGCCTCAGAGTCAGGAGGACCTGAGTTTGGATCTGGTTTCAGACACTACACAAAACATGACTTTGGGCAAGTTACTTAACCCTAATCGCCTCCAAAAAGCAAAAAGAAAAGTTACATATTAAATGTCTTAGATTAGAAGATAACTATCACTGGGGACTTTTTTTTTATTCTGCTAGACAAATAGTAAAGGGGAAAAAACCCAAGACCTTGTTAAAGTTGGACAAATACTGTTTTATTTGATATTTAATTTATTCTTAAAAATGCATAGGTCTTGAAAGTGCCAAGAGAACATTAAGTACTTTTTTTTCTTGAAGTGGTACCTTTAGCAGCCAAAAAATTGATGTCTAAGCAAACATTTTTTAGGCACCTACTATTTATCTGAAAGGAGCTAGCTAGGCACAGAGGATACAGAAGGAAAAACATAACACTCCTCCCTGATCTTAAAATAGGTGATATTCTACATGAAACTGAACTTTTCGTAGTTATGAGTAATACCTGATTTGCATTTGGCCTAAGAATGAACTAGAGAGGCGCAGTGAATAGAGCATGGGCCTTGGAATCAAGGAGGACCTGAGTTCAAATGAGGCCTCAGACACTTAATACTTACGTGTGAGCTTGGGCAAGTCATTTAACCCCAATTGCCCTCCAAAAAAAAAAAAGCAAAAAGAATGAACTAGAGAATATTCAGCTTTATCCAAGCCAACAGTTTCTTTTATGTGTTTGAATTTAAATTTTCAGGCATTTCTGTAAGGAAAGACAACATTGCATTCATCTCACAAATGGAAGTATAATCTGGGAAATAGATTGAAATAATTTGGAATCATTTTTGAGAATTGATTTTAGAATGATTATCTACTCCAAAAAGACCCCTAAATCTGTTTCTTCACTTGTCACACAGGGCTAATACAACACCTGTTTTATGGTTGTTGTGAAAAAAGTGCTTTTTAAAGCTGACAGGTCTGTAAATCTGAATATATTAATTAATCCTAAACAGATTTACATTCTAAAAAGACCTACTATGGTTCGTTGGGTTTATAGATGAGGGATCAAAGTTGAGAGAAAGAATAATGTTTCACTGGGAAAACAGTGTAGAACTCAACAAGTTGCTTCTTGATTGTGGTATAGCCTCTGTTAAAGTATAGGAATTGGTTTTCTGATCTTAGGGAATTTACTGTCTCTTTAGGGAGTGTTGCTTACCTCTGTTTACACAAGCTGCCTGTTCCCTATCTCTGCGCCCTTCTTGCAGGAACACCCCCTGGAAACTTTTATGCTTAAAATTTTCTGGAATATAAACTTCTAGTTTTCAATATGATTGGTATTCTCTCTACCTCTGACCTCAGGGGTTAGAAACTAAAAAGAGTCATCTTACCAGGACTTTTCCCCATCCTGGAGTTGATCTGACTGTGGAACTGCCAGCTGCCCTGAGCCCTCATGGAGCTAATTGTTCCCCCAAAGCATGGATTCAAGCCCATCCTGCTGTTGTCTGAAGACCATTTTGCCATTGGATCCTTGACAGTATCCTTGTTTGTAGCCCTTCCCAGTCCTGTTTTGGAGGTCTTCTTTGTTAGAAGGCACCATTGTCAACCATTGTGAGGGAGTTGATAAGCAGCCCTTAATTCAGAGGTGTAAGTTCTGGCTCCAGGTAAGCACTTTTTTGGGGATCTTCCTTTAAATACAAAAATAAAAAGCCAATTCCTTTTTAACTTTTATTGGTTTAACTAATTCTTCTGTGAAGCTCTTTTAGACCCAGCATGGTATCGTGATGTGAAATTAAGACATGCTTGTGAATCTGCTGTTCAAAGTTTAAGTGTTCTGTGGAAAGGGTACACAAGCAATATATTTTGTATCATTATTAGCAAACTGTGGTTTAGATGGTAGGTGCTATATTCCAGTGGAAGAACAGCCACCAAGAACTGGAGTAATGAGAGAAGGAAGAAAAGAATTAGGACTTGAGCTGTGTTCTAAAGAATTGGTCTGACTTAGGAAAGAACATATTCCAGGTTGTGAGTTGTCTTTTTGGAAGATAGAATGGACTTTGGTATGTTTGGAAGGAAAAGAATAAATAAATATAGACATACATATGTACACCGATACATACATACGATATGGTTTGTATTAGCTTAGTAATAATGATAGCTAGCATTAATATAATACCTACTATATGCCAATTACTATGCTACGCACTTCACAAATGTTATCCTCATTTGATTCTCATAACCTTGTGAGGTAGATGCTATTATTATTTCCATTTTACAGAAGAGGAAACTGAGGCAAACAAATTAAGTTACTTCCCAACTGTGTGAGTCTAGATTTGAGCTTGGGTTTTCCTGACTTTAGGTTTGCCTCTGCCCACTGCTCCACTTCTCACTCCCCCCAAGGGAGAAGGAATATCTCCCTTTAAGGCTATAGGAAAGAAGGAAAACAAAGAAAGAGGTAAAGGAAGTCAATAATACCCATTTATAAAGTGCTTTAATGTTTACAAAACTTTCTTCTCATAACAACCTATGAAGTAAGTATTGCAAGTATTATCTCTCTTTTACAATGAAGAAATTAAAGATAAGACTTGGTTACACAAGCAGTAGTACTGGCACCAAGTTTTAAACCCAGATCTCCTAACTCCAAGTCGTAGTGTTCAAGTTTCTTAAGGGCAGGACTGTCTTTTCGCCCTTTTTATATCCCCAGTATGTATCATAGTGCTTGGCATATGAGTGGGTGCTTAGTAAATGTTATTGATTGCTACCAGACATTCTCCAAAACCTTTTATCAGAGTAGGTTGTGAGATTATCTGTCAGGAGTGGGGAAGTTGGGCTTGGTAACCTGAACATAGATAGAACTTAGAAAAAGTTGCTTACTGGGGAAATAACAAAGAGGGCTGTATTTTGTTTGTTTTTTAATTAATCAGCAGTAGGAAGGAATACATCATACTGAAAAACACAAGCCAGTCTATACCATTGTGGGTCTTTCTCCAATGATGTTCTGTGGTTTGGAAGCAGGAGGGAAGAAAGCAGAGAGGAAGAGTGATTCAGGAACTTCAGCAATCTGTGAGCATGTTATTCAGGTCGTTGATTGGGAAAGTAGGCACTAATGATGAAAAATGCTTTCTACCTCCAGAGAAAGTACTGATGGAGTTAGACTGCAGATTGAAGCACACTTTTTTCACATTATTATTTTTTGGACTGTTTTCTTTCATGATATGACTAATAAGGAAAGAAAGATGTCTTATATGATTCTGCCTATGTCAAATTGCTTGCTGTCTGGGGGCAGGAGGAAGAGAGAGGGAAGGAGAGAATTTGGCGCTCAAAATTTAAAAAAAAGAATGTTAAGGTTATCTTTATATATAATTGGAAAAAATATTATTAAAAAAAACCCAACAAGATCTATTTTGTAAAGGAGGGATTAAGAGATGGGAGGCCCTAGCTCCAAAGGTAAATAACAGATTCAGTAAGTGTGGAAGAACTAATGGATAAGGAGAGATAGGGTGTTGTTTTAATATGCATTTCTCTAATCAATAATGATTTAGAGTATTGTTTCATATGACTGTAGATAGCTTTGATTTCTTCATCTGAAGACTTCCTGTTCATATCCTTTGACCATTATCAGTTGGGAAATGACTTGTAAGTCTTAGAAACTTGGCTCTATTCTCTCTATATTTGAGAAATGAGACCTTTATCAGAAACAGTGTTAAAAAATTATTTCCCATCTTTCTGCTTTTCTTCTAATCTTGGTTGCATTGGTTTTGTTTGTGCGAAAACCTTTTAATTTAATGTAATCAAAATTAACCATTTTGCATTTCATGATGTTCACTATCTCTTGTTTGGTCATAAATTCTTCTCTTCTCCATAGATCTAATAGGTAAACTATTCCTTGTTCTCCTAATTTGCTTATGGTATCATCCTTTATGTCTAAATCAGGTACCCATTTTGACCTTATCTTGGTATATGCTGATGTACGATCTGTGCTTAGTTTCTTCCATACTAGTTTCCAGTTTTCCCAGCAGTTTTTGTAAAATAATGAGTTTTTATCCCAGAAGCTTGAATCTTTGGATTTGTCAAACAGATTACTATATTCATGTACTCCTGTGTCTTGTTTACCTAATCTGTTCCACTGATCCACCTCTCTATTTCTTAGCCAGTACCAAATAGTTTTTGATGATTGCTGCTTTATAATATAGTTTTAGGTCTGGTACATCCAGGTTTACCTTCCTTTGCATTTAAAAAAAATTAATTCCTTTGATATTCTTGACCTTTTGTTCTTCGAGATAAATTTTCTTATTTTTCTAACTCTGTAAAATAAATTTTTGGTAGTTTGGTATGGCATTGAATAAGTAAATTAATTTAGGTAGAATTGTCATTTTTATTAAGTTAACTTGGCATACCCATGAGCAGTTGATATTTTTCCAGTTGTTTAGATTTGACTTCACACATATAGTGAAATGTTTGGTAATTGTGTTTATGTATTTCCTGGATTTGTCTTGGAAAGTAGACTTCCAAATATTTTATATTGTCTACAGTTATTTTAGATGGAATTTTCCTATTTCTTTCTGTTGGGCTTTGTTGGTTTGTTAGAATTGCTGATTATTTATATGAGTTTATTTTATGTTAATTATTTTAAAGTAGTTTTGTTAGTTGATGCTCTAGGATTCTCTATCATTTCATTTGCAAAGAGGTAGTTTTGTTTCCCCACTGCCTAGTCTAATTCTGTCAATTTCCTTTTTTTTTTTTTTTTAAGCAATCAGGGTTAAGTAACTTGCTCAAGGTTACACGGCCAGGTGTTTCTGGGTGGGTGCTAAGTGTCTGAGCCCGGGATTCGATCTCCAGGTCTTCTCAACATTGGAGCCGCTGCTCTTATTAGCTGTGCTACCTGGCCGCCCTAAAGCTAACATTTTTAGAACAGTATTGAATAATGGTGATAATGGGCATTTGTTTCACGCTGATCTTATTGGAAATGCTTTTATCTTATGCCCATTACAGATAATGCATACAGATGGTTTTAGATAGATACTACTTATAATTTTAAAGAAAGTTCCATTTATTCTTAGTCTCTCTAGTGTTCTTAATAGGAATGGATATGTATTTTGTTAAAAGCTTTTTCTGCATCTGTTGAGATAATCATAATTTCTGTTGGTTTTGTTATTAATATGATGAATTATGCTAATAGTTTCCTAATATTAAGCCAACCCTGCATTCCTGGTATAAATCCCACCTGGTCATAGTTTATTATCTTGGTGATAAATTGCTGTAATCTTACACTAATATTTTGCTTAAAATTTTTGCATCAGTATTAATTAGAGAAATTGGGCTATAATTTTCTTTTTCTGTTTTGGCTCTTTCTGATTTAGGTATCAGTACCATATTTGTGACATAAAAGGAATTTGGTAGGACTCCTTCATAGTTTATGGAGTATTACAATTAATTGTTCTTTAAATATTTGGTAGAATTCACTTTTTAATCCATCTGACCCTGGAGAGTTTTTCTTAGGGTGTTCATTGATGGCTTGTTTAGTTCCTCTTTTTTTTTTTTTAATAGGGTCATTTAAGTATTTTATCTCCTCTTCTTCTAATTTGGGCAGTTTATATTTTTGTAAATATTTATTTTGCTTAGATTGTCAAATTAATTGGCATACTGTTGGGCAAAATAGCTCCTAATTATTGCTTTAATTTCCTCTTCATTTGTGGTGACTTTACCCTTATTTACCCTTAATTTTATACTGGTAATTTGGTTTTCTTCTTTTTTTTAAATCAAATTAACCAAAGGTTTATTTTATTTTTTCATAAAACCAGCTCTTAGTTTTATTTATTAGTTCAATAGTTTTCTTACTTTAAATTTTATTAATCTCTCCTTTGATTTTCAGAATTTCTAATTTGGTGTTTAATTGGGGATTTTTAATATGTTCTTTTTCTATCTTTTTCAATTACATGCCCAGTTCATTGATTTGTTTTTCTCTGTTTAATTAATGTAAGCATTTAGACATATAAAATTTCCCCTAAGTACCATTTTGGCTACATGTCATAAATTTTGGTATATTGTCTCATTATTGTCATTCTCTTTGATGAAATTAATTGTTTCAATGATTTGTTGTTTTGACCCACTCATTTTTTAGGATTAGATTGTATAGTTTCCAATTAATTTTTAGTCCATGTTTCCATCGCCCTTTATTACATATAACTTTTATTGCATCATCTGAAAAAGATGCGTTTAATATTTCTGCTTTTCTCTTTGCCATCTTGGCTCCACCCCTTCTCTTTTTTTTCCCCACTTCTCAGATGGACCCCAAATTAAATTTTTCCCCACTTAACAAGTCCTTATTTTCTCTCTCACTTCATCCTCCCTCAAAAAAGGAAAAAAGACAAAATCCTAGTAACAAATTTCCATATTCTTAATTCAAAAATCCATGTGTCATTCTGCATCTTGTATCCATTGCCTTTCATTTGGGGAGGTGAAGCAACATACTTCATTGGTAAGATGGAACCTTGTTCAGTCATTGTGTTGATTGGAATTCAGAATTTAGTGTCTTTTAAAGTTCACATCTTTCTTAATTCTTTTCCAAAGTCTTTGAGAATTTTTGTAGTGTTGGATATATTGTGATTCTGCTTACTTCACTCAGTATCCATTGATATAGATTTTCCCAGATTTCCCTGAAATAATCTCTTTCATCTTTTCTAATGGCATGATGATATTGCATTACATTTATGTCCCATTATTTGTTCATCCACACCCTATATTTTATGGGCAGTACTTTAGTTTCCAATTCTTTGGCACTACAAAAAGAGCTGCTTATAAATATTTTTGTACATATATGGGTGCTTTTCTCTCTTTGACTTCTTCTAATGAGTGGGATCATTGACTCCAAAGGTCACCCAGTTTAGTGACTTTTTATGGACCTAGTTCTAAATTGCATTCCAGAGCGGGTAATTGTTAGAATAGTTAAGTCCATCAGTGCATCCATGTGTCTGTTTTCCTGAAGTCCCTTCAGCATTTGTCATTTTCTTTTTTTGTCAGCTTTGTCAGTCTGTTGGTTGTGAAGTAGAAACTCAAGAGTTGCTTTAATTTGTGTTTCTTTCATTATTAGGGATTTGGAGTATTTTTAATATAGCTTTTCATAACTTGGATCTCTTCCTTTTGAAAATCATCCGATCATATCCTTTGACCATTTATCAGTTGGAGAATGGTTCTTATTCTTATAAATCTGAATTAATTCTTTATATGTAGGAAATAAAATCTTTTAATAGAGAAACTTGCTGCAAAGATTCCCTCCCCTCAATTGTTTCCCTTCTCGTTTTAGCTGCATTCGTTTTTGGTGTGAATTCATTCTTAAATGAATAATTGTAGCAGACATTTATATAGTGCTTTAAGGTTTTCAAGGAGCTTTTTACACATATTATCTCATTTGATCCTCACTACAACCCTGGGGGTTAGGTACTGTTATTCCCATTTCACAGATGAGGAAACTGAAGTAGAAAGAAGTAATAAGACATTCAAGATCTTACAGCTAATACATATTTGAATTCAGTTCTTCCCAACTCCAAGTTCAATACTGTATTATTCATTGTGCCACCTAGCTGCCCAATTCTCAGGATATTAGAGATCATATAATTTAATCCTCATGGGTGAGGAAACTAGAATTATGTTAATAGATGTATTAGAAGGGCTCCTCTGATTGGCAAATGACTACTTTTTTTCTTTTTGGAATTCATTATTTCAACAGAAACAAAAAATAATCCATTTCTATGGTTTTTAAATTTTATTTTAAAATTTTTTTAATTTTTAGTTTCAAATTCTCTTCCTTCCCCCATTGAAAAGGCAAAAAAAAAAAATGCTACCCATTATTATAGTTTTTCTTTTCAATGTTCTCATTTGTTTCTCACTACAAAATCATAAAAATCTACAGCATTTCTATATTGATCAGCAAGTATTAATTGCCTATACTCAGCACTGTGCTAAGTGGGGGGAGGGAGATACTAAGTGCACACAGAAAAACTTCTTACTTTGGAGGAGTTTCCATTCTAATATGGGAGATGAGTACATATATACACACATATAGTATAGTATTATAAAATGCATAAACACAGATAACTAGAAAGTAATTTGGGCAGGAGGGCACCAGCAGTCAGAAGGATCTAGGAAGGGCTTTCTACGTAAGATTGGTGCCTGAAATGAGGGACCCTAGGCCTCAAAGAGATAAACAAGAGAATGTGACCCAGGAATGTGGGGCAGCTGGTACAGAGGAACAGAGGCAGGAAATAGACTGCCCTGTGTAGTGAATAGAAATAAATCCATTTTGACTGGAAAGATAAGTTTGGGCTAGGCTGTGTAGGGCTTTAAAAAATAAAGAGAAGTTTTTGTTGTATCCTAGAAGTGTTTGGAGCCTGGTAGAGTTTGAATAGACTAATGACATGATTTGATCATTGCTTAAAGAACATTTCTTTGGTAGCAAGCATGTAGGCTGGACTGGAGCAAGAAAAGACTTGAGGCAGGGAGATCTTACCTATCAGGATCCTTGTAATTTTCTAAGCAAGAGGTATGAACTAAGGTTGTAGTTGTGTGAGTGGAGGGATGTTGTGTGAAGGTTGAAGTGTCAGTGACTGTAATTGGCTATGTGGGGTGAGATAGAGGAGGGAGTCCAGAATGATTCTAAAGTTGGAATAACAAAATCAAGGACTCTGTAATAGCAAGAGTAACTTGTAAAATGCATGAAATATCTGGAAGTCAGCCTACCAAAGCACTCATAATAACCTGCATGGATGCAGTTGGATGCAGTTACAAAGCCTTCTTTAAGGAAATAAAGAGCAACTTGAATAACTGGAGAAATATTTAGTCCTCACAGCTGGGCTCTGCTACTTAAATAAAAACGACAATGCTAATGAAATTAATTTTACAGGTTTAGTGCTGTGCCAGTCAAATCAAGGTGATACCTTATAAAGCTATACAAAATTATAAAAAAATTCATTTGAAGGAAAAAAATCTAAGATATCAAGGGAAAGAGTTATTAAGCACAGATAGTCAGTGAATTTATTTTAAATAACACTTTCATAAGTTGAAAAACTGTTCCTTCTGACAGTTATGTCACATTCTGGCCCCGAGGTTCTGTGAAGTCCTCCGATAATTTTGGAAGGAAATGTGTGGCTCCTCATAGGATGAAACTCGCAGAAATGAAATCTTATCTTCCCAAACATTCTTGTGGCAGATATTAGCAAGGATATCGCCTTTAATTCTTTTGATAACTCTGACTTCTGTATGTGGCTTATAAATGAAGGGAGGAAATGGCACTTCTAGATTTCAAATTGTAGTATAAAACAGTCATCAAAGTCATTTGGTACTGATTAAAAAAAAAAACTGGATCAGTAGAACAGACAAGGAGGAATCCAAAATAATTGAATTTTAAAGCTCAGGTTCAATAAACAAAAATGTGGATTTCACAGGAAAGTACTCAATGTCCATAGACAATTTCTGGGAACACTGGAAAATAATCTGGCAGAAGTTAGGTTTAGACCAATAATTTAGGCCATATACCAAAATTCAAAATGTATGTGTGACTAGAATGCTAAAGTTCTTACCATTTATTTAAAAACAAATTCAGGACCTGAAAAGAACCAAATCATTTGTTAACCTTTGACAACATCTTGAGGGCAGATTTTTAATCCATCCGGGAATGACAATGATTGAACAAGATAAATAATTTTGATTGCACAAAACCATAAAGCTTTTGCATGAATAAGATTAATGCAGCCTTATAAGATAAGAAGATATCTAGTCCTCTGGGAATCTTGTCAGAATCTTTGATAAGGATCTGGTCTTCCAGAGATACAGGGTGTCCCAAAAACCATTGTGCAGTTTCAAGCTTTCCTGTATTGACAGTTAACAGAAATATAAAATCCAAATCCATTCTCCTGTAGATAAAGCAGTCACAGAATACAGCTCTGTGACACATGTACTATGATTATCCACGTTTTACTAAAGAAGGTGGTGAAGATCTCAAGTGTCTTGCCTAGATTTACTAAGTGAATGTTAATATTTTGTATGTGAATAAAATCACATATAAACTTATAATTTGCTTTTTTTAATAAAGATGACTTTAAGTAAATTTTGACATATTAATATATGTTCTGTCAGTTTCTAGTTTTTTTCTCTGTGTACTTACACAGATTTTGCTATTATTTTCTTTTTTGTGTGTGAATTTATTGACTCCTAATAAGAAAGCTTCCTCTGCCAGTGTAGATTGTCACCTCTGTACTCTCTGTCCTTGAGAATTGTCAGGGACATTGAGAGGTTGAGTGACTTGCCCAGGACCATAAAGGGAATGTGTATCAAAGGTGAGACTTAAAGCCAGGTCTTCTGGCCAGTGTGGTGTCCATCTCTTTAGGCCAGTCTGCGTTGGTGTCTCTTAAGTTAGTTTTCCCCAGTGTGCTCCAAAGGTGTATCGTTTGAAGTTTGTATTGGATTTCGGAATACAGAAATAAGACACTTGATTTGAGAACATGTTGCTCTTTGGTACTGCATGTGGTATTCTTTGCTCTTCAGAGTATTCCTGTTAAAAACAAAAAACCAAAACAACCAAAAAACTAAACGTTGTCAAGTTTAATTTATAACAGTGTAAATTCAACCTGGTTTCATTTGTCTGTGGAGCCTAAGGTGTATTTGGAAGGATGGGTCCATTTAAGAATAATACCTAATGTTCTACTTTCTCAGCCTCTTGTTTGCTCTATATTTTTGCATTTTGCCTGAGCACAAATAGTCAATGCATTTATTTTAAATAACACTTCATAAGTTGAAAAACTGTTTCTTCTGACAGTTAATGGCACATTCTGGCCCAGAGGTTCTGTGAAGTCCACTGATAATTTTGGAAGGAATGTGTGGCTCCTAATAGGATGAAACTCACAGAAACAAAATCTTATCTTCCCAAACACTCTTGTGGCAGATATTAACAGGGATATCTCCTTTAATTCTTCTAATACCTCTGACTTCTTTATGTGGCTTTTAACTAACCTGGTAATGCTCTTACTTTTTAGGGTTCCTCATGCTTATGTAGCCCAGTTAATTTAAAGCAAATCAGAATTTTTGTCCTTTGTATACCCTTTTGTTATAACAAAAAGAGAATGCACTTTCATTAATATTTTTCAAGGGGAGGGGGTAGATAGTATGATGAAGTGTCTAGAAAGCAGACCTTGAAGCCAAGAAGATGTGGGTGAGCCTCTTAACTCTGTGTTAAACTGGGCAATGGGTGTTATCCCTATTTGACGGCTAAGGAACCTGAGCCTAAGGTTAAGTAACTTTCCCAAGGGCATGGCTGGATATGCTGAGTCCATAGTTAGGTAAAAACCAGGTTTTTCTGATTCCTGCACCCATGTACCTTCCACTCCTTCAATAGTGTTACTAATTCTCTCAGAAAAAAAAAAAAAACATTATTTGCTGATAGAACAAAAGTGAAGGCATGTGGGCCTGCAGTGGCCACCGAAATTAATTGGCTTTGCAGATTAATGATCAAGACTATAAAGATCACTGAGGTACCAAATTTAGGCATGCTTCTTTGAGTGAAAAAGTCTACATCTGAGCTCAAAGTTTTCCCTTAAAGATTTGTAAATCTCTTTTTTCCACTTGTTATGAGAAACAAAATCCAGTTTCTTAAATTTAAAAAAAAAATGCCTGAGGGGCAGCAAGGTGGCGCTGTGAATAGAGCACCAGCCCTGGAGTCAGGAGGACCTGAGTTCAAATGTGGCCTCAGACACTTGACACACTAGCCGTGTGGCTTTGGGCAAGTCACTTAACCCCAATTGCTCTCCAAAAAGCAAAAAAAAAAAAATGCCTGGATTAAAAAGCAGAGATTAAATGCTTGGTGTTGCCTTCTTTTTTCAGATTCTCCTGAAATTGAAACATAGTATATACACTTAATAAAAATGATTTTTTTTTTTGGTTCTCTTGTTGTTTTTCCTTAGAATCTGTTAGACTAGTGACTAGTGACTCTTTAAAATTGCTAATCTTTAAATTTGTAATATATTAGGTAATTTTCCTAAAATGTATGCGGTTTTATTTTCTAGGTTCTTTTATTAAAGATGATGCCATTGATGAAGAAGAGGAGGAGGAGGAAGATTATGATGAAGATGAAGATGATTCTGAAGTGAAAGAAGACAATGGGGTCCTAGTCCTGAATGACGACAACTTTGACACCTTTGTGGCTGACAAAGACACTGTATTGCTGGAATTCTATGCTCCGTGGTTAGTATACTTTGGCATTACATGAGTATACTGTATATACTGTAGCCTGTTGTCCAAGGATACACCTACCCAGTTTTGGAGGGTCATCACATTGGCTAAAGAGCTGTGAATTTTTTAGTCTTAACAACTCATGAATATCATTTCTTAAGTATCTTAGGTTGCATTTTATGTCTCTGGAAGGCTATAGATCACTTCATTATAGTATTTATTTTTAATTCTGCTAGCTCTAACAAGTTTCTTCTGTCCATTGTCCATACTTATTGACTTCAGACCTTATGTTTCTTTTCAGACTTACCAAGGTCTCTTGAGCCCTTTGGAGGAAAGTGTAAACATTTTTATTTAACCAACATTTTAAAATATTTTAATTTTATGCTGTGCTTTTCATGGAGCTCGGTGCTGTGAATACAGAGGTGAACAATGACATCATCCCTGCACTCAAGGAGTTTAAAGTCTGTTAGGAGTAGAGATATAGACTAATAAGTCTAATATAAATTAAAAGCAGCTTCATAGACACCACCTAACGCGCATGACTGATATATCAAAAGGAAATAAAATCTCTAGTTTGGAAGAGCAGGGAATTGGAGAAAGCTTTGTGGAAGAAGGGCCATGTAAGTTAGAGCTTGGAATAGATTTTAATAGAAAAAGATGTTGGGAAGCCTATTCTAAGATGCCTGAGGGTAGGACTAGATCAGGGAATCAGAGCAGTTTAGCTGGAGCATTAATGAGAAAGACATGTAGAATAAGCCTGGAAAAGAGGACTTAAGATGAACCATGTATTAATTACCTCCTGACAGAGAAGTAATAGATTTCAGATGCAGAATAAGATGTGCATTTTTGGACATGGGCAATATGGGAGTTTGTTTTTCTTAACTATACATTTATTAGAAGGGGATTTTCCCCCTTCTTTTTGCCCTTAAATTGGGTGTGTAGTTAGTGGGGAGGAGTAAGTAAATACTTGTTACTTAGGGAGTAAAACAGAAATAAACCTGGAAATATAAGGTGAAGCTGGATTGTAAATGCCAGACTAAATTAGGACATACATTTTATTCACTGGGCACTGAGAGGTCACTGAAAGTTTTTTCAGCAGAGTAGTTCAAATCCATGTAAACAATGGATTGAAGAAGGAAGGTGCTGGAGACTGAAGTAGGTCATTATGACAATTTAGGTGTGAAGTAAGAAAGCTATGAACCAGACTGGAAATTGAAAGGATGAGATTTTTTCTAGAGAGAAAATTAAAAGGACAAGAGATAGGTGTATGAGAAAGACTTTAAGCATTAGTATCTGTATTCTTCGCCCGGGTTGTCTTTTTTAAAAAATAAGCTAATTTATTTTTAGTTTTCAGCATTCACTTCCATAAGTTTTAAATTTTCTCCCTCTCCCCTCCCTCTTTCGAAGACAACTTGTAATCCTATATAGGCTCTACATATACATTCCTATTAAGCATTGGTCGTCTTATAACACAACAATATTTCCACACTATAATTTATTCTGCCACTTCCCAGTTCCTAGTCATGCATGTGGTTTTTTTCATATATGTAGAGCCTTTTCCCCTTTAGTAGCCTTAAAATATTTAGTCCCAGTAGTCAGTTCATTGTTAACAAGATTAATTAACTTTTTCTAGGTGGTTATCAAAAATTTCATTTTTTCTTGGAAATGTATTCAAGGCCATTTCTACTTTGGAAAATAAATATTGCCCTTGAATTTCTGTCAGTTCCATATAGATACTGAATGTCAAGTCTTTAATTACACATAATTTCCATCTAGATCTCCTTTTTTATTTTGGAAACATCGCTTTTTGTCATGCATAATCCTTTTATTTTGTCTAATCCAATCTATACATTTTCTAATAATTTACCCTACAGATAAAAATATTTCTCCTCTAAAGTGGAAATCAAGGCATATCAAAGCTGGAAGGGACCTTAGAGGGTGTCTAGCTGAGCCTATGACTGAGTGAGGGGGTAATTTCTGAGAGTCCCTCAGACCTACTTTGTGCCTCTGCCGCTTTCACCCGTGGATCTTAGCTTTGCCTTCTGAAGCCAGGCAATAGAAGTTTTTCTACATGACAGTCCTTCAGACACTTGGAAGACACATACCATGTCCTCCAGCCCTATTTGAGATTTTTCTTTTCCAGGCTAAATCCCCCCAGTGCCTTCATATGACTTTCATAGGACAAATCCTGTCTAGTCACCCTCCTCTGGATACTCTCCAACTTGTTGCCATCCCTAAAGTGTGACATTCAGAACTGAGTACTGTCCTCTAGGTCGGTGGTATGGAGGTCACCAGATGAGGGCCCACATATTGATTTAGAAAATCACATAGTATTATTTATTGTATTTTTATTTATTGAGTTAAATATTTCCCAATTCTATTTTAATCTGGTTCAGCCTGCAGTGTTTGATTCCTGCTCTACAGGTCTAGGATGGCATATAGTGGAACAGCTCTTCCCTAGTCATGGATATGATCCCTTGCTTAATGCAACCCAAGATTTCCTTAGCCTTCTTAGTTCTTATTTCACTACAGCTCATTGATCTCACAGGCCAGTAAAACTCTCAGATCTTTAATCAAGAAGCTATTTCCAATTCAAAACACATGACTTGAAAGTTGTCCCATATAAAACACCCATGTGCACATTAGTCCTTTCTTTTATATTTATGAAGTTGATTTCTTTCTTTTTTTTTTTTTTGCGCTTTTTGGAGGGCAATTGGGGTTAAGCAACTTGCCTAAGGTCACACGGCTAGTTTATTTATTTATTTTAAATTTTTGGAGGGGGGAAGGCAAGGTAATTGGGGTTAAATGACTTGCCCAAGGTCACACAGCTAGTGAGTGTGTCAAGTGTCTGAGGCCGGATTTGAACTCAGGTCCTCCTGACTCCAGGGCCAGGGCTCTATTCACTGTGCCACCTAGCTGCCCCCCGAAGTTGATTTCTTTTAAAAATCTTAGTAAGACATTACATATGTCCCTATTGCATTTCATCTTATTAGATTTGGTTCAGGGTTCTAACTTGTCAGCTGTCATCCAGTGTGTAGCTGTCCTTTTCTCAGCTTTGTGTCATTGGGATGTTTGATAAGCTTGCCAACTTTTCCTTTATCCAAGTCATCAATAAAAATATTAGCAGCACAGGGCCAAAAGCATAGAACTTTAAAATATTTCATTAGAGGTCAACTTTCTGGTTGACATCAAAAAAATTAATGTTTACCCTTTGCTTTAGCTAAAACCAAAAAGTAAGTATCATATGCATATTGCTTTAGAGTCTTTCCCAATAAAAATGGGGATAAAGCAAGTGTGCTCACTCTGCCACTGTTATTTGATATAGTTCTAGAAATGCTAGCAATAGCAAATAAGATGAGAAAGAAATTTAAGTAAAGATAAAGAGGCAATAAAATTTGCTGATGCTGTAATGTAATGTAAAAGAAAATTCTAGGGAATAAGCAAAGATGCTAATTGAGACAATAGATTCAGCTGAATTGCAGGCTACAAAATAAACCATCAAAAATTAAGAATATTTCTGTATAATAACAAAATCCAAGAGAACCTACTAATAGAAAGGTGAATATCATTCCAAATTCTTGGCATCTGATGATTTAACCTAAAACTCATCTTTTTCATAAGACTTAACATAAGAAACTTTGTCAAATCCTTTATCAAAATCTAGATAAGCAATATAGCCTTTACTTGACCTGCCGAAGTAGTGTAACCCTATCACAAAAGAAAAAGATATTTATTATTGATGAAGCCACACTGGCACTTTGTGATCACTGCTTCTTTTGCTTACTAACCCTGTATTTAATGGTATGTTTTAGATGAGTTAGATTTTATTAGGATACATTCAACATAATTTAATTTTTTTAAATGTTCTTGGTCCTTTTGGAAAGGAAGAGAGTTCTGGTAGAACCTGGCAAGCAGTGATACCTTGTATAGGTTCTGTAGAGGTGAAGTTATATTGAAGTGCAGTTATTAGAATATTTTTCCATTCAAGTTGATTGTACTCTTCCTTCCCCCTCTTTGCAGTGTGAAATCTATCCACAGACTTGGTTAAAACTACAGGCCCAAAGCCTCTTTTATCCCCTAGACTTCACATAAATTTAATTTTGCTATTCTATAATACTTATGTAATATTGTATGTTTAGTTAACTGTTGAGATGTTAACCTTTACCATGTCTTAAATTCTTTGACAGGTTTTTAATCTGTAGTCCATGAACTTGTTTTTTTTAATATTTTGATAGCTATTTGAACATAATTGCTGTCCTTTTTAGTCCAGTGTACTTGTTTTTATGCATAGAAAAACATTATTCTGAGTTGGCGTGCATAAGTTTCGCCAGACAAGCCAAGGGGCCCACAACCTTAAAAAAAAGGTTGCTCTATGAGAACAGAGACTTTATTTGCTCTAAACTTAATATCTCAAAATTCCTAATATGGTGGTGTCTCCACAGAAGGGACTTGTTAAATATTCCTTTTTTTCTTTTTTTTGGAGGGGGGAAGGTAGGGCAGTTGGGATTAAGTGACTTGCTCAAGGTCACACAGCTAGTTTTTGTGTTAAGTGTCTGAGGCTAGATTTGAACTCAGGTCCTCCTGACTCCAGGGCTGGTGCTCTATACACTGAGCCATCTAGCTGCCCCCTTGTTAAATATTCTTGACTGTTCAGTCAATAAACAGTGAAAACTGTTGGCTAGCGTAGGGACCATCTAATCCATTTTCTTCCTTACGCCTTCTGAACCTCCTGCTTGGGAAGCACTGGGGAAGGAGACTACCATGCGTTCAAACTGTGTTCCTCTCCCTTCTTTCCTGTATTTTTTTTAAACTGCTTTTATAGTTCAGTTAATTTTCTCTCAGGGTCACACAGAAAGAACTTCTGCAACCTTGAAAATCCTTCTTGCCCAGTTTGTGAATCAAAAAAGAGTTGAGATTCCTGACTTAATTGCAATTATAGTATTAAAGATCTTACTTTTGTAGGTTTTTTTATTTGATGAAATCTTTAAATTTATATATTTTTTTTCATTCCCCCCAAATCTTATCTCCCAGGTGCGGTCACTGTAAGCAGTTTGCTCCAGTATATGAAAAAATAGCTAAGACCCTTCAAGAAAATGACCCTCCTATCCCTGTTGCCAAAATTGATGCAACAGCAGCATCTACATTAGCAAGCCGGTATGATGTGGGAGGCTATCCCACCATCAAAATCCTGAAGAAGGGGCAGGCAGTGGACTATGATGGCCCAAGAACAGAAGATGGTAAGCTGCTCATTTGGTTTGCTTAGAGCCTAAGTCCGTGACCTTGCTCATAGATGGGTGCTCTGAGATGTTTGGCTGAGTGCTAGAGAGAAGCCATTTTAGGGATCTAGAGCCACAGGCTGCCCCTTCTCTCTCTTTTTTTTTTTTTTTGAGGGGGGAAGGAAGGGCAGTTGGGGTTAAGTGACTTGCCCAAGGTCACAAGGCTAGTAAGTGTTAAGTGTCTGAGGCTGAATTTGAACTCAGGTCCTCCCAACTCCAGGGCTGGTGCTCTATTCACTGTGCCGCCTAGCCACCCCCTCCTCCTTCCCTTTCAAGGGTCTTTTAGTTGACCTAGAACTATATGTTATCTTAGGAATCTTTGTTTCTCTTTTTTAATAACCCAAGTTTGTATAGTGCTTTTAAAGCAATGTAGTCAAAAGCAAACAGATCCCTAATGGCTGCATATTGACTTAGAAAACCACAAATTGGGGCAGCTAGGCAGTGAATAGAGCACTGGCCCTGGAGTCAGGAGGACCTGAGTTCAGATCCAGCCTCAGACACTTGACACATTTACTAGCTGTGTGACTTCAGGCAGGTCACAACCCCAATTGCCCTTAAAAAGAAAGAAAGAAAGAAAACCACAAATTAACTTATTTTTTTAATTGTGTAAAGTTGTAAAAAAAAAACATTGTAATAAAACTATTGTAAAAGTTATATAAAACAGTACCTATGTTTTTGTTTATTCTGTTAAACATTTCACACTTTTATTTTAATCTGTTTGAGCTTCACAAGGCAGTTTTTCTGGGAAGAGTTTGACACCTCAGCTATAAAGTATACAAAATGTTTCCCTCATAATTTTCTAAAGTGGCTGAGGCCACTGACCTATTCACATTTGGGACTGGAATTCAGATCTTTAGATTCATTCTTACTCTTTTTTCATCTTTTGGATTTGTGAAAACTGAAGCCTAGAAGATGAATAGTGAGTGGAACCCCTCAGCCTAAGAACTGATGTGGGCCAAAATTGTGGCATCTCTCTCCTTACACAAGGAGGTAGAATTGAGGTTGTGTCCACCAGTATGTGTAATAATAATAGCTAATATTTATCAGTCTTTAAGTTTACAAAGTGCTTTACATACTTTAATTCATTTGGTCCCCACAACAGCCCTGAAAAGTAAGTACTGTTATTCCCTTTTTACAAGTTGAGCAAACTGAGTCTGATAGAGAAGTTAAATAAATGTCCAAAGTAGGATTTGAATTAATCTTCCTTATTCCAAGTCC
Organism: Petaurus breviceps papuanus; assembly: GCF_028583685.1. NCBI lineage: Eukaryota > Metazoa > Chordata > Mammalia > Diprotodontia > Petauridae > Petaurus > Petaurus breviceps. The sequence continues at coordinate 6,117,531 of NW_027185597.1, read as the reverse complement.
TACATTATCTGTTAGGTCACCCATCTAGTCACATCTCAAAGAATAAGACAATGTATTCCTTGAAACAGCTGTGTGGAAGTCCAGACTTTCATTTATATATTCCTTTATGCCACATGGCATCAAACTTGGGAGGGAGCTTATCAGAAGCAGAACCAGATTTCCTGGTTCTTTGTTGTATAATCATCCATTTAAAAAGTCCGTATGAGAAATGTGAAGAAAAAAAGATTTAAGAAATATGGCTGTATGATATCTCTGGGCCTAAGGGAATGTGGTTAAATTCCTCCTGGGGCCATGTAAGCAGGTGATTTAAGGGTCATTTAGGGGCAATTAACAGAACCCAAGGGACATGACGCTCTTGGCTAAAAGCTTTGATTGGCTAAAGTAAATAAGGTGTGGAAGTTAGTAGTCAGATCTGAGGCTGAGGGTAGGAAAAGTAGTCAGTAGTGGAAGCAGTACAAAGCCAGGGAATTTAAAGACAACACATTGAGAAGGGATTTGTCTCATTCCTTTGGCCCCCTCACATAGCCATTTTCTAAGGCAGATATTTCTGTTATATCTGGCCTTAGGTTTGCCATCTCCTAGTCCCATTTTTTGGTCCTTTTCAGAAGGTTCTAAGACTCCTGTGACATGGAACCTATTTATTCTCCTCAAAGGGATTCTTCAGTGGTGTCAAAGAAAGTAACTGAGAAATTTAATCATTCTCATCTGGATTCTTTCAGACATTGTTGCTAAAGTCAAAGAGGTTTCTCAACCCAGCTGGACTCCTCCACCTGAAGTCACCCTGGTGCTTACTAAAGATAACTTCGATGAAGTAGTGAATGATGCAGATATCATCTTGGTGGAGTTCTATGCTCCTTGGTAAGATGAACATCACCTTGGTAACTTGGGACTGGTTTGCTGTTAAATAATTATTAAGTACCCTCACCTTGCCTAGACCCGAGTTAGATACAGTGGGGATGAAGTTCTGAAAGAAAGTGTAGCTCACAGATTCATTGGGAAAAGAAGATGCACAATAATGAGGAAAAAAAATAAATGAACAAAGCAGTATAAATATTGGTAAAAATCGGAGGAGGTGGTTATTGTAAAGTTGGTGTAGGAATGGTGAGCATCAGCTAAGTCTTAGAATAAATTTACAGTTTGGAGTTAATTGTAATCTTTCTTTTTTTAATATAGTAGGCTCTCTCCTTTGAAAATTCTTATTGATAGTATAAATTAATATTATAAACCAGATAACCAGAGAATGTTTTAAGTACTTCAGAGAATTAATGCCTATTTGCATGCAAACATTTTGCTACCCCACTGATTTGAGGAATAAATCTTCTGGTCATGACCTCTTCTAGGCAACAAGCATTGCTTAATGTACGCAATAGAAACTAATGAAACTTATCTTTTGTTTAAAAAAAAAAACTCTGTAAGGTTTTCTGCTAATTCAGAATGTCTTCAACTAATCAATTGGTAATGTTTTTATCATACATTAATTCTTATATATAAAGCAACATGATTATATACAGCAGCCTTAAATATAGGTACATCAGGCATCTCTGATGACCAGTAAATTTTTTTTTTGGACCAGATTCATGATTTCATTGGACTAGGAAGATCTTGATGAGGAAGTTTCTTTTGATGCAGCTGGGCAGCTGTAAAGATGAATGGATAATCTCTAGAGACTCAGTTACTTTAGGTACAGACTAGGTTCAGTGACTTCCAGGATCACACAACCAATATGTGTAAGAGCAAAAAAATGCCTATTCTTAATTGTAGTTGATTAAGATAAATTCAGTATCCATTATTTCCTTGAATAATTAGGTCTTGATGCATTGATCTGAATTGCTAGGTAAAGGAGTCAGATCTTCTCTTTGGGAAAACAGTCAGAACTTCACATGTTAAAGAAATACAAATTATCTTCATTTTCCCACCTGCCTTAACAATGCAGTGCTGAATGTTTAATTCAGTTTGACTTTAAGGGTAGCAGTCAGGATAAATCCTAAACAGCATAGGTGCTGTGAATGAAGGATTAGTTTTCTCATGCAATGAGTTAGCTTAATTTTTAAGGTTTTTGGTGAGGATTCCTTTCCTGATATAGGGTGTCTCTGAAGTCCCTTCTGAAATTCTCTGATTCTGTACATCCTTGTTGTTGTTTACTTGAAAAATATGCTTCTCTTTTGACAGGTGTGGACACTGCAAGAAACTTGCTCCAGAGTATGAGAAAGCTGCAAAAGAACTCAATAAGCGTTCTCCACCCATTCCCTTGGCTAAAATAGATGCCATTGAAGAAAGTGACCTGGCCAAGAGGTTCGATGTCACTGGATACCCAACTCTGAAGATCTTTCGCAAGGGGAAAGCTTTTGATTACAATGGCCCACGAGAAAAATATGGTATTGGCCTTTTTGCTAAGATTATGCTGGAGGGGAATAGCACCATGATTTGGGAGTTGTCAGCAAGAGAAATAGGAGTAAAAACCTGCTTCTAAGATACACTTGAAGCAGGGATTGGCCTGTACAGAGGCTGAATCTGTCAGTCTGGAAAGCAATAGTTGATCTGTTTGAGCTGAGTTACTCTTCTTAGACCTATTCTTTGGTTCTAGGTATTGTGGACTACATGATTGAACAGTCTGAACCTCCATCCAAAGAAATTCTGGCTGTGAAACAAGTCCAGGAATTCCTGAAAGATGGAAATGATGTCATTATCATTGGCATCTTCAACAGTGCTGACGACCAAGCTTACCAGCTCTATCAGGAAACTGGTAAGTTGTGTTTCCATGAATGAGTGAGTGAGAAAGAGAATGACAAGTATAGTGCTCTGGGGTTTGCTGCCCTAGGGCATTTGTCCAAATTAATTATGTTTTCCCCCCCTTAAACCTTAGAATTCCTTTATCTGGTCCTTTGAGTTTGAACAAATGCTTTCCCCCACAAAAGCCCTGTGAGGTAAGAAATACAGATCTCTTAGAAAATGATCGAAGCCATCCTACTTTTATAATGAAATGGTCCCCAGAAATAAAGTGACTTTTCTAAGTGTAAGCAGGTACAAAGTCATAGGGTAGGAATTTGAACGGAGATCATATAATTCCAAATTCATTGTTATTTCCATTATGTCAGACCCATTTGAATCAAATCACTATCACTTTTTTTGTTGTCGATTTAAAATACTGCACCATAAGAAGTCAATGAGAACCCTAAGCACAGTTTTGTCAGGGTGATGTCCCATGTCAATTTTGTTCCCCCTCTTGATGTTTCCTCTTTAACCCTTGTGTGCCCAGAATCGTCCTGGCTCTGCGACTGATGCCCTGACTGCAATGCCTTCTTCAGGCCTGCTTTCCCTGTTCCCATGATTAGGATTTCTTAGTGTACCTTCTCTTAAATTCCTATTCCTTCAGTACATTTCAGATTCTTAAAAAAAAACAGTCTGAGATGATTTACATTTCAGATGCTTAAAAAAAAACTGAGATAATTCACAAAGGTGTGACTAGTGTTTCTCCTCTCCTTTAAGCATCCACTGTTGTTTTTGCAATAATGATAGAAAATTCTGTTCATGTATGCTTAGAACTCAGATTGGTTCTTGTCACAACCTGAAAAGAAAATCAGATTTGATCTTAACCCTGAAAGAACCAGTAATTAAAAATCTAAAGAAAGAAACACAGTATTTTTATTTGGGGGAAGGAACTATCCAGACATAGGATTTTGTCAGTTCCTCTTTTCCAATTTAGATTCTTAGTTGTGCTGGGGCCACTGAGGGATTAAGTCATGCACTTGTGGTGATATATGGCTAGTAGGGTGTGTAGGTGAGATTTGTACCCAAGAGGTCCCAGCTTTAAGTCCAGCTCTGTCTTCTATCCCAAACTGCTTTTCAGAAGACTCATGGTGCTAACAAAAGAACAGATAGGTTGGCAGGTAAATTTATAGACAATTATAATTAATTGTGTTTAACTTGAGTTATACATGAGTTATTTGTGTTCCAAGTAGGGCTGTGAGTGGCAGCTGATACATACTGCTTACTCCCAGGAAGCCATTCTTTGTGCTTAAAGGGGAGAGGGACAGGTTTGGGCAGAAGGAAACACAGAAAGTGCCAAAAATGTGTACCTATTTAAAGACTTGAAGGTCAAGAGGAGAGCAACATAAATGTGTAGGTGAAGGAGATCTGTGTTAACAAACAGCCAGGGATGAGATCTTTGAGGTAGCTCTGCACCTCAGATTATAGCAAGTAATATTAAAATAATTGGAGGTATCTGGAGATGTGGTACATTTAATTTCCTGCTAATTCAGATATCCATTTAACTTTTTACAAAAATGTGTAAGAGCTACCAGTTATAGAGTGCCTCAAGTTTTGCAAAGCACTCTTATCTCATTTGATTTTCATAGTAACCTTGTGGGGTACGGGCTGCTATTATCCCTATTTTACAGATGAAGAAACTGAGGCTGAGAATGCTTAGCCCAGAGTCACACAGCTAGAAAGGACCCAAGGCAGGATTTTAACTGCTTGTTCCTCCTGTGCTGCCCATTTAACTTCTTGTAAAGCCTGTATATGGAAGAACTAAGTTAATACAAATATTTGCCACCAAGTTTATAGAGATCTGGTAGAGTCATATTAAAGTGAACTTCTCTGATTACTCTTCCCTGGTCTGGGCTCTGTCAGGTTATGATAGGGTTTCATTACTGGGAAGGCCTCTTTAGAATAAAAAGTATATATATATGAATGGAATAGAAGTCTAAACTGTGCTTTGAAAAAAGGTTCCCCACCATCACAAGAGAGATGACTCAAAGCCAGAATTTGTAGGCTTAACAACAGAACAGATATCAAATACAGCTTTTATTTCATTTTACATAACAGAGGGACAAGTTGCTTGTAAATTACTTCCCATCCACTTGCTTTCTTATTTATTTCCATTTACCATTGATTGTTGGTAATAGCTAATACTTTTTCTTTTTTTGGCTTTTTGGAGGGGGAGGGCGGTAGGGCAATTGGGGTTAAGTGACTCGCCCAAGGTCACGTGGTTAGTTTTGTGTTAAGTGTCTGAGGCTGGATTTGAACTCAGGTACTCCTAACTCCAGGGCTGGTGCTCTATTTACTGCACCACCTAGCCGCCCCATAGCTAATACTTTTTAAGTTTAAGTTTCTCTTTTGTGGGAAAGATTCTCTTATGTTTTACAAGTTCCAATACTTAGGGTCTAAATAGTTTGGTTGACTTTAGTAATACATTTCAGAGATTCTTACTTGTCCCCTTCTTCCTTCATTTCCCAGCGAACAACATGAGGGAAGATTACAAATTTCACCATACTTTCAACAATGAAGTTGCAAAATTCCTGAAAGTCTCTTCTGGAAAGTTGGTTGTGATGCAGCCAGAAAAATTTCATTCTAAGTATGAACAAAAAATCAGTGTTTTAGACATTAAGGTGAGTGATATTTCCTAGGCATCTGATGGAATTGAAAATTCATTCATTGTTGAGTAAAACACCGATTATTGGGCAGTTCACTTTAATGGTCTGGCTTTTTTCTGTTTAAAACATTTCTTTCCCTGGCATGACATCAGAACCACATTTACTAGTCTGTGTTCCAGCAGTAAAAGCCAAAACTCAAAAATATCCTTGATTTCAGAATTGCTTGAGCTAATAAAACACAAACATTGCCTATCAATTAATTTTTATTGTTTACTGGAAGACTTGGTGTTAGGTTATTGATCTGAATTGTGTGCGTACGTGTTGAGTCTCTGGCTTCCTCTGGCGGAATGACAAAATCCCAGAGGGTGTGTCAGGCACCCCAGGGTAGCTGGCAAGACTACAGCTAAGCCAGCCAAAATTAATAATTATCTTTTCCTGCCCTTCACACTAGTAGGGGAAAGTGTTGCCTTCTGTCACCCATTCTGCTGTGACATTTCTTAGGTTTTTTTTTTTATTTAACTGTGAGGAATTTTTTTTCCTAGCTTAAAACTCAAATACCATGCTGCACTTTGCTAGCGATAACTCATATTTTTGCGGTACTGTACTATATAAAGTACTTTCCTCGTGTAGGTAGTTCTCTGTACACGTCAGTGTCGATAATCCCTCCACTTGGGTCGCTCACAGTCCTACCATCTCCTAAATAGATAAAGTCTGGTGCCAGTCTTGCGGTGAGTGTCTTCACTTTGAGAGAAGCCAGTCTTCACCTAGCCTACTCAGAGTCTGCTGGAATAGCCTTTAAAAACCCAGGGTCATCTCCTTGCTGTAACTAGGCATGTGAGGAAGACTTGAATGGAGGTGGAATGGCACAAGGCCAAATAGAGTCATTGTATTTTGTGTGCTAAGAGGCCTTTCTATATATCATCCAGTAGGTGAAGGTAAGTGAATTGTCTTCTAATTGAACTTTTTCTCACTATTGACTTACCTGTTTTTGAATGAAACACAAGTTAGGAATCTCTTCTAAATCTAGAGTGGCATTGTGACCTTGAAGCTTCAAATGAATCCTCCTTCGGATACTTATTAGCTGTGTAATCATGATTCCTTCTGGTAAAATTATGGGAGGATGTGGGCAGAGGTTTAGTAGGATGACGGTTATGATCTGCTTTGTTGGAGGGAACTTCTGAAGAAGGTCACAGATTCGTCTGAGTACCTACCTCACAGGCTCAAGTGAGATAATGTATATATAAAAAAAACTTTGTTTTTCAGTCATTTTTAGTTGTGTCTGAGTCTTTGTGACCCCATTTGGGGTTTTCTTGGCTGAGGAACTGGAGGGGTTTGCCATTTCCTTCCCCAGCTCATTTTACAGATGAGGTAACTGAGGCAAACAGGGTTAAGTGACTTGGCCTGGGTCACACAGCTAGTAAATGTCTGAGGCTGGATTTGGATTTGGGTCTTCCTGACTCTAGGCCTGTTGCTCTAACATTCACTGTACCACCTTGCTGCCCATATAAAAAGCCATTAGCAAATCTCAAGCTCTGTGTAAATGTTAGTTCTTATTATCTTATTTATCCCACAGTTTTCCATGGGGTTCAAATAGAAACTGGACAAGTCACTATCCTGCTATTCTCTAGATTCAGTATTCTACAGATAATTACATAGGTCGATTAAATTGATACTTTTGATAGTTGAATAAGCATATTAGGATATAAACTCATTCTTAAAGGCTCATTTAAAAGCATCTATATTAAAATTCTAATGCCAGATGTGACAACAAGGTTGGTAGGTCCCCAATCCTGTTCCCATGTTATTTTCCTATCTTTGTCCAGGTCTTTCTACTTAGATCTTAGAGACTATGAGCATTTGGGGTAGTGACATCTATTAAAAACATTGTTCTTGAATTTTTCTGAATCATTGGGTCATTATGGGCTACATTTCTTCCATAATGGTCCAGTTCCAATACAATTTATTGATTAAGTTCTCTGGGATATTTTGACATCTGTATTTGTTACCTTTCAGTGATGAAAGATGGCCAAAATTAGCCATCAGGTGATGCCTTGCTAAGTATTTGGTAGGTACTAAATTTTTATAGCCTGAATTAGTAGATAATCTTCATTGCTCATTTTTCAGGATAAACTTTCTGTAGTTTTTGGCAGCAGTGACCTGGTGCCAAATTCCAATGAAAATTTTCCCCTTTTCCACAAACAACTCCTTTGACTCAGCCATTTTTTCCCTACATTTCTTTAAAAGTATATTGTTACACCTGGCTGTGTAACCTTGAGCAAGTTACTTAACCACGATTGCTTAGGGGCGGCCAGGTGGCTCAGCGAGTAAGAGCACCGGCTCCAGTGTCAGGATGACCTGGATCAAATCCGGGCTCAGATACTCAGCACCACACCCAGAAATAATAACTGGCCGTGTAACCTTGAGCAAGTTACTTAACCCCAATTGCTTAAAAAATAAATAAATAAATAAATAAAAGTATATTGTTGACCAACTTCTTTAATAGCATCATCATCCATGGAGGACATCCATTCCATTCTTGATTTTATTGCATTTGATAAGTCCAATAGCACATACCTCTTAGCAGCCTTGACATTTGCTCCATGAAGTGATGTCTACTTACTCCAAAAGTATTTCTTTACATTTTTTTTTGCCTTTTTTTTTGGAGGGGGCAATACAGGACAATTGGGGTTAAGTGACTTGCCCCAGGTCACGCGGCTAGTAAGTGTTAAGTGTCTGAGGTCAGATTTGAACTCATGTCCTCCTGACTCCAGGTCTGGTACTCTATTCACTGCACCCTCTAGGTTTTTTTTTTTTTAACTGCTTATCATCTACTCTAAGAATGTCTGTCTTCTTATATTTCTTTAGCTGCCTTAAAGTGATAGGGTGATGTGCTATGTGTTTTATTAATATCATACAAGATTTTTGCTGAGATGCCACCTAAGTATTTAATTTTACAGGTTTTACCTTTTACAGTTCCCAGAGTGTGTTAGGAGGAATGTAATATCTTAACCCCTCTCCCTCAAGCAAGTTAGGCCATTTTTCCTTAAAAGTTATTTAGACCATCCTGTGGTCTTGATTGAGGCTATTGACCTCACGGTTAGGTTACTGAATACAAAGCAGCCAGGAGGAGCTTCAGGTGGCCTTGGATGCTTGGCTGGTGGATGCATTGTGATGGGCAGCTTGAGCAAAGGCAGCTTTGCGAAGCTAAATTAAATCACGTTCTCTTCAATGCCTGCTCTTATTGAAGATCCTTTTCTTGCTGTGGCTTAGTATATCTGTTTCTGGTAACTGTTATTCCAGTAGCAAACCTAAACTAAAAGGGACTAGACTGAGTCAAGTCCAGCCCCCACCAAAGGTGTGCCCGTTAAAACTGGCATTGTGTAGGTGTTAATTGCTTTAAGCTTATTCAGCCTGAATTTCAAAATGCTAGTAAGGTTGGTTTTGTTTTTATTTTTTTGATGTATCCACCAATGGCAACCTTCTTGATTTTTTGCCCAGAGAAAACCAAGGTGTCTGTACATATCATGTTAAGTCTCTTATCTTTCTTTAATGTATGTTAAGAATTTTATACTCATTAAATCAAAATGACATTTTTCTATCATTGGGGGGAAAATTCCACAGATTGAAGAAGCTGTTTTTTGTGTGTGTGACCAGCTAACTTGATATGATCCATATACAGTCATTAAAAGGTATTTTGGTTCATTTCCTTTAATTTGGAAGTCATACTTGGCTCCTTTTAGGAGAGAGATAATGTATTTAAGGGTATGCATGTCTGTAATGGACTTAAATGGTGTCCCTGAAAAAAATACCTTTTAAAAAATGAATTATTTTTAATATTGTGTGGGAATGTTTTAAATAGATAACATTTTTTCATGTGGACATCAATTCTTTATCATTCTCCATTAAACTTGAGTCCTTTTTATTAGATTTATAGTACATGAAAAAATCATGAATAAGGAACTGAGCTAATGACTTTGCCTTACCAAAGGTGGCATGCATGTTGTGGCACTTTCTGAGCAGCTGGTTCAGTAATTACAGAATTAGAAAGCTACTCTTGGGGAAGCTAGGTGGCACAGTGAATAGAACACTGGCCCTGGAGTTAGGAGGACCTGAGTTCAAATGTGGCCTCGGACACTTAACACCAGCTGTGTGACCTTGGACAAGTCACTTAACCCCAATTGCCCTGCCTTCCCCCCTCTCCCCCCCCAAAAAAGCTGCTCTCTAAAACCATTTGGACTTTTTGGTACATTCAGGAGTCTTCTGGAGCCAACTTGAAAGAGCTCAGGACATCAGATTGTTAAATTTTCAGTGTGAAAAATTTATAGCTAAGAAATCAACAATTGCTACAAATCCCAGTTTGATTTGTTTTTTTTGTTTTGTTTTGTTTTTTTAATAAAGCAATTGGGGTTAAGTAGCTTGCTGAAGATTACACAGCCAGTTATTTCTGGGTGTGGTGCTAAGTATCTGAGCCCGGATTCGATCCCCAGGTCATCCCAACTATGGGGCCGGTGCTCTTACTTGCTGTGCTACCTGGCCGCCCCTGATTTATTGTTTTTGTAATTGTTTAGGCTTGAGAAAGTGTTAATGTAGATTAAGTTTTTTTTCCCCCAAAGAATCTGGTTCTTGAATATTTGCTAGAATATCCCTGTTGCTCTATAGACAGTGCTTGAGCTCTGCAGTGCAGCTCAGGGAATGAAGTCATCACCAGACAGGAGGCCTGGTGACTGGAAGCTAATTAATAACAGGGAAAATAACTGGCATTTCTAAAGGGCTTGAAGGTTTGCAAAGTGCTTTTGTATATATCATCTCATTTGAGCCCAGCAGCACTCCTGGGCACACTCCTATTACTCCTTAGCCAGTGTGTCCTTTTGTGTCATAGAAGTTGTGAATGCTTTGTATAAAATTTACAAACACATAATTGACCTACAGATAAGGGGCTGTGAATTTTCTAGTCCTTTGATAATAGAGATGCACTGCCTTCTTTTAAGAAAAGTAAAATTGCGCTATATGCCTGCTAAAATGCCTTGCTGCCAATTCATGTACATTGTGAAACATTTAGGCCGATTTTTAGGGACCTTACCTGGCTACTTTGTGGTTTTTCAGAGAAGCTAACAAGGCTTTCAGTCACCTCTGGGATGATAACTTTTTTCATTGATTATATTAACAGTGTTCAAGCTTTCTGTTTCTTGTTTGACCCAACTGTATAGATGACCAGAAAGGTTCCACATCCTTCTTCAGGGATTTTCTCTTGCCCCTGATTTCTTTGCTGCTTTTTTTTTTTTTAGGTGGAACATATGATTTTATTCAGACTACCACCTTTTGTTTTAAAAGAGTAACTGAAAATCAGGGTGGTGGAGAGGGGAGCAGTGTTTGGAGCAATATGAAACACATGGAACTCTTGCCATTTGATAATTTTACACTTAAACTTTTTTTAAGCCCATAATATAGCTACCAGTGGGAAGTAAATCTTCAAAATGTACAGTTTCCTTTAGAGAAGTTTCAGAACTAAAGATCTGATTTACATGAAAAGTTGTAGAGCAAGTAGTTGAAAAGTCCATTCATAAAACCTTTATTCCACTTACATCAACTTAATACACATGTTCTTAACAATTATGCTTGGATTGTTCATGAAAATTTCATGAGACATTAAACAAAGCTAGCCATCATCTCAAGTTATTTCCCTGTTAACTCTTTTTACAGCACATGCATGTTAGGCAAGTATCCAAAATATCACAAAAGCAAAAAACCTTAAAAAAGTTAAATACATGGGTTTTTTGTTTTACTGCTGTGCTTGATATACAGTGACTTTATGAATATCAAGCAATTCATTTTTACTGCATCTTTACTTGTACATTTGTTCTTAGGTTGCCTAAACCATTTAAATACAAATAAAATGAGTGTAGCAAAAATGATAAAAGCGAACAGCAGGTAACTTTACAAATAATGGAATGTGAACCGTTTCTGCCCTTCTCCAGAGTAAATTGACTGGGTTAAAATTTTGTCTTAAGGAACACTTTTGCAACTGCAATCATAAAGGTGTACATGTTGAGACTGTGTATTCCACAGATACACATGGAATGACATGTAATATCTATGGGACATCTGTTTCTACCATAGCCATGAGTGCTCCAACCCTAAAGTACCCACAATAACTACACCTGTGGCTGGAACCAATTATCCCTTTAACCCCCCCCCCCCCATGACAGACCAATATGTAGGCAGTTTTCTTTGCTGTTTTAATACTGGCCTTGTGAAACCACAACATACCAAAAGTACTATGCCAAACATGTAAAACACGTATAAAAATTCCATATCCCCATATTGGCCACCTCAGATGAAAACAGATAACTCCCCAAATGTTAACTGGCTCTACTCCCCTAATATTAAACATAAAAACCACATGGGAAATATAGAAATCCAAATAGAAGTAACATAAACCTGTCATAAATCTTAAACAAAAACTATTTGTGGGACAGCATGGATGACAGATGGTCTACTGTGTAAATTTTAGAATGAGGCAGACAAAAGTTGGAAGGCTGGTTAATTCTCCCCTCCTTCTCCTGCTTCAGCTTCATCTCCTTGGGTGTCTGATGTCCACAATGTCAAGTTGTCTCTCAGTAATTGCATTATTAGTGTGCTGTCTTTGTATGATTCTTCACTTAATGTATCAAGTTCAGCAATGGCTTCATCAAAAGCTGTCTTTGCAAGGGAGCAGGCTTTCTCTGGAGAGTTCAGGATCTCATAATAGAACACAGAGAAGTTCAAGGCCAGACCCAGTCTTATAGGATGCGTTGGTTGCATCTCCTTTTTGCTGATTTCAAATGCTTCTTGATATGCCTGTTGTGATTGATCCCACTATTCCTTTCTTGTCATCACCAGCAGCAACCTCAGCCAAATAACGGTAGTAGTCTCCCTTAATTGTCAAATAGAAAACTTTGCTTTCTGCTTGTGAGGCATTAGGAATCAAGAACTTTTCCAATAGAGACAGTACATCATTGCAAATATCTCTTAGTTCGGTCTCAATTTTCTCTCTGTATTCTCGGGCCATCTGCTGTTTTTTCTCAGCACCTTCCGTCTTTTGCTCAATACTTGAAACAACCCTCCAAGATGACCTTCGGGCCCCTACGACATTTTTGTAAGCAACAGAGAGAAGATTCCTCTCCTCATTGGATAATTCAGCTCCTTGCTCAGTTACAGATTTCATGCAGGCTGCCATGTCATCATCTCTCTCAGCCTGCTCAGTCACTTTGGCCTTCTGCACCAGCTCATTTTTATCCATGACTGAATGTTCTGTGCCTGGAGTGAGTGGCGGCAGCAGACGGACGGACAAGGGGTTCAGCAGTCTCTGGGCGGTGGCAGTGGCCAATTTCTTTGCTTCTTGATGTTAAATAGTTGATTTTGTTCTTTGTGCTGCTTTGACTTTTTGTGTTGACTGGACCTTTGTTTTAAGTTTTGCTGATTAAAGAAATCAATGATTTCTTATTACACTTTTGTTTTCTGGATTTTTTTCTACATGTTTACTTTTTGTTGCCTTTTATTGGACAACATACATTCAAATTTTCTGCTATATGTACTAGCTAGATAATTGATGTGACCAATTGTAATTTTTGTAGTATAGCTGTAATCGCCTAGTGTGTCCTTAGATCTTCTGTAGCTTTCTGTAAGTTGCTTCTGTCATGGTGTGATGTCTGTCATGGTGGTGTTTGATGCTTGTCCTTGACAGTATTTGTTGATAGTTCCATATTTCCTCCTACGGTTCTTACTGTGGCAGTAGCCAACCCATATATTGCTGTGTGCAAGACTGAAATGTTTTTGTACCTTTATGTCAGATATTGTGGGAGAATGTATCTGTTCATTGTACTTATACATTTTTAGACATTCTCTTGGTTCAATTGGTCTAGTGGTTGGAGTCATGCCATTAAACTCAAAAAGGGCTTTTTGTAATTCCAGTATAAGTATAGCCAGATGCTTTTCAAAATTCGATATTTCTGTGCCATTTTTGTTAACTTTTTCTTCTTTGGTATATAATTCCTGGAGTTTGTATGAAGTAATACTTTATGAACTGTGGGGTCTTTAACTTTTTCCCGTTTAGAGTTTAGTAGTTCCTCTATTTGATCTTTTATTTTGGACATAAATGAATTATTATGATGATAAAATAAATACCTGGTGTTACTAATAAAAATAGCTTGGATCTCCCCATCTAAGGAATTTTAGCATATTCCCATAGAGTAACATCAAAATTCTAGAGATGAAAAAGACTTTCTTTAGCCATCATGTTTTAAAAGATCATTTTTCTTTGTACAATGCCTTTCTTGACTTTTCCTCTTTCAGTAAGGGCAGATGGTATCCAACTTTGTATTCTTATTTTAACCTGGTAATATTGCTGTTATAAGCATGGTCACTGCTTTGGGGTAATTTTTCTAGCAGTAAAGTCTTTTAAAGTAAGCAACTTTCTATCACATCATGCCTCTCTCTGTCCTTTGTTAGCTGAGAACTCTACTAATGATGAAATCTGAGTGTTCATTTCAGACATAGCTCCCCTTCTCTGTTGTATTGTACTTCATATCAGTCATATATGTTTGAAACAGGAATCCACTGAAGGAGCTGCCATCAGGGACCATGTGGTGAAGCATGCTGTGCCATTAGTTGGTCATCGCACAACTTCCAATGATGCCAAGAGATATGCTAAACGTCCTCTGGTCGTTGTCTATTACACTGTGGACTTCAGTTTTGACTATAGAGTTGGTAAGCAAGGATATTTGTCCAGCAGATCACTCATGTAATTACTTTAAATCTTTCTTCAGAGGTCTTTGAAGGTTAATGACTTTTGTGGGAGTGACTGAGGCCACAACTTTTGCACCAGATACATGTTTTTTGTTGTGATATTTCCACACCTTCAGAATCATTCTTCATTATGCTTCTATTCTGGATAACCATTTGTTTTAGTCTCCCCAGAAATCGTCTGGCATAGACTAGGATCAGAATCATATTGCTGGAAAGCACCATAGGAATTTTTTGCAAATGAGGAAACTTCACCCCTTCAAAGTAACTTGCAGCATTGAACTAGAGCTAGTGGCAGAAAACCTGAATTAGAAGGCAGGTCCCCAGCATCTAGCTCCCCCCAGTATGTTTTAATACATGCATAGTTCTCACCAGACTTATTCGATGTGAATTTACTTCCCTCCATTGAAAAGTTTGGGTTTTTTAAATTATGAACTTAAAAATCACCTACAAATCAAAATATTCTACTATACAAAGAAAGAATCAGAGGATTATATATGAAACCATGAACTTTGTTATACATAATTTGTTTTTTAAAGGCATATATTAAATTTAACAATTGACTTTTCTGTCCCCTTCTGATTTTTCTTCTATGTATTTTTAATGCTTTTTTGGGGTCTCTTTTGGGGTATACTTTCAAAAGTATAGTTAAACTTTTTTTGTCTAGACATTGTAGAGAAAACTCAGAATTTCTGCCTCATTGGTATATATTCTAAGCAGAACCTTAAACATCTTGTGAAACTTGAGCTAGAAACCTTCAGTGCAGGTTTTTTCACTAATTGTCATGTATTCCATTTGGTTTTTAGCCACGCAGTATTGGAGGAACAAGGTCTTGGAAGTTGCTAAGGACTTCCCTGAATATACCTTTGCCATTGCTGATGAGGATGACTACTCTTCTGAAGTGAAGGACTTGGGACTTAGTGACAGTGGTGAAGAGATCAACGTAGCTATCCTAGCTGAGGGTGGCAAGAAGTATGCCATGGAACCAGAGGAATTTGATTCCGATACTCTCAGAGACTTTGTGATGGCATTCAAAAAAGGTGAATTAACAGGGATGACAAAATTATGTCAGGAGGGCTTGCATAGGTGAAATTTTGGAGGCCACTAAAGTCTTTAAAGGCGGCTAGACCACCATTAATTCTTGATCTGTTCTGCATGAAGTGGAATCTCAGATCTTTGGTTCTTATTATTTTGAGTGTGCTGCTAGTCCCAGCCTCTTCTTTTTGAAAAAGTTCTAACAAACTTAAACTTCCTCTCACCTACCCCTTACTCCCTTTTTTCTTCCTATGATCACAGACCTGAGGCAGCACCTTCATTTCCTTGCAGAAGGAAGGAGATGAGTATGATCTCAGGTTCCCCTGAGTATGGAGAACAAAACTAAAGAAGAAAACAGCAACAATTAAAACAAAACCATCTGTGTAGCCTCTAGCAAGTGCTTAGCACATAATACAGTAGGGCTTAATAAATGTTTATTGAATTATGTGATAGGTTCCTAAGCTTTTCCTCAAGGAATACTGTAATCAAGGACTGATTATAGTCTCTGTTATATTTTTCCCTTTGGTAATGCATATGCATTAGTCTCTTCCTGATCTTGCTTTAAAATGTAATATTCATTATCCATTTTACAGTTACAATTACTCATGCATAGAATGACTGTTCAGGCAATCTCAGCTATCCAATAAATAGTCCAAAAGGAAATAAGCAAAACAGGTCCTAGAGCAGACCAAACAGGCGTCATAAAAGCAAACAATAAGAACGAGATAAAACAAAAACACCTATGTGCTTTATTTTTTTAAATTTTTTTTGTTACTCAACCTCATAAACATGAACACACAAAGAACAAAAAAGGGATTATATCTGAAACCATGAGTTTCTATTATATACAACTTGTTTTCATGCACTTTACTCATTGAAAAGTCCCTTAGCCCCTCACTTAGTCTTTTTACTCTTGTTTAATCTTGTTTAGAATGGTATGTGATTTGCTGTTGTCTGTGGGGGCAGGATTCGGTATAGAGGCAGGAATATCTTTTCTTCTGTTAGCTGGCACTTGTCAGTGACAAATTAAAATAAGCAAAAAATAGCAGTAATTCCCTAAGAAGACCAGGTGTGATACATTTTTTAAAGACTTGAGTTCCTTGGATCCATCCGAAATTTTAAAAAATAGAACATATTTTGTTGTTCATACATGCTTTGAAAACTCAATGTGGAACATCCCTACCCCCCCACTATAGTTCCTAATAGAACTGGATAAATGAAATGTCACATGGTATTCTATCTCTTTGATACCAAATCAAGAAGCACTTTTTCTGTCAAATAGATCTATTCCAAACAGCTCTGTTGGAGCAGTCAGTTTCCAGGTTATCTTCAATGCCTTCATGTTAGTCTTTTCCACTCCCCAAGCCCCCTTCAGGCCCTTCTTAATAACAAGTTATCAGTCCTGGTCCATATGTGAACCAGCTGTCTTCTAATTCAGATGTTAGAGCTAGTCTGACAATTTATTTTTAAGGAGTTAAAGAGATACCTTTCTAAGGTATATTTGCATTTTAAAGGGGAGGGGTGGGTGGTTAAAGCCTTGTCCCAGCAGTTCTGGCACCAGATTTTAGGGTGGGCTTATGGGAGCTCTGGGTTGGAAAGGAATATCAGAAGCAATCATACTGCAGAGTCTTGGCTGAGCAATAAGTAAACCTAGTCATGCTTGACAGGTTGAGAAGCTGCTCCATTTGGTGCCGTTGCAGTGGGATGTGTAGAATACTGATCACTTCTCTCCTTTTCCCTATAGGAAAACTAAAGGCAATCATCAAATCCCAACCTGTGCCCAAAAATAACAAAGGGCCAGTAACGATTGTGGTGGGTAAGACATTTGACTCTCTGGTGATGGACCCCAAGTCAGATGTCCTCATTGAGTTCTATGCCCCATGGTGTGGACACTGTAAGCAGCTAGAACCCATCTACACTGAATTGGGGAAGAAGTACAAGCATCAGAAAAACCTGGTCATAGCGAAGATGGATGCCACTGCCAACGATGTGACCAGTGATCACTACAAGGTGGAAGGATTTCCTACCATCTACTTTGCTCCTCGCACTGACAAAAATAGCCCTATTAAATTTGAAAATGAGAAGAGAGATTTGGAGTCCTTGAGTGCATTTATAGAAGAGCACAGCACAAAACTGAGCAGGACCAAAGAAGAGCTTTAAAGGCCAAGAGGAGGAAGGGAAAGGCCATGAATACACTGTAGTTTTCCAATGAAAGGTTGTGGAATGGGGAACCAAATGAGCCTTGTGGGCAAAAGGGGGTTGGGTGTTAAAGCAGTTGCAGTATCTGATTTTTTTTTTTATTTCACATTGTGTTACAGACATGGAACTGACATAAATGCCTCGTAATAGTATGGTTCAGATATTTAAGGAAAATACATCTATTTTTGTCATTATTTGGGCTTGATTACTTTCATTTTTTAACCTACTCTTTTTAATACTTCACCAACCCTCAAGCAGTAAGTCTCTTTGTGTGAATGTTTTTTTAATTTAAATTTTAAAAAAGAAAAAAAACCTTTGCCAAATCACTTCGATATTTTGACTTTTTATTTTTAATCGTCTGAAGTGTTAGAGTTTACATTGAACTTAATTGTTACTTTTTTATTTTTGTTGTCTTGTTTCAAAGAAGCCTGACCATATCAAATTTTGTCTGTTAGGTGCAAAAGGCTGCAGGTCAGAGCCATCACAACAACTGATACCCAGTCACCCAAGGATAACAGTATTTGCCAGTTCCTTTTCTGCCCAAGCCATCTTAAGGATAGGTATACAGAGTGACCACGGGTAGATGTGACTTCTGTGGTACCTGGGTGTTTATAATTGTTGACCGTGTTTGGAGGAACAGTAATTGTAGCATCTATGATCCAATGCCTTCATATATTTATAGCTGAGGAAACTAATGCCCCAAACCAAAGCTTAAATGACTTATCCAGAGTCACACCAGCTGGTAAATAGTAATAGAGCCAAGATGTAACATCTGGGTTCATATCCAGTATGCTAGCCACTGCACTACAACGTTTTTCTCTCAGGTTTCTCCTCTCCTTTAATGCTTCCCTTCTACTCCATCCAAAAAAAAAAAAGACAGCACTTTACAGGATATATCATCTCTCTTCACCAAAAGAAATATGATATACACTTGGGAACTTTATTAACAGAGGTAAAAAAAATCCATATAGTCTGTAGTGATGGAGACATGTTGGACATATATGCAGCAGGGACTGGGGACTGTGCTATGAAAATAACAGGTTGCTGGAAAACATCTGCATCTGAGAGATTTGACAAAGTTATTGGGAAGAGAATTTCCTGGTGAAGTGGAAAAATGCTAAATTAGGACACCTGGGACCTGCCATTATCTGGGAGACTTTTGGTAAGACACAACCTAAAGAAGGGTGTTTGCCTGAGGTCCCTGCCAGTCCAAAATTCAGTGAGGGAAGGTGGAGGTAGCATAATAACCTTCCTAGATTTCCGCTAAGAAAACTCCAGGTACCAAGGGAAAGCTCTTTCCTACTTCAAGTCTATGAGATACAGGTGCTCTTTTCTTGGAGATAAGAAACACAGGCTCCTCACTCCCCCTGGAGCTGAAGTTCTGAGTTCTCTAGGGAACAGAGGGCCTTCTGAGCATTGTAGTTTCAAACCTGTTCCCCCATATCACCTTCCCTCAAGCATATAAATGAGTTATTTTCCTGTTTTGAAAGGAAGGAGAGGGTGAAAAAATAGGGTACTTGGATACCTAATATGCACATTGGAATCAACCATCTGAGGGCCTGCCCTGTGTAAGGAAAGGGCACAGAAAGAAGATGTTGAAACAGTACAGCCTTGGCTGTAGCTGATCTTATTTACCTCCTAAGCCAGTAGAAGTAGAATGTAAGATCCTCAAGGACCTGGAAGGTCTCATTTTGGAACCTGGCAGCATCAGAATTGGTCGGCTTGTTGGTTGATTGCTAAAAATCTTGCCGTGGAAGCCTTTCTGACCTGTTAATCCAAACACATTAATTACACAATTTTTGTAAGTTTTTTACTTTTTTAGAACCATGAATGTCCTTATGACACCTTTTCAGAACCATCATCAATTCAGCAATGAATATTGAGTATATGTGTTGGTGGGGGGTGTCATATGCTTTGCTAGACACTGGGTATCATTCACTGGACTTTGTAGAAGTCAATCAAAGGGCATCCCAGCTGACTGAATTTGGAAGGTGAGGGGGAGCCCAGATTCTTCAGTCAGTAGCAGCTATTGTAGAGGGGCCTGCTGCCACTCCATGGCCCCAGCAAGAAAAGAAAGCAGCCAATTATGATCCTGAATCTGAAATGAGCTGTGTGACTGTGGGTAAGTTTGAGGTTAGGGGAGGGAAGAGATGGTACCCTCTGACCTCTCAGGATGGCTCTGTGGAAAACTTTGTCTTAAAACTTTCAATAAGTCAAAGATTCGTGATTTTACTCACATGGAGGGCCATTCTGTTTCTTAGCAGGTGTTCTTGAATTCCTGTGGCCAACCCTTAGGCGATTTCTAGTTCTGAACTATACCTGTGGTTTTCCAATGATGGGAAGGTTGTCCTGATCCCACCCTCACTCTGATAGCCAATTAAGGGATGTTGTCTCCCAGCAACCACATCTCCACCATTCTATCTCCCATAGTTATGTAAGCTCCTAGCCTGTCTTCCTTACCGAGAGTCTTCAGGATAAACTTAACCAGAGTACCCCTGGCAGTACCTGTGTGGGTACCATTGGGAAAAATCCTTTCCTGTCCCTGCAGAAGCCAGAAGCCATCTGTCACTGATGGGAGTGTGGTCAAAATTTTGGAAATCATTGGTGCTGAGAACTCCCTAGGAGGAAATCCTCGATCAGTGGAGTTCTGTGACTTGTCTCAGGCACTGAGGGTAAGTACTTAGGCTTGCTTAGGGTCACACAGCTAGTATAGCACAAGGCTTCATCCCAGGTCTTTCTGACTCCAAGGCCAGGACTCCGATTTTTATTTTTTATTGTTATAAGAGTATATACGATCTCTTTTCCTAGATTAGTGGAAAGGGTATCTGATGCCAGGTTTAAACTCTGGCCTTTCCTACTCTAGGCCCAGCATTCAGCACTGTGGCACCCCCTAGAGGCCCAGTAAACTACTGTGGAACAGGGTTGGGAAGTGGGGAGGGTTGTGAAGTTTGAATTACCTTTAAACATTTGGTCTTCATAAAGTAAGCTGTAAACTGATCATTAATACCCATTGAGCAGAAGAAGAAACTGACACAGCTCAAACCAATTCAGTTTGGTTGCAACCATTTTTTCAGTCCCATATATCATCATTTGTGTGATTTCACTTAATACTTTCTGGTGATTCTGTCCAAATATCAGAGCCAGCTGGAGCACATTTGTGGGTAAATGTATCCCCAGGGGCTGAGGAAGTACTACAAAATCCATTCTGTAAATCAGCAACAAATCTCCAGCTTCTGCTTTGCACAAGTTCCAGGTTTTGTGATTTTTATTTATATTAGGGAGTACATTTTATGATCACAAGGATTTTATCCTTGGAGTTCTAGTACCCACCCTACAGCAATACTGGTTGGCTTCCTTTCCTTTGGTGTGAATTAGTTTTCCAGGCCTACTAAACTGGGATTGACCAGGTACAGATCACTTTCTCTGGGGTCACTCCAGATTTTAGTAGGTCAGTGAACCTAGCCCATTGGTTATCTACCCAGGTTGGGTCAGAACTGGAGTTTGAAGATTTGCCTCTCAGCAAAACTGTTCAATGTAGGCTATTTTGTTTGAAGAGTATTTTAAAATAGGATCCCCTGTTTCAGGGTGGCACCTGTTGCTTTGTGTATAAAAACCTGACTCCCTAGCAAAGACCTTACTTCTGGAGCCAGACTGCCTTTCCCCTTACCCTCACCTCTTTCAAGGCATCTGTAACATTTATTCTCAGAGAATTGCCTAGATCACTAACACTTTGTATGTATTGAGGGGTGAAGGAAACAACATGCATCTGTCACGTATATTGTCAGAGCTGCCTAGAACACTGAGATTAAGAGATACAGCAGCATGTAATCTAAGGTGGTGGAGGAGAGAACAACTGTGTGCATACAAGACATATATAGTATGAATGGAAGGTAATCTCAGAAAGAAGGGGGTGGGTTGGGGACAGTGAGCCTCCTGCAGGTGGTAGGATTTGAGCAGAGCCATAAAGCCAAGAAAGCTGAGGCCTAGGTGAGGAGAGAGAGGGCCTTCTAGGGGGTCAGCCAAGTGCAAAGCTGCAGTCTAGAAATGGAGTATCCTGTATAAGAGTCACTAATGTAGCTGAATTTAGAGGGTGTTGTGGGAAGTTGAATGGAAAAAGTCTGGGAAGATGAGCATCAGGCAAAAAGAGAACTCCCAGAGGCTCCCCAGTCTAGTTACCTTGTCATTCATTTGCTGCATCTTTATCATCATCTTCATCGAGTTGGTTAATAGACCAAACAGAGGGCTTGCAGAATTGGAAATGGGATATGGGGGCAGCCCAGTAGAGTTCTCAGAGAGAAGGAAAGGGGAGAGAAAGGTGGGGAAGTGAGCCCTCATTTGGAGGGGTGAGTGAGGCATTTGGATCACTTAGCCCATTACATGTTTTATAGTTCTCTGGGTTTGTCTCGTTTCTGTACCTTCCCCCATCCCTGCAGACTGGAAGCTTCTTGAGGGGAGGGAGTTTGTCTTCTAAAGACATTGTGCCTCCCCATCAACCAGGAGAGCACTGCATGCCAGTGTAGTAAGCATGTGTTTTTATAAGTGGGGAGGAGACAAGGCACCCCTATTTTATTAGGGGATGGGAAGTCAGCATTTCTAGTGCCCTCCACTCTCCCAATGAGGCAAGACCAGGTGGTGGAGAGCTTTCAGCATCCTACAGCTTGTCACGCTGAACAGCTGCTTGTCTCATGCTTTCTTTTGCTAGCTACAGTGCTGTCTTTTCTCATTGCTCCTACATTCCCAATGTAAAAATAAATCTGGTTCCCTCATGTACATCTAACTTTGTAATTGTGTAAGCTTAGGTTACAGAGGCACCATTAGAAGGGAAAGGAGGACCACCTGTTAGATTCCAAAAAAGCTCCTCACACAAGGGTGAGAGTGG
The DNA here is from genome assembly GCF_028583685.1 of Petaurus breviceps papuanus. Lineage (NCBI taxonomy): Eukaryota > Metazoa > Chordata > Mammalia > Diprotodontia > Petauridae > Petaurus > Petaurus breviceps. The sequence continues at coordinate 6,095,265 of NW_027185597.1, read as the reverse complement.
GAGAAGAGAGGAGGCAGCAAATGGTCCTTTTATATGGGCAGAGAAAGTGATGGCAGGACCAGAGATGGTGAAGGGGCTCATGATGAAAGTTCACTTGTGGGTCCCTTCTGATGAAATGTATTCATCTGTTTTCTAACTCAAAAACATCTGCTGAATAGGGTCTATCATATCCCCCAAAAACCTTTCTCCATTAATCAACCACATTAGTTAACAGGTAGTAGATTGCACTTTAGTATAAGGAAAAACTTCCTTTAAAAAACAAAACAGCTGCCTAAGAACAGAATTAAGTTATCTGGGTAATGGAGGCCTTTAGGTAGATGTTCATGAGTCAGGTACATCACAGATCAGGTGGTATCAAACTCAAAAGACAAACGGGACACCACACCGTATCTAAAGATCCCTGTGGGCTGCATGTTAACTTAGTTTCAAAATATAATATTATCTGTGTTTCATTGTATTTTTTTTTACTGATTTTGTTAAATATTTCCCAATGGGGAGCATTGAGGGATATTGTGGGCCAGACAGCCACATCTTTAATTCTTTTTGTTGTAGAGGACATTCCAGTTCAAGTAGGGACCAGGCTGAATGACCTTGGAGATTCTGTGTGTCTGTTAATAAAACAGGTTCCTCCATCTCTTCTGTATTCAGAGATAATGGATCTAAGTGCAAAGAGCCCTGAATTGGGAATCCGGAGATCCCTAAGGGGTCCGGGTACTTTCCTATCATGGTCTGTGACCCTTAGCAAATCACAGCCTCTCTGGACTGCTGTTTCCTCAGTTATTAAAAATAAGAATTGGACCAGATGATACGCAAAACCTTTCAGATTCCATGACATTCTGTCTGTCTCTCCATCCCTGCTGTTTCTGTGTGTGTGTCCTCTGTCTCTGTCTCTCTGTCTCTCTCTGTCTCTTGGCACTGTGGTACCATATAACTATTTTTGTTGATCTATTGCTATTTTCCCTTGTATGTCTCTAGCAGAGATTTCTGGGTTGAGGTTCTTCTGTCCAGAGTAGTTTTCTATCCTATGATATTAGAGCTAGGAGCACATCCCTGAGACGTTCAGATCCCCTGTTCTCTATCCTTTGCCTATTTGCTAATTCCAACATGATGTTTTCCCTGCTGGTGGTTCTTGGTTCTGAGGATGGTGGCTCTTGAGCTGGTTTTGTTTTTTTTTTTTTTAAGCAATCGGGGTTAAGTAATTTGCTCAAAGTTACACAGTCTGTTATTTTTGTGTGGGAGTTGAGTATCTGAGGCCGGAACCGATCCCAGGTTTCCCTATGCTGGGGCCGGCACTCTTACTCACTGCACCACCTGGCCACTCCCAACTCTTGAGCTTTTAAATTCCCTCTATTTAAACCTGACCATTGCAGCGTACCAAGACATAGTAGAGGGAGCCATGTGGGGGTCAAAAATGACTCCCTCTTTTCCTACCTGGCCCCAAGTGTTCACTATTAAAGTCTTGGTTGTGGACTGGAAAACAAGTGGTGATAGGAAGGGCAATATTATCTTTAGGAACCTATAATTAAAGAAACCCAATTATATAAAGAGTTCAGGTTACCTCCTGGGGGTTATTATACCTTTCAAGACTCTACACTTTCAGTATGTCCCCAGGTACAGCCCTAAATGAGATACATATCTGCAAGTGCCCACAGCTCAAGTGTTTCATCAACAGTTCTTCCATTACTACTCTTTGTTTTTAGCCCTTAGGCTATTAGATTATAAATGGAAAATTGGAAGGAAACAGAGGTCATTGGTCCAATCAACATATTTAACAGATGAGGAAACTGAGGCTCAGAACAGTCAAATGATTGACCTAAGGCCATACAAATAGTGCAGTACAGGTGGAATAGTGCAGTACCGGTGAATCTGAACACGGTTCTGACAGCAGTCATCACTTTCCATTGCTCTCCACTGCACCTCTTTAGGAGTGCCCCCTCCATACTCTATTTCTTGCCTTCTCAGTGGATGGATGGGGGGAGAAGGTGAAAGGAGGGAGAGAATCTGGAATTGAAAATATTTTTTAAAAAAATTCCTCCCAAAAGACCAATCAAGGGGAATAGGGTGGGGCAGGGGGAATGAGGGAGAAACAAATTCAGATGTATACATCTTGGTCAGTTAACACTATTAAAATCAAGAACACTTGAAAAGTAGGACTTTTCTGATAAGGAATGATACCAGAATCAGAGCTTTTCTCTTTATAAGCAAGAGAAGTTCATCTTCAAAAAGTGTGGCTGCTAAAGACTTTATCTGACAATGGATACAGATGTTTATATTGGCATGAAGAAGATTGGCAGAGGACCAACTTTACTGTTCATCCAAGTTTTGACTGTAACACATCCTTTAACAAACTCCATGGGATATATGCATACATACAGACAGATACTTGATGGAGGTCCCTCACAACAACACCCCTTCTTCACAGGTACCTTCTTTTTTGAGGGAGGGTCCTCTGCCTTATTGGGAACAGCTGGATGGTTGGGGGTAGGGTTATTCACAGTGTGTGTAAAGGAGAGAGCCCAAGTTTGGGAGAGTTACATGGCAATGAGACAAGGCACAGCTGGGGACTATGGAAGCATCTGGGAGCTAAGGGTACAAAACCAGCTTTCTCTTCACCCCCCACCCCTTCTCTTGATACCCCTCTTCCTACCTTCTTCCCCCCCCCCCCAGACTTCTCAACCAGGGAATGAAGAGAAATTAAAAGTAGCCATGACAATGGGCTCTCTAGTTGCCTCTAAAAAAGAATGGTTTTAAAAGTCATATGAAAAGCCATCCAAGTGAGGTGAGTACAAGGTGAACAGAAACATGATCCCAGCTTCCACTTATGTGAACACACTCAAGCACCCATCATTTTTCCTTTACCTGTCTTAGAAGAGAGACAAAAAAGAAGACAGTATCTTTCTGTCCTCTATTTCAGGTGATTGATAAAAGGCAGGGAGATACAGAAGGGGAAAAAGAGAGGAGGGAAAGGAGGACAAAGAAGGGAGGAGAGGGAAAGAGAAATAGGAGAGGACAGGTATTTTCAGTGACATACCATATGCACTTAGTAATTTAAGATGCTGAAAGTATGATAGCACAAAGCCTTTTTGAGGGACACATACACACACTAACCCTTGAAACAGATAAGGAAGAGAAGGCAGCAGTGTAAAAAAAAAAAAGGCAGAATTTGATCTAAGTTTTACAGGACGGGAAGGCAGGAGGCCTTGCTTTGGTTGGAAAGGGATGGGGTTGGAAGGAAGAGATGGCGAAAGACAGGTTTTTGGTTTGTGTTTTTGTTTGTTTTTTCCAATTCACCATTTTATTTCAAACTCTTCTAACCAAAGGGTTATAGACTGGTGGGTGGTCACTTCTCTGTGAAAAGCAGCCAGGAAGCGTCCCCTGCTGGTAAAATGAGGTGGGACAAGATGATAGAAATCTGGTTTCTATGGTGACCATTTAGTAGGTGCAGAGCCTGCGAGGCTTCTGGGTAGGGCTTTCCATTAAGAATATGGGAAGGGAGGGAGGTGCAGGTTTCTAGGCATGAATAATGATAAGCTTAAGCCGAAGGGAGGGTGAAAACAGTCAGTTGCTGCTGCTTCTCATTATTGCCAACATAATAATAAAAATGGGAGCCACCTTAGATACATAAAATTTCCAGGCATTTTAGAGCCAATTGTAAAAGGGTTATTTTTTTAAAGGTATATCCTTATTGTTATTGCCATTCTCCGCGCCCCCCCCCCCCATAAGGAAAAAAGGAAAATTCTGAAATTGTGGAAATGGAATATTTTTTGCAAAGTGTGGAAATAAAATGCCGTCTTGGAGCAGAAGAGACCTTAGAAATAAAAATAATCAAGTTGGTAAGATATATAATATTTGTAAAGTACTTGGCACGGTGCCTGACAGACAGGAGACCCCTAACAATAATGATAATAATAAAGCTGCTTTCCCTTCCTCCCCTCCGCAGTCCAGTCCCACAGTTTTAATAGTGCCTTGCAGTTGTAGCCCAATTGTCATTTTCAGGACCTTAGCTACCCTTAGTCACACTCTCCCAGTGAAGTAGCCAGATCCAAGCGTCCTGACTCACCCCACTCCAACACAAGCTGCCTCAATATGCAGTTTTTTTTTTTTGTGATTGTCTTTTTTTATGCGCCCTGTGAATCTGAAGGCCAGTTTATGTATAATTTGGTTTGTTCACAAGCACTAGCATAGACCCTTAGACTTGGAAGGGGCCTCAGAGATCCTGAAAAAAAAATGTGCTTGATCATTTAGTTTATTTTTTATCCTCCTATCTCCAAACTGTTAAGCCAAGGCAGGGCCAGCATGGGGCCCTGTGGCAGACCATGGAAGACCTCCCTCCAGGTTGAAACCAGTGTGTTTATCAACATTCTTTAGGTACAGTGTTCAACTAATTCCAAATATACCTAAATATTGCCATTTAATCCAACCCCTATCTCCCTCTTGTCCATAGAAATATTAGGAAAGACTCTTGTTTACTATTTTGGTAAAATCAAGACATAATAGTGACCCTATCACAAAGGGACATAGCGTTTGTTTGGCATGACTTTTTCTTAGTGAATTTGTCTCCAAGGGATTGCAGCTCTCCCCTCAAAATATCCCAAACCATCTTCTTATCTAATCTGTTCTGGAACTTGGCTGAGAACTAATACCTAGGGTTTCCAAAATCCATAATGTCCCCCCACTATTGAAAATTAGAGCAACATTTTTCAATGTTCAGATATCTTACATTTTACTCCTTCCTCATGATTTTGCAAAGGCACATCTGTGAATTCATTTCATTTTCTTGGTTACAGTTTGGACTGAGACACCTAAATTCATCCAGATCAGCTCTCAAACTGTCCTTTCACCTTTGTTTTTTACTTTAATTCCCTTAAAAAACAACTAAACAATATTTATTCTACAGTTTCAGATCATTGTCCTTAATATAAAATGGAAATTTAGTTGTTCTATTTTTTTGTCATTTGTTGTAATCTCCTCTGTTTGTTGCAAACAGCAAGCCTAACTCTCTTACTTGTTATTTTTCTTAATCTTAACATAGTTCATAATAGTATTTAATAATTTTAAAAGTTTTTTTCTTTCCTTAGATGTCATCTTGACCTGTTATTAGCCATTCTGATAATTACCCTTCCATGTCTTTTATAATCTTTTACATAGCATTCTCTTATATTCATCCTTGGTCATACGCCTCCTTGCTATTTTTTGTACCTATCTTTTCTTTCTTTTTTTTTGCTTTTTGGAGGGCAATTGGAGTTAAGTGACTTGCCCAAGGTCACACGACTAGTTTTGTGTTGTCTGAGGTCGCATTTGAGCTCAGAGCGGGTGCTCTATTCACTGCGCCACCTAGCCGCCGCTCTTGTACCTATCTTTAAAAAATCTGAGCTCCACACTCCACACTGAGCTCATACAAAATCTGTGATTCCACACTGGTTTTTGTTTTTTTTGGTTTTGGTATCCCCCTTTTCTTCCAGATGAGTTATTTGTGAATCAGAGTTGTCAGGAAGTTGGTCTCAGGCAAAGGGAATGCTTGGATTCCCTTGCATATCTTATTCCAGGGGCTACTGTGTCAGCTCTGGGTTAGAGATGGAAACAAGATTTAATCTGATGAGATGGACAAACAGCAACATGCAGTAGATTCTCCTGTTTCAACAGAGGATATGAAAAGATAAAAGGGAACGACAGCAGTGCCTGGATGGCCGGGGCAAACGATTCTGGCTGAGTGCCTTCCACACAATGCGCCCCAGGTCAGCCTGACCAGCTACTGTTTTTGCATGTTAATTTCCCGGCATGCTCTGCTACAGTTTTTGACTCTAATTCCTAATTCTAAAGAAATCTATTGTATTTCTAGCTAGGTAAATGTCTTCGTTAAGCTGAAAAGGCATATATGTTTATTAACAACAGTTTTCTAACCGATTCGTTCACAACCAAAGTAACACCATAATATAAAAATGATTCTATCTGTTCGGCTTTAAATAACGCAGAGCATCACGTCTAGCTTTGGCTGGTCCGAAGGTAGTGAGTTATCTCAATTGATTGTTCACAGTCAGTTACAGATCGATCTCCTTGTTCTCTCTTTCCCTCCCTTCTCACTACTGCACTCGACTAGTCTTTTGCTGTTGTCATGCATCAGTCAGTTTTCTAAGATTAGTTCAGAACAATAGTTCTTAACCTGGGAGGGATTGGGAAGGGGTGTCTTTGACTTCGTTCGAAAAATAGTTTGGTAAATTTCAGTGTAACTAGTTTCCCTTGTGATTTTGTGGGTGTGTGAATTTGAAGACATGATTCTGAGAAGGGGTCCATAGATTGCCAAAAGGGGACATGAGAATCACAAAAAAAGTTTGAGAATTCCTGATTTAGAAGTTTATAAATTTATAACCATTACCAATCATTTATTAAGCATGTGCTTTGTTGGTTCCTGGGCACTTGGAATGAAAAGTATAAAGAGACCCTATTCTGGTTTTCAAGTTAATGAGAATATTAAAAGAGTATTAAAAGAGAACTAACAGTCAACATACCATGCTATTCACTAAATGGGCAGTAGTTATGAAGAGGAGAGAGATCCAAGGAGGCTGGGAAATGGGACAAACAGTGGAGATTGGGGAGGAGAATGGGGGGAGGGGGGGACAGTGTTAAACAATGGAGTAGTTTTCAATTCAACTTTTTCAGGAACAATTTTTAAAAGAACATTTACAAAAGGATATGAAGGTAGCTAAAAGCATTTTTGGAAACCTGGGACTTGGGTCCAGACCATTTGGATTAGGCAGACTCCAAGGGAAGATTTGAAAGTTTAGGGTCTAGATAAGATAACTGTGAAGAAGGTAGCTGATAATTTGGTTCAGAAGTAGTGTAGTTTGCAGAGAGAGGGAGACATGGGATATGGGATAGAGAGAAGCCTAAGAGCTCAAATCCTAGAAGGGTAATTAATCAGACCCTAGAATGTTTATTAGGAAAACAGTAGAAACTTAATACTGAAAGGGAGGTTAGGAATCATCCAAGTTAAGCTCTTGTATTTGGAAATGAGGCAGAGGACTAGCTGTGTGACCATGTGAGTTGCTCTCTGAGTCTCAGTTTCATTATCTGTAAAATAATTTTAGTTTTTTTGTCTTGTGTCTCCGGTGCCTAGCCTGTGTCTGCCTGGAACATGGAAGATCCTAAATAAATATTTGTTGAATAAATGCATAAACTCCAACCCCACTGTAATGTTTTTAATATGTATTTTAAAATGTATTTAGCCCTTCACTACCAAAGATTTCAAAGCATCATTTCACAGCGTCTAATTTCTCTTAGTACATTCTTGGGACACATCTTATAAGTGACCCCACTGAAGCACAGAGATCAGACTGGTCCATGTGGAACAGCCCTTTGAAAAAACATAGAGCCATTCTCCAAGCTCTACCACTTAAAAGGAAGAGGGAGAAAGTACAGAGATGGCTCATGTGTAGGGAGGCTAACAGATGAGATTTCTATAGTGGTTGAAGGTTTGCAAAGCATTTAACATACATGATATTATCTGAGCCCCACAACAACCTAGATATCCTATCATCCCCACTTCACAGATCAAGGAACCTGGTACCCCAGAGAGTCAAGTGATTTACTCATGTTCACAGAGCTAGAAATGTGAGGAAGAATTTGAACTCAAGACTATAGTTGTATGTTCAGGACTCTGTCCTCTGCACCCCTGCTCCCTCATAATAGGAAATTGTCTTTGGAGGAACAGCCTTTAGGTAGATGAATTGACAACCTCCCTTAAGAAAGAGAGAGGTTGTCTATATAACAAATATAGGAACTCTGGTATTGTCTTTAGAAGCCAGAATAATTGTTGTTGTTCAGTTGTGTCCCACTCTTTGTGACCCCATTTGGGGTTCTCTTGGTGGAGATACTGGAGTGGTTTGCCATTCTTTCTTCAGCTCATTTTACAGATGAGGAAACTGAGGCAAAAAGGGTTAAGTGACTTGCCCAGGGTCACATAGCTAGGAAGTATCTGAGATCAGATTTGAACTCAGGTCTTCTGACTCCAGGCCCAGTACTCTACTGTGTCACCTAGCTGTCCCTAGACCCGTGTTCAAATCCAGCCTCAGACAGTTGTTAACTACATGACCCTGGGCAAGTTACTTACTATCCATTTGTCTCAGTTTCTTAGCCTATAGAAATGAAGATGGTAATAATAGCATCATATCTCTCAGTGTAATTATAAAGTAGCTTTTATATGATGCCATAGATCATTGTCACTATCATCATTATTATCATAATTATTCTGAGGAATATCTCCCTCCATCTTGCCTCAAATCCTACCAGTCAGACACTGGTTTTATCAGTTCTCTTTTGAACTGAAAATAGCCCAAGGCCCTGTTAGGTCACGAGGCTGGGAGGTGATTAGTCACCCATATTTAATTGTTAGTTAGATCAGTTAGAGAATCTTGGAATTGGGAGGAAACTGAGAAGTCGTCCAGTCCAACCTCAGGAGCAAAGTGCAGTAAACCCCTCTGCTCTGTTCCTAGCTGGTCATCCTCTAACCTAAGTTTCCAAGGGGCAGAAAGGCTATTCTCTATTCTTTTGTTGGACAGCTCCAATCCTTAAGAGAGTTGTTTGAGATAATATGTGTAAGTGTATGTATATTTGTTTTACAATATTAAAGTACCATACAAATGCCAACTAGTATTATTTTTATTGATGTTAAGCCTAAGTCTTTCTTCCCATAATCTCACCCACCAATTCTAATACTATTTCCTGGGGTTGAACAGATTATGTTGGTTTTCTCTTCCATACCACTGCCCTTCAAATATTTAAAGAAAACCAGACTGGTTTTGTGAGTATTTGTCCTTTGTTTTCCCACACTGGTTACTGCCCTTGGATTGTCCCACATTTTTTCTCCTTGGGGGTAAACATTTAAACAACCTTATCCTCCATGAACAATTTGAGCACATTTGTGGTCTGCCTTTAGCGAAAATGGATAAACTGTGTGGAAAATTTGAGGGTTGAAAGGAGAGGGAAAAATCTACACAAAGGGGTATTTAAGGGTATTAAGATATAAGGAAGAGAGGGTGCGGAAGGGATGGTCATGGGCAAATTCCAAGGCACAGTTCCAGTCTCTGGAGACTATGCATTTGATAGATGTTTGTTGTCTATACAGGATCCTAAAGAAATGTGCTCCAAGTCAATAATAAGAGAACTGCAACCCTGGGAGGGAGGTGTTGTTATCATCCCCATTTCACCATTATAGCACCTACCTCCCAGCCTTGTTGTGAGGATAAAACAAGATAATTGTGAAACTCTTAGCACAGTGCCTAAGATGTAGTAAGCACTGTTTTAATGTTAGTTATTATTATTATTGAGCAGCTAGGTGGTGAAGAGGATATAATACTGGCCTGGGAACTTCGAAGACTCCTCTTCCCGAGTTCAAATCTGGCCTCAGACACTTACTAGCTGTGTGACCCTGGGCAAGTCACTTCACCCTGTTTGCCTCAGTTTCCTCATCTGTAAAATGAGTTGGAAAAGGAAATGACAATCTACTCTAGTATCTGCCAAGAAGTTTGGGGTCAAGAAGAGCTGGGCATGACTGAACAACAACCACCCAATGAAAATGAAAAGTTCACTCAAAGGAAGTTGTACTGAGTATAACATATCTCTGCTGTAGTAACTGAAAAAAAAAACAATTTGCCTTTAAAAGACAATTTACCCTTGGGGTGGCTAGGTGGTGCAGTGAATAGACCACCGGCCCTAGAGTCAGGAGGACCTGAGTTCAAATGTGGCCTCAGACACTTAACACTAGCTGTGTGACTTTGGGCAAGTCACTTAACCCCAATTGCCCTAGCCTTCCCCCTCCAAAAAAAACAACTTACCCCAAATGAGTAGTGTATTTTAGCTTTTTTTTTGTTTACTCTTTCAAACATGAAATCTTAACATCAGTAATTTGTCCAAATTCCTCTGAGAACTGAATAGCTGCTGTTTTTCTATCTTATCTGATCACTGTCGGAAGTTATTTAGTCGGACTTAAAATCTTCCTGTAGCATGTCTGACAAGTTCATAAAATGAATAGAGTTGCATGGACCCACTTCACTATTAGATAAAATATGTTACTATCTTTGTAGTATAATTTCAGGGTTGCTGAGAAAACTCCTTATCTTAAAAACAGAACACCACTTTATTTGTCATCCTACTCCATACTCAACTTCAATCTTAGAAATTAATTCATTTTGCTTAAGACTAGATAAATCCCTGGGAGGGGTAATTAATTCATCCTTATCATTATATTATAACTCAATATAATTGGTTTGTCAGACCTTCCTGGCACAGGTTTTGGTAGTGAGGATTGTGAAAAAGGGAAAGGAAAAGGCAGCATGAGGACCCATAAATGGAAAAACAGAAACGGAGTGGGGAAAGGACTATGAAAAGCAGAAATTTAAGGTCATTGATGCCATAACTTCCCTTCTCCACAGTTTGACCTCAGACCAGCCCCAGCGGGGAGGAAATGTTTTGTAGGATGCAGCTGTTCTAAAATCAGTCTGAGAGAGTAGCATCAGGAGCAGCACATTTCATGGGACCTCACTGATTGACACCTACCTTTTTAATTCTTGTGGTTCAGTCCCGCCTCTAAGGAGGCACCCTTCTGTTCTTCCTGTGCTCCACATTCATGGTCCACAAAATTACCCTCTCCATATGGTCACTCCACTCCCTTCTTTGTAACTTCTCTTTGCCTGATGGCTCACTTCCCATGCCCCACAAACTTCTCTAAAGGGGGGAAAACCCTCAAAAAATAGTAAAACCCATTTAAAGATCTCTTTTTAAAATCAGTAGAGGCAGTGTGGTTGTAGTGGAAGATCTAGGTTCAAATTCTGGCTGTGGGGGAGATGGCAGAGAAGGGGAGATAGGGATAGAGTTTAAAAAATGAGAAAAAAAAATAGGCCAGAAGGAACCAGACTAGCAGGACAGCCTTGAAAGTCACATATGGAATTATTTAGATTTCTTTGGTTAGATATTTTAAAAGAAAAGCAAGCCCTACATATTGATAATGACCTACCATTTCATGTACAATCTCTCCCATGGTGTACTCCACAGTATATATGGAAATGCTTATTTGTCTTTTTTGTTAAGTAAAGAAAAACAAATGCTAGTATTGCTACTTACCATCTCTGTTACCGTGGGCAACCTCACTTACCCTCTTTGACCTCAGTTTTCTTATCTATAAAATGAGGAGGCTAGCTTCTATGACCCTTAAAGTCCCTTCCAGCTCTAAATAAATGGTTCTATAAATGTTAGTTGGGAGCCGTTAGCCCAAAATCATAGTGATAGGGTACCCATTGAGTTGCCCTTTCCCTTTTTTGAATCATGGAACCCCATGTCAGTATATCCACCCATCTGAGAATGTATGTGACTACTTCAATGGGGGAGAAAAAATATCTTTGCTTTCATTGCAACTAGGTGGCATCATAGATAGAATGCTGGCCTTGGAGTCAGGAAGACCTGAGTTTGAATCCTGCCTTAGATGCTTCCTGGTTTTGTGAATGATCCTGGCCTAATTCAGCCTTAGTTTCCTTATCTGTAAAATAACAGCACCTACATCACAGGATTAGCTTGAAGATCAAATGAAATCTTTGTTAAATTGCTTTGTAAATGCTAGCTATTTACATTGGGTTTCTAGCCCTCAGTACTTGATCACTCAGCAAAGGGAAAAAATATAAGAAAAGATTGCCAAAAAAATGTGCATAACTAACTCCTGTGGAGTGAAAATAAAGGAGTCCTCCATGCCAGCAATCATAACATGCAGGACACTGTATAAAATGACAGCTGGGTCCCCATGTGGCTGTTAGCCAACAGAAGTTTTCAGGCTAGTTTTAAATAAAAAATGCAGGGATAAAGCGCTGGGATGAATAAAAATTTGTCCTCAGTACTAACTTTTCTACCCTCCAGAGGATTCTGGATTATGGCTTTGAAAGATCAAATCATCTATTGATGTAGCCCTTAATGAACAGCCAGGAACATGCTGTTTTCATTATTGATTTACAAGACACATTGCCTTTCACATGGCCTGTGGCTTTGTATTCAACGACAGATGTACAGTCCATTGGCTTCTTTCCAGACCATTCATTACTTTCCATTTTCTCTGTTATTGCTTCTTTCTCAGTAAATCTTGGATATGAAGGGGAGAGTGAGTCCTGCAGCCTTTGGCAACAAGTGGCAAATATTCCCCTGCTGAGCTAAACACTAATGTACCCTTTGTTGTAGACAGAGGTTTAATATCTCATTAGCTTTCAGGCAGATTTAGAATGGAGTGACTTCCATTGTGCTACAACCTGGGTCATCAGTCAAGCATAGTGACCCAAGGGAACTTTAGCAGAACATAAGGTGCTCCAAAAACTCTCAAGCAATTCACAGGTCTGGTATGAGTAGAGATCCTGGAGTTAGGAATGACTGGCAGAAAAGTCTTCCTCTTGGGGAGCTGGCTTAGGGTTTCTTGCCTGAACCTAGATGCAATGAGGACAGCCCACTGAGGGTCTCTATAATCTTTCAATTCATTTGTGCCTTCCTTCCTTGCTCAACCTGTGGGTTTTTCCCACATCCTCCACTTCACTAGCCACACCTCTATTGCTGCAATAACGTCTTACTTGGTCTCCCTGCCTCAGGTGTTTACCCATCCCATGTGTGGTGCCACACCTTGGACACAACTTCCCTCCTTAATTTTCCTCCTCCTTCCCTTCATACGCTCCCATGTTACCCAAACATAACTTCTCCTTTATTCTCAGCTTTACTTCCCCCAAGTTGCTAATGCCAGTCCCTCTACCTCTGACACCCTTCCCTCTCCCTTCCCACCTTTAGGTGTGTCCATTTCCACTCCAGCCTTCAAAGCACAGGTCCAATAACTTCTCCAGGAAATCCATTTTTGCCACCACCAGCCAGAAGGCAACACTCCCTCTCTGTTACTGTGACCCACTCTTATTTTATTTTCCCCTTCTGCCTGGTATTTGTTTACATGTCTTTTTTTCCCCAACTAAAAAGAAAGCATGATCAAGACAAGAACAATGCTTTATTCACCTTTGCAGCCTCTTCATCATCCAGCACAGGGCTCAGTAACTAGATTGATGAATGAATGAATAAATGAAAGAATGAATGCTTTGGGCTGGTCTTGTTCTGTAATATGTAGTCTCTCCACTAGATACAGTGACGTCATTACTTATTTCATTATTGGTGTCAATGATAACATACATGCTCTCCACCCTCAAACGTTATCTTACCAATAAAATTATAGCCATGTCTCCAAGATCCTGTGGGGTTTATGAAGTCCCTTGGTAGAAATGAAAAGTCAGGAGATAGCCTGAATGCTGGGGCAAGCACAAGTTTATTACCAGCCCACCGTCTCAATGCAGAGTGCTCAAGGTAAGAGGGTCATGGCCACCTAGACAGATTTTTGTTTCTTTGGAGCATCATTCTTGTTTTTGCAGTGCTAATTACATGCCCCTTTAAATTTCCAAGAGCTCAGGAAGGTGTTGGTCTCTCAGACCCAGTGGAACTCCAGACCTCTGAAAGATGCCTCTGCCCGGGGGGATCTCAAAGACACCTTCACAAGGATCAAGAAAGGTTTGGAATCTTCCTGTAAAAAGTCCAAAAAATTCCTGAAATGGATAAAGTTGTACAGGCTCACTTTACCATTAGATAAAATAGGCAATTATTTCTGTAGTATATCAGAGGTGCTTAAAAAAAAGAAGGCCCCCTGCCTAAAAACACTACTTGCCATCCCTCCCTATACCTGAATTTTCACCATTAGAAATTCATTCCTTTCCTTTACTACCTGTTAGGCTATAAATCCTTAGGAAAGGGAACTCATTAATCTGTTTCATTATATTATATTTCAGTGTAAACTACTTTGTTAGAGCTACATTCCACATGCACCCTCAAGTTATAGTCTCCTATAATCATTTATGTGACTGTTTGAGTTACTCTAATCTTGGTGTCCAGGTCATAGGGCCAGATCCCAAGCATGCCACAGAGGCTAGTTTGGGGGGACTTGCCCTCCTATCAGACATTTCAGAAAGCAGGTGTACTCTGCATTTAGTAAGGTGCTGAATACTACACCAAACCATGAAGATGATAAAAAGTTGAATAAGATAAATTTTCTGCCTCAAAGGAGCTTCTTTCCTAGCAGGGGAAGAAAAGCTATGTAAACAATTAGCAGTGTATAAAGACCAGCAAAGTTCTTTCTAATATAGCTCGTGTACATACTCTGAGATGTCAGGAGTTTGGAAAAACCTGGAAAACCTGGGAAGGCCAGATGGCTCCATGGGATATTGTGCCTATCATAATATTTCAATCTCTGGTTCCATGAATGGCTCATTGGGCCATCAGAACACAAACTCGGTGTGTTGTGAGCTGTAATTGTCTTGGAGACAGATGGTCCTCACTAGTTTCAGGGCACCTGAGGCTTCCCAACACCTTGCAGATCAGGAATCACCCAACTACTGGTCACTTGTAATGGGATGAGCCCATCATTAGCCCTGTTAGGAAGCTATGTGTAGTCACTAGCACCACCCTGTGGCACAGAACCGTTAATGGTTCTCACTACAGCAGCAGGGCCTACATCATTTATATTTTGTCAGGGCAGAACTTGTGGCAGTGCCATTCAATTTTTTAAATTCAGCAAATATTGATGGATTGAGAGCTTCCCTTACATCTGAAAACAATGATAGCCACAATGAAAAATATGAACAAAGAGGAGCCCCACACACTGCTTGAGGAGACCAAGTCTTTTCAATGATTCAATAAATATTTAAGTATTTGTGGTCCATAAGGTTCCATGCTAAGCCCTGGAGATGCCAAGAAGAGAAAAGAAAAGTGGTGCCTACTCTCAAGGGGCTTCCATTCTGCTGGGAGATGCAATAAACAAACAAGTAAATAATCCAATAAATGAATAAATGGATAAAATCTTGGAAGGATAGATAAGTAGAGCATCTATTAAGTGATTGCTGTGTACCCAGCATTATGTTAAATGCTAGGGATAGAAAACAAGATGGTATCTACTCTCAAGGAACTTAAAGTAAGAGGAACTGGAGAGGAAAAGTGGGAAGCAAGGGGGAAAGTAACCATTTGAGGATAAGTCTGCTGTTGGAGAAGTATAGCCGCTGACCAGGGAATGAGCTGGAAGTGAAGTGAACACGGTAGCTGGGGATGTCTTTGAATATGTACCTTTGCTTTCTTATACTTTTCAAATTCAAGCTCATCAGAGAGATAACAGTAATAACAACACAGTAATATAATAATTATAAACATTCATATCATGCTTATTATGGGCCAGTTACTATGCTAAACACTTTATAATTATTAACTCCGTTTTACAGATGAGGAAACTGAGGAAAACAGGTTAAGTCACTTGCCTAGGTTTAAGGTCAAATTTGAACTGTTTTCTTGACTCCAGGCCTGGCACTCTATCCCCTGCACCATCTTGCTATAACCATGGTGTTCTCTTTAAACTCCCCCTTTTTCCTTGTCAAGGTAGTTTTTTTTTTTTTGGAAGGGGGAGGACAGGGCAATTGGGGTTAAGTGACTTGCCCAAAGTCACAAGGCTAGTAAGTGTTAAGTGTCTGAGGCCGAATTTGAATTCAGGTCCTCCTGACTCCAGGGCCGATGCTCTATTCACTGTGCCACCTAGCCATCCCTGTCAATGTAGTTCTTAACTGGGTTGTCAGTGTTTTGTTCTTAATCCAATTTCCATCTTAGAGTCGCAGGCTATAGAGTATACCAATCTCTTCTCTAAAATTTCCAAAGCTCCCCAGCATTCCCTCTTTTGCTGTGATGAGCTCAAAGAAGTCTGCTTCCATCCTTTTACCTTCTCCCATCAACCTTGTTGTAATAATCAGGTCTAGAAGAGATGTTTGCTTGACTTCTGAAGGATGAATTTTGCAAAGGCAAGTCAAGAAATGATCTGATACTCTGCTTTTAGCAGTGAGAGAACTCCAGTATCTCTCAGAGAACTTAAATTATAAATGAAGTAGAAGCACCAGAGATGTTAAACACTCTTACTACAACACTCCTGAACCAGATTAAAATGTAATGAGGAAATATTAAATAAGATAATAAATGATACAATAGAACATAGATATTGTTAATATGTAGTTTTCTAAATCAATATGCAGCCCGAAGGGATCCTTATGTATGGGTTAGTGGCCCCTGTTTCTATTTGAATTTGATACGACTGGTAGACACATAGGCCAAATGAAATATTGTTTTAGTTTTAATTTAAAATACATTTTATTGATGACTTTTGTCATTACATTACAGTGATTTGGGAGAGAAAAAAAAGTCCTCTCCCTCCCAGCTTGAACTTTTTTGTATACCTCCCCCCCAGAAAACCTCACAACCCTAAGTAAAAACTCCCAGTACCACACAGGACAATACATAAAACAAAGGGATTCTGTGGGACCATACCCCTGAAACTGTATCTCTCAAGCCACCAGTAGAACATTTATCTTTAATAGTCAGACAGTGGACACGGTTTACTTAAAGCAAAAGTATCTGCTGGAATGAAATAGTATGAATAAACATTCCTCCTCATAAACTTGGGAATCACAAACATACACAGCGTCAGTGAGAAGAGTGGTATACCCATAGAGATCACAAGGGGAGAGGCAGGCACACACACAGGGAATGCCTAGGACCAAATCAACTCACCCTTCAGACGAAGCATCTCTCCTCTGCCCTGCTCCTTGATGGGTTTATTGTCTCCTACCGGACAAGTAGTTCCTCCTTACCCCAAGACTGGAGGAGTCAGTCTTAAAGATCTAGGTTTTCCCTTACTTGGTTCTCTTCTCAACGGCCAGAGTACAGACTCCTCAGAGCTGCCTCTTGTCTAGAATGACTCCCAATATCTTGTTTTTTAAAGTCTACCATGTACATGGCTGATCTTCCACCAGGGCCATATCCAGTCATCCAGATAAATATCTGGCAGCTGGACCCAGATGGCTCTGGAGGAGAAAGTGGGGCTGGTAACCTTGCACAGCCCTCCCTCACTCAAATCAAAGTCGACTGCAAGTCATGTGTCATCTCCCTGATGTCACAGTCCTCTTTGAAAATGAAGAACAAACACAATAACCTTTAATTCTAACAAGTTTGATTGAAGAACTTCACTCCTTTTAAAGGAATAGCAAAATGTGAACACAACACTAGATTTAAGACCTTAACACTTCCTTGTCTCTGTCACCTGTCCCTTGTATTCTGTAATTTCATCAAATGGAAAATCAATCCATCAGTGGTCCCTTTATCATCCATCCCCCACCCCCCACTATGCGGAAGAAGGAACAGACTTATTCTGTGTTGATTCAAACAGCAAAACAAGGATGAATGGGTGGAAGTTCCTAGAACAGTCAGTCAATAAGCATTTATTAAGCATTTATCTATGAATCAGGGGAACTGAAGCTCCAGTCATATAGGACTGAACCATATTCATCCTTCCTCTCATAATTCTGATACTTTCCTTCCAACAGACTTTTATTCAGATTTTGTTCTATTTGTTCTACACATTCAATTCAACTCAAGTGAATATTTTTTAAGCACCTATTATGTTCAAAGCTAGATGAGAAGTTACTCTTTTCTTCTCTTCTATTTTCTTCTTTCTTTCTCTTGCTCTTTTCTCCTTCCTTCCTTTTTCTTTCTCCCTTCTTTCCCTCCCTCCTTTCTTTTTTCTTCCTTCCTTCCATTCTTCTTTACTTCTTTCTTCCTATTCCTCCCTTTCTCCTTCCTTTTTTTCTTTCTTTCTCCTTTGTAAAAAACTAGATCTCTCTATTTTACCCAGGTTGGCAATGGCAGCAGCCACTAATAGGGCTGACACTACAGCTGATCAACATGGGATCTTTGACCTACTCTGTTTATAATCTGGTCCAAATCATCCTTCCTTAGGTAGCCTAGTGGTGATGGGATTTACTATATTGGTGCTAGACTTAGTGCACACATGATTATCTTTAGCCTTACTGCAGTTCAGAACTCCAGAACTCAAGCAATCCACCAGCTTCAGCCTTCCCCAGTAGTAGGGATTACAAGCCATCATGTTCAGAGAAGTCACCATTTTCTTCTTTAACTGCCTATTATTTTCTTATGCTTGACTATTTTAAAAAAGTGAAATTCAGAAAAGAAGTGTGTCCTATAGGATGAAAACAACTAAAGAAGATGAAAATGAAATTGGTACCAAAAAGCAATACTGTGTTTCCCCGATAATAAGACCTATCCCGAAAATAAGCCCTCCCCTTACTGTGTAAGATTCCTCTAAAATAAGCCCTCCCTCGAAAATAAGCCCTATTGAGATTGCTACTGTAGTGAAGGTGATCCCCTGTGCTACACGCTACATTACGGTACCCTCTGTATGCACCGTCCGCCCTCCCCTCCCCCCCCTGGGTGAAATGCACGCCGCGCTCTGAGCTGCATCCAATCAGAGCTGCAGCAGTGAGCGCGTCATCCTGTTCTTCCCCAGTGATTTGCTTATTGAATAAAGGTACATTTTTTTGTTCACATTTACCTGTTTATTGAAATTGCTGTCAATGTTCATTAAAATAAGCCCTCCCCTGAAAATAAGCCCTCTGGTGTTTTTCTGTCCAAAAAAATTAATAAGACAGTGTCTTATTATCGGGGAAACACGGTAGCAAAGAATGTTCCAGAGAAAGAGAGGGAAAAATACTTTCAGATGAGATTTTGGGTATGAACAAGGATGAGTGTGTGACCTTTAATGTAAAATACAAACATACATACACATACACACATATATTTGATTAACGAGTCTGAAGATTATTTTTCAACATTAATTTTTATTAAATTAACTCAATTTATGATTTACATAATCATTATCCAATAGCTATGTCTAAGGATCATAATTTCATTGGTGATTCCCTATTCAACCATTTCTGAAAGAAAATCAAACATACCATAATTTTTAGAGATTAACTAGGCCTTGGCCTTTTGAGTTCATTAACATAGAAAGCTCCAAGGTGAGAAAATTCCCTCTACCAAAGCAGGTTAGCACTTCCTCTGCAATTCATACATTTAGAGAGATGCCTAACCTAGAACACAGAGAAGTTGGATGGCTTGTCCATCCAACTTCTCACAACAGCCCTGCACGATAGATGCTGTTATCATCCTTATTTTACAGATGAGGAAACTGAAGTTTGTCCAAGGTAGAATTCAATCCAGTTTCTCCTATATCTGATGCCAGCTCTTTCTCCATCACACATAAACTTTAAAATATAAATTAGCTGAGAGAAAAAATGAAAAAAATAAAATATTGCTCTTTTAAAAAAACTCTTCTCTTCAGAAACATATCCATATGCCCTTCAGACCCCTGAACAAGAGAAAAAAATCTTACCCCTGTCCACAGAAGATTCTGGTTTAACATTCATAAATAAAATCAATTAACAAGTGTCAGGCACTGTAGTAGACACCAGGGATACAAGTTCAAAGAATGAAACAGTCCTTCCTTGCAATGAACTTCTGAGGTAATTGAGAGACAGGAGACAAGCATATAGACCTATAAAAACAATGCATATAGATGCACATAAACATTTATTATATATTACTACATGCAAATAAACTTGTACATAAAATATGTATAGTATAAGTATAAATTTAATTTTGAAGGGAGAAACAGCAAGGTTTGGCTACGGGGTGAGACAGAACAGGAGTCCAGGATAATGCAGGAAGCATAAGTGTGTGACTGCCAAGTTAAAGCACCCAATTCATTTCCACTGGACCCAAGTGTGTATTTGTCTAAAAGGAAGTGATGCATTATATTTAATCCACTGGATAGGACAGATAGGAAGAATATACTTTGGTCTTCCAGACTTTATTGACCTAAATGCTTGGTTGTCAGTGAGCCTCAATTTCTTTTGTTAATTATTACTTTTTCCTTCTGATAGTTGGATGCCTCACAATTTCTGTGAGGCTGCTTGAGAAAGTGGGGGCCTACCCTCCAAACCCAGAAGGTCACATGGACCTCTGCCCTCCCACTTTGGTGGTGCTGGCAAGGGAGAGTCTGACAGTCAGAGACAAAGGGCAGGTTTCCAGGAGCTGTGGATGCTCAGGTGGGTGGACTTTGCAGAAAAAGTCAAGAGACTGTGTGTGTTTGGGGGGACATGTGGTAATGAGCAAGTGAGGGTGTATTTATTCACATGGATTTTCCTACTTTACTTACAGTGTAAGAGAGCTTTTACTGTGTAGTAGGAACAAGTTAGCTAAAGAACCAAAGAAAAGGTAAAAGGAGAATAAGGGAGTAAATCTGGTGAAATGGATGCCCAGTTTGTCATGGAAGCAGACCTGGGGAAGAGGGTTGTGGGTAAATCACAAATTCTCAGGCAAGAAGGTAGTAGTGTCGACAATCTTGGCTCTTCTCCAAATTATGGCTCAGGATGGATCTCCTATATCAGTGTCCCACCCTAATGCTGGGCCATCTCTAGTGGTCCTGATCTATATCTGGCCACTGGACCTGGATGGCTCTGGAGGAGAAAATGAGACTGGTAACTTTGCACAGCCTTCCCTCCCTCAAATCCAATTTACTTGTAAATCATGGCATCATCTTTCTGATGTCATGGTCCTCTTTGAGAATGAAGGACAAACCACATACACCCTAATAAAGCGTAAACTCCTCAAGAGCAAAAGCCTACTCACTTTTACATTTGTTTCCATTCCCTACCATTGTGCCTTGCACAAAGAACTTAAAAACGTTTCCTGATTAAGTAATTGCTTGATCAGGTACAACCCATATAGAAGAAAGGAATCAGAGGGTTGTATCCAAGACAGCCACCACATCTTATATGTGAGAACCAGTACAACGTCAGTTCTAGGGTCCTGATAATGTTAACTATCTGGATACTTCATCCCAATTCCTAATGATTGTGCCAGGGTTATTCTGAAGAAGCCAGCTTATAGCAGCACCTAAGAGTCAGTTGTTAAATCTGCAATGTTTTAGCACCTGAGAAATTCACAAATCCTACAAATCAGTACTTGGTTTATTGTCTTCTTGATTTCTAGACTTCAGAAAGTGATACAGAAAATGTTAATAATTCAGATTGAACTTAAAAGTATGCTTTGCATGTATTTTTTTTTTGGTGGGCAGTGGGGGTGTAGGGGATCCAGTTGTTAAACATTTTCTAGCACATAGCTTCCTGGAATTTACTCTTTTTCCTACTCTCATGTTTCAGAATCCCTATTGTGTTTCAGGCTAGGGACAAATGCCACCTCCTATAAGAAGTCTTTCCTGGGAAGAGAAATGAGAACAATGCAAGAAAATTATGAAATGAGAGTCAACAGCCTGACTGAGAAAAATCACACCTTAAAAAATAGACTAACTCAAATGGCAAAAGAAGCTCAAAAAGGCAATGAGGAGAAGAATACCTTAAAAAGCCAAATTTGCCAGATGGAAAAAGAATCTCCAAAGCTCACTGAGGAGAATCATTCCTTCAGAATTAGATTGGAACAAATGAAAGCTAATGATTTTATGAGAAATCAAGATGCTGTTAAAACAGATCCAAACAAGTGAAAGAATAGAAGGAAATGTGAAATATCTCATGGGAAAAACCACTGACCTAGAAAATAGATCCAGGAGAGATAATTTAAAAATTATTGGACTACCTGAAAGCCATGATCAAAGAAAGAACCTAGAAATCATCCTCCAAGAAATTCCCAAGGAAAATTGCCCTGATGTTTTAGAACCAGAAGGCAAAATAGAGCTTGAAAGAATCCACTAATCACCTCCTGAAAAAGATCCCAAAAAGAAAACTTCTAAGAATATTATAGCCAGGTTCCGGAATTCCCAGATCAAGGAGAGAATATTACAAGCAGCCAGGAAGAAACAATTTGAATATTGTGGAAACACAACCAGGATAACACAAGATCTGACAGCTTCTACACTGAGGGATCAAAGGGCTTGGAATGTGATATTCCGGAGGTCAAGGGAGCTGGGATTAAAACCAAGAATCACCTACCCAGCAAAACTGAGTATCATGTTTCAAGAGAAAATATGGTCATTCAGTGGAATAGAGGATTTTCAAGCATTCTTGATGAAAAAACCAGAGTTGAATAGAAAATATGACATTCAGATACAAGAAGCAAGAGAAGCTTGAGAAGGTAAACAGGGAAAAGAAATCATAAGCCACTTATCAAAGTTGAACTATTAACATTCCTACATGGAAAAATGATAATTGTAACTGATGAAACTTTTCTTAGTATGAAAATAGCTGAAGGGAATAGAAATATATGTGTGTGTGTGTGTCTATATCTGAAGGTATAAGGGTGTATGAATACATAGGTGAATGTGTGTATATATGCTTACAGGTATACATAGGTAGAGGGCACAGGACCAATTTAATATGAAGGGATGATACTTAAAAGGTAAAATTAAGAGGTGAGAGAGGAATATAATGAGAGGAGATGGAGAGAGATACAATGGGGTAAACTATCTCATATAGAAGAGGCAAGGGAAAATGGTTACAATGGAAGGGAAGAATAGGAAGGCAAAAGGGAATGGGCCAAACTTATTCTCACTGAATTTGGCTCGGGGAGGGAATGAAATACACACTAAACAGGGTATCTCACCCTACAGGAGAGTAGGGGCGAAGGGGATCAGAGGGGGGATGATGGAAGGGAGGGCAGGTTTGGGGGGAGGGAAGTTGGAAGCACTCACTTTTGAAAAGGGACAGGATCAAAATAGAGAATAGAACAAGTAGGTGGTGGGATAGGAGGGAGGGAAATATAGTCAGTCTTTTACAATATATCTATGTTAATGTTTTGCATTAGCTACACATGTACAACCTTTACTGAACTGCTTATCTTCCCAGTAAGGGTGAGTGACAAGGGAGGAAGGGAATGAATCTAGAATTCAAAGTTTTAAAATCAAATGTTTAAAATTATATATATATATATATATACACTATTATCAATACTATTTTACATGTAATTGGGAAAGAAGATATACAGGCACTGGGGCATAGAGAGCCACCATGCCCTATTGGAAAAGTCGAAGGGGGTATGGGAGAAGATATGGGAGAGAGCAGACTGGAGGAGGGGATATCCTGTGGGACTGCTATTTTGGGGTGGTGGGTAGGGGAAAAACAGGGAGAAAATTTGTAACTCAAAATCTGGCGGAAATTAATGATGTAAATCAGAAGTTAATAAAGCATTTGAAAAAAAAAAAGAAATGAGACTTATCAGAAAAAAAATTGAAACCAGTAGCAGATCAAGCAAGAGTTGAAAAAGAAAAAAGATAACTGATAGGAAACTACAGGATCAAGCATCAGAGGAAAAGTCAGAACTAAGGGGCAGTTAAACAAAGAACTGTGACCTGGAGAAAGGAAATGAGATCTTACTTTTTTCTGGTTCTGTGAGTCATGGGCATGGTATACATTTGGGCAGGAAAGGTCAACAAGTAAACCAGAGCCACACGGGATATCAGTAAGAAGGACTGTATGAATGACTTTGAGAGAAGAAGAAAGGTTTTCTTAACTGTTTGTGCAGTTAATCCTATCATTTTTTGGTGGTGTAAATAAAATCTTTTCTATATTAAAAAAAGAAGTGTTTCCTTCTTCCTTAAATTATGATATATTATGTATCATAGTTTGAGAACTGGAAGAGACCTCCTCCCAGTAGAAACTGAGGCCCAAGTTAAATGACTTGCCCAAGTTCAGGTGGGTGTTGAAGCTAGGAATTCTACTCCAGAGGCTTTCCAAATTATGCCACAGTGCTTTCTATGTGTATTGTATGAAATTATAGATATTTCTGTATTTATAGGTATTCTCCAATAAGAATTAAACTACTGTTTTCCTTTTATTTTTGTATTTGCTGACCCATAAAATCTGGTGACTTAAGGTGTTTAACAAATGCATGTTGGATTAGATTGGAGAATACCTTTAGGTGGTTGGGACTGGAAGAATATAATTGCCTACCTAATGTGTGTATAAAATAAAAAAAGAGTTCACTTGCTTACCTGTTTTGTATTGCAGAAACCCATCCATAGAAACATTTCATTGGAACTGGTTAAGACCTTACAGGGGCAGCTAGGTGGTACAGTAGATAAAGCCACAGGCCTGGAGTCAGGAAGACTTGAGTTCAAATTTGGCCTTAGACACTTACTAGCTGTGTGACCCTGGGCAAGTCACTTAATCCTTTTTGCCTCAGTTTCCTCATCTGTAAAATGAGCTGGAGAAGGAAATGGCAATCCACTCCAGTATCTTTGTCAGGAAAACCTCAGATGGGGTCATGAAAAGTTGGATACGACTGAACTACAAGACCTAATAGACTGCCTAGTGTTTCCAAGCCTAGAAAATCCCTCTATCATATATGGAGAGAATAAGGAATTTAGGGTGACTTAAAGTATCTCATTAAGTACTTAATCAGCACTTTAGTCAAGTCAGAGTTCTTTAGGATTATTTTCATCTACTATGGCAGAAGAGAGGAATTCTCTTTCTTTGACAGGTGTTTGCTCTAAGCAAGTTCACAAAAGAATCTGAATTCCCCCAAGGAGGAAAAACGGAAGTAGAATCATCAACTAAATTGTCCAGAGGAACTTCCCCAAATTAAAAAGGAAATGTCATAGGAAGCTATTGAAGGCTGAGAATAGTTTTTCATAGGAGTTTTCTTTGGAAATTTTTGGATGGATTTTTTGACAATTTTCAATAGTAAACCTTTTCAAAAATTGCCCATTTCAAGCTTTTGTTTTCTTCTGCACAATTTCCTATGTGCAGATATAGAAAATGGAGGCCTCACTTTAGCAAAAGTCTTTTTGTCTTCTTTGCACAATATTTCTCTTAAAAGCAAGAGAATTTAATTTTCACAATATCCTTGCCAGGCATTTTTCCTGGTAGGGAAAAGGAAATAAAACTGATAGATGCCCAAGTTACCTGGTACCTTGAGGAAGAGGAAGAGACCAAGAGAGAAGCAAACTCTCAAAATCCAAGCTCCTGTTCCTAGCTTAAAGAAATTTGAAGAAGTTTGAAGGATTCTGGGCCCCATATGGTCAAAGCCTCTAAAAGACTGTGACCATTCTGATGTGTGACAAGTGTGTACTGGGCACTGGGAGGCATGGATGTATATACTGACTAGTATAGATATTAGATATTAAACACTGACTTCCCTACTGCCTCTACTTCTTTCTCTAGGGATCCATATGTGATTGGGGTGATAGCTCTTCTCTGACTGATAGTGCCACCTTGTGATTCCTAAAACTAAATTGCCTTACTATCCAAAGTCTAACCTTATAATTTAGTCATGGGACATGGGGGAAGGGAGGCTGTTTTGATTTCATATTAAGCTAGTCATTACCCATAACACATTTGTAGAAAATGCAAAAATGCAGCTCAAAAGAATATATTATTTATGTAATATCTACTAACATAGTTGTGAATCTATTTAATCAATTTTATAACTCTTCCATAGTCCTATTTTCCCCCATATTTTTGGTGTCTGGTGACTTTAGCTTGAACTATCAAACGTCCTAAGTTAGAAAAGAAGAAAAAGAGGGACTTTCATATTATGAGAAAACAGATTCACAACATAGTTGGTCTGAGAGTTGTGGGTTATCGATCATATGTATGGTCCTTCCCCCCCACCACTGTCACTGTGTGACGATTTCTTTTTCTCCTTTATGTCTACATAAAGAAATTTCAAATCCACAAAAAAAAAAAAAAACAACCCAAAAACCAAACCTCTTAATCTCTGAAGAAGAGAAACTATTTCAGGTTCTTACTCCAGGTTCTTGTGAAAACAAACAACAACAAAAAAACCATAATCTTGTTAAGATTATTTGTCTTAACCCAGAAACTTCAAGGCAGAATCATTTTGCAAGAATTCCAGGGAACATTTTAGAAACTCCATAATTTTTCAACAGAGATATGTGATACAAGGAAAACTACATTTTCAATAAATACATTCTTCTTTATAAATTAGATAGGAGGAGGGAAAAAGGAGAGAGAGGGCTGCTTTCTCCTGGTCCTAGACCTTTCTCAAGAGATAATTAAAACTCAGTGGAGTGTAGGAGAAAGGAGTAAGTACACATACAGATGAATTAGATATCGGCAGAGCTTTGGCTATTTCAATTTATCTCAGATGTGCTGCATGTTGGCCAGTTTACCTGACCTAATTTCTAATCCTAAATCCTAAAGCAAAAGTTCTTAACCTTTCTTGTGTCATGGACCCCTTCACAATCTGGTGAAGCCTATGGACCACTTTACAGAATATTTCACAAGCTTAAGATAAAATATGTAGGATGATAAAAGGAAACCAAGCATATTGAAAAACAGTTATCAAAATATTAAAGAAAAAGTAAGTTTGAAGACCCCAGGTTAAGAACTCCCGCACATGGGGCAGCTAGGTGGCCCAATGAATAGAGCACCAGTCCTGGAGTCAGGACCTGAGTTCAAATACGACCCCAGACACTTGAAACACTAGCTGTGTGACTGTAATGTAATGCCAAGGAAAGGCAACTTCCCAAGGTTCAAAATACCAGCATAGGTGCTCTCCATTTTATTCTGTGACAAACCAAGAACAGAGAAGATCAAAACATGACATCATTCCAAATACAGCATTTACTAAATGTGATTAATCTCCAAGGACTACCCCACCCCAGGACCTTCCAATCATTCAATCAATTACAAAGTCTCTTTTCTAAATACTTCTCCACCCCTAGGCTATACCTTAATTAAGTCCACCACAAAGCCCCTCTTCTCAAATGGAGATTAGTTTCCAAACATAAGGTCAAAAGTTCCCCACCCCTGGATCACAATTGAATCTACCCCAGAGTTACATCAAGTTTAAACACAGCACTTAATACCCAAATGGAGGTCTTTTCTTCATCTTGACACGAGGCAAGTTCTCAGCAATCTTAGTTCCTGGGGAGACAAGGCTTAGCAAGGCCATAAGATACATTGGCAGTCCCTTCATGAATTCATCCTCTGTCTGTAGAACAGTCCTAGAACCCCTGAACACATTAGCAAAGCCCTCTCCCAGGATTTCTGTAAACATACAACAAGAAAATCCTTCTTCAGGGCTTCTGAACCAACAGAAAGGCTCCCAGACCCCTGCAACAACAGCACTGTCCTTCACCAGTGGACAGTATTCATTCTGTCTGCAGGACAGTCTCCAGACCCCTGCAACAACAGCACTGTCCTTCACCAGTGGACAGTATTCACTCTCTGTCTGCAGGACAGTCTCAGGGCTTCTTAGTGAACAGCCAGGTTCCAGGACTTCTTACAAAAGGACTGTCTTTCACCAGTGGACAAATCTGGCAAAACAACATCAAAACGGACAGACAAAGTACCAGCAAAACAGCCATGTCTCCTCAGTCCTTGGCAGCTCAGGGGGAAGGTCTCAAAAGTCCAGGGCCATTCAAAGCGGCCACCAGCAATTCTCTTAGTCTCTCTCTCTCTCCTCGAGGTGCTGCTTCCAAGAAAAAAAAAAAGGTCTTCTGCCTCTCTCTTGTGTCTCTCCAAATCTACGTCACCAGCTCCTCCCAGTTCAGGACTTTCTTTTCACATCAACAAGCCCATCCCACAGATGGGTTTAACAAGCTCTGGGTTTTAACACAATCAATTTGAAAACTAAGCCAATACAGGGGAATCTTTAATTGCCATTACTATCACAGTGACCTTGGGCAAGTCTTAACCCTAATTACCCTGCCCCTCCAGAAAACAAAACAAAACAAAACACTCCTGCACCAAAGGAAAAGGAAAAGCCCTAAGCTGACTCCATAGCCAGAGTCCATTCCACCTTTGTCTGAAGGACCTTGGACAGCTGCTGGGCACTGTCTGTTTGATTCCACATCATCAGCTTTGTATTTAAATAGTAGATGGGATTAACTTTCATGTTGACATCAGTTTCTTTGTGACTGTATTGCTGAAAAATGGGCATCTTGTATTGGCAGATTATATACAAAGTTATGAGGGGAAAATCAAATGGAAGTGTCTTCTTATGCTGACCATAATTTGGGAGGTAAGAAGAGCATTGGTAATACTAATGACCAACTACAATGCCAAACCTATCTCATAGCTACCTACAACCCAACTCCACTGGTAACAACTAATTAATCTGATCAACTTGTCCAGGCTGAGACGCTGAAGGGAGAGGGTAGGCCAATATGCCAGCATCATTCAGGACTTAATGTGTCCCTATATAAACTTTTATTTTGCCTCCCCTATCTAGTGCAGGGTGTGCCCTGGCCAAGCCTTCTGTCCACTTGACCATAGAACCAGCTCTACTCAACAGCAGCAAGAAGGAAGGAAGGAAGGGGGAGAGAGAGTGAAGATTTGTGAATGAGTATCAGACAGTAGGCCTGGAGGGATGGAGATGGATCCATGGAGCAGACTTTATGTCATACTCCAGTGGGGCCAGGTCCCTTAGTAGGCAGGGCAGCTCAGGTCCTAGGAGTAGGGATGCCCATCATCTCCCCATTGTCACCTGATTTCTCCAGAAAAGGAAGTACTACCTTATCTTCTGGGAGATAGTAAATCTTCCCATCTGGTCTCTGGGAGGAGAAGAATGATTCTAGCTATCCCAAGCTCCCCGTTTCTGATCCCTTAACCTACTTTTTGGACTGAGATTTAGGTGCCCCCTCCCTTCTCTTCCCTGCTTGTCCCCCTGGGAATTTCAGGCCAGGAAAGAGGAGAAATTGAGTCTAGGAGAGGCTAGGAAGGAAGCTACCGTGTTTCCCCGATAATAAGACACTGTCTTATTATTTTTTTGGACAGAAAAACACCAGAGGGCTTATTTTCAGGGGAGGGCTTATTTTAATGAACATTGACAGCAATTTTAATAAACAGGTAAATGTGAACAAAAAAATGTACCTTTATTCAATAAGCAAATCACTGGGGAAGAACAGGATGACGCGCTCACTGCTGCAGCTCTGATTAGATGTAGCTCGGAGCACCACGTGCATTTTGGGGGGGAGGGGACGGTGCATACAGAGGGTACCGTAATGTAGCTGTGTAGCGCAGGGGATCACCTTCACTACAGTAGCAATCTCAATAGGGCTTATTTTCGGGGGAGGGCTTATTTTAGAGGAATCTTACACAGTAAGGGGAGGGCTTATTTTCGGGATAGGTCTTATTATCGGGGAAACACTGTAGGTCTGATATCCAAGAGTCCCAACCCTAGGGCTTACCCTTCTTAAAGGCTACCCAGAAATAAACAATCCCAGCATCCTCACCTTGTGCAGTCCGACTATTGAGTATGAGCTCGTCAGAGTTCATGGATAATTTGGCCAGGGGATCTGGCCTAGTGCCTTTTGGGGTAGGTTTGCCCTGCTCCCTTAGGCAACTCTTTCCAAGTTCCTTGTCGGAAAAGAGAAGCAAAAGGTTTAGTTGCTACAGTAGCAAAAGACTAGTCAAGTGAAGCAGTGGGAGCGGAGAAAGAACAAAGAAATCTGTAACTGACTGTAATCAATTAATTATAATTACCACTGCAGTCGGACCAGCCGAAAACATGCTTCTACCTGTCAAATATATAAGTTCCTAATATTATCTACTTCTCAACTTACGGTAACTATTCAGAAGGGGGGGGGGGGGGTTGTTCCCCTTTCCCTTTGGTTTTAGAATTGCTTTTTAAAAATATACAAACGATGCAAAAACAATTATTTTTTGACGCAGCTTTGGAAATTCACCTTATTAAAAATCATTTTTATCACCAAGTGTCGAGCCATCCGAGTTGCATTGTGGGTGATTCATATGCAAAACAAGCAGCTACCAGTTCCAGCCTTTATTTTTCCGAGTGCCCAGACACACTTTTTGTTTTGGATTGAAAAGGTCGATTATTCTTTACTCTCCAGTACCAGGAACGAGCTTCCTCAAAGAACACACTGCGTCTCAGTTCCGCGGTCTTCAGCAATTAGATATTGGGGCAGCCCCCAGAGTCCGGCCCAAGCCATTCAGAGCAAGGAAGCTTTTAACCCATGAGAGGTTGTGCTTCTTTAAGAAAAACAGCTTCCCTCGAATCTTTTTTTTCTTTTTTTTTTTTTAATCTCCCTTCCTCCGCCCCCTGTTCTTTTAAAATATGAAAATTCGTCTTTATTTGAAGGAGGTGAATCCGTTATTGTCCTTTTGACTTACAAAAATTTATTTTGCTACCTTTTGTTTTTAATTTCCGAATACCTGCATAGCCCTCTGCCACCCTGAACCAGCCAAATAACGAGAATTTTAAAAGAACAAAAAAAAATTATCCAGAAACAACCAACAGGTCTACAAAATCTTACAGCAGATGAAATGTACCACACCCATAGTCCCTCACCTTTACAAAGAAGGTAGGGAAGGGAATTTCCTCTTTATTCTGGAAAATGGGGGTATGGTTGTGGAAGCACAAGCAATTCCACAGCCATAATATTGAAATAATTGTGTATACATTGTTTTTCGGGTTCCTTACTTAACTCTTAAAAAAAAAAAGGTCCCTAGACTCAGAATTGAAATTCATGGAGGAAATTTATTTTTCAACCAGCTAATTCCACAGTAATACTCTCCTAATCTTTTTTTTTTTTTTTTGCTTTTAATTGAGAACCAGGAAAATTTGGTTTTATTGGAGGGAGATTAGAATCACTCACTCACGTAAACACTAATTAAAGACCTACTGTGTGTCAGGTACTGTGCCAAGGCTGGGACTCCTTTATCAGAATAGTTTTATTATAAGAGATAACAAGTAAATTTTGTCCTTGAGCTAAAAATCCCGAATGCAATTAGGGAAAAAAAAAAGATCCCACCTAACAAATAGTAGTTTCAAAAACACAAAAACAAGGTGTGGGTGGAGGAATCTGCATAACTACATAAAAAAGTACCCCAAATACACTTTGCTTTTTGACACAGTTAAACCACCAAGATTTGCCATAAATTTCCTCCCTCTCAGCCTCATTTCCATTTCCTTTCACTTCCTTAAAATCAATTTGAAACTTTTGTCTGAACTACTAAATTCATTCTACTCAGAAGAATGCACTTTAAATCCATATAGCAATGGGAAATTTCTCAAACCACAGATCCTAAGATCTTCCCACTAATAATTCCTCTCACCTGGGTCCATCTGACTGGGCCAGGTCAATAAATCAAGAGGCAGGGCTAGAAGATTAAAGAAAAAAATTAGCATTTTTGATGGGCAGTTGCCAAGTGACTAACAACTCCAAGGTATAGTGGGAGATACTCACACAGCCTTAGGGTAACAATACAGATGGCTAAAGGACCCCATCAGGTGAGACTGCTCTGCCACTTTTCTTATTTTAGAGACTGAGTAATGAAGACTGGGTGTCCTTGCTTCGGGGAGACTGTGTTAACCTTCTTGTCTCTGGAGCTACAAAGATCTAGTTTGTTCTTGTGGGGGAGAGGGTAGAGAGGGAATATTTTCCTCTCTTGTTAATCCCACCAGAATGTCTTGGTGGGGAAGCCTCCTTGAAGACAGAATCAGTGGGTTTGTCTTGTTCAGTAAAATACAGGTAGAAGGTCGGTCTCTATTTACACAACTCTACAGATCAATTTCTTTGACCTCCACGATTACTTTTCCTGGAGAGAAGATAGTTTCCCCAAACTCAGTCTACTTCCTCTGCAAGCTAAAATATGCTCCACTTCTATCATTGGTATCAATTACTCCACATTCTATCACTTCTATCATTAATTTGATACCTTGTAGTTATTTTCAAATCACACACATACACACACACACACAACCTCATGCCATTTTGCATTTTTCTTTTATTTCACTTGAATGTTTTCTGATATTCCATACTGCAGATTCAGGCATTCCAACATCTATTTCTGTTTTAGAGTTACTATGATCATGTTCATGCCATTCACAAACTTCTGTTGTGATGTAACAAAATGTCTCTTCATCTTGGTGCTGGCATTGTTTCCACCTGAAGTATTTTTCCTCTTGACCGTCTTAAGGGCATAAAAAAAATTGAGACAAATCTTGGTAATGTGGTTCTCAGCCCATTAAATCCACGTGGGAGAATAGGCAAATATAATATGTTAAAATCCTCAACTAGCACACAGGCTTGGTCACATCAATTAAATTTTGGTTCCCACTAAAGGTGACCTGGGATTTTATAATTTTCACTAAATCAAATTTCACATTATTCAAACCTCCATTAATCTTAGCCCAGTTGTACCAAGTAAAAATTAATGTACAATGGGGAATGAGTTGGCCAGTCTGATTCCAAAGTTTGAGAAATTATGCAGTATCCAAGAGGCACACATGACATTACTGAGTAATTGTGATTATTTAAGAATGAAATTTATAGGTATTTTTTTCTCAAGTGACTAAGAAGTTGTTAGGACATAAATACTTATTAAATTGTTTGGACGCAGCTACTTAGTAAATGGAACAGTTGGATATTTCTTCTGGCCCCCAGTGACACTAGTACCTTTGTACCTAGAGCCTTTCAGTTGTTGGGTTGGTTTTTTTCCTTCTCCTCTCTATGGGGTTGGGGAGACTGAGTGGAGACTTTGAGAGGTCATATATTGAGCCAGCCATAGTGACCTTGGGACATAGAGCATTTAGTGTGCACAGTGTCTGGTAATAGTTATCGTTTTTTTGTTGTTGTTGTTGCCCTTTTTTTTGGAGGGCAATTGGGGTTAAGTGACTTGCCCAAGGTCACACAGCTAATAGCTATCGTTTAATAATTGCTTGTTATTGACATGGTGACTTGCTGAGCAACATATAAAACAAACATATAGTGATTTAGGTGTGAGGGTTAGCACTAAATTTGAGAGATTAGGCAAAGCCACTGAAAGTGTGAGGGATGATTTCTCAAGTGAAGTCTCCTCAAAAGAGTTAATAGTTTTTGTATTATTGAAACACAGTTTCCTGCCTTTTCTAGCCCTTTGTTCTTTGCTGCTGGGGAAGATTCACACAAATAGATTGTACCCCCTGAAGCCCAGACAATGGGATAAGGAAAAGGGGGTTAGGGAGGAAGAGGCAGCTCCGTTAGCATGTAAAAGAAACTTGCTTTCTGGAATCAATTTGTACTTCCCTGGCTGGCACCATTAGAGTGAAGACGGGCACTACCCTTTCTCATGATAAAGCAATAAATCCATTTCTGCTTTCAGGTATCTATGTCTCTGTATTTATTTTTTTTTTTTGGTAGTGGTCTCTGTCCCACACAAGAAGGAGGTGGCCCTTACATGAAACTTTAACGGAACTCAGGGTTCTAAGACGTGGAGGTGAGAAGAGAGAAGACTTTAGACATGGGTAACAGCCTTTCCCAAAGGTATAGAAACAGTTGATGGTATGCTGTCTATGGGCCCAGATAGGTCAGTCTAGCAGCATATCGTAGTTTGAACAATGGACATTTTTTTTAGCCACTTGGTGTTTCCTATGTGGATAGTTGTTGAATAAAATTAGCTCAGTGTCTGGCACATAGTAGGTACTTAATAAGTATTGATTGATTTATTTGTTGTGGTTGAGTCGTTTCAGTCCTGTCCTACTCTTTGTGACCCCATTTGGGGTTTTCTTGGCAAAGATACTGCAGTAGTTTGCCATTTCCTTCTTCAGTTCATTTTACAGATGAGGAAACTGAGGCAAACAGGGTTAAATGACTTGCCCAGGGTCACATAGCCAGTCCAGATTTGAACTCAAAAAGATGTCTTCCTGATTCCAAGTCCAGTGCTCTATCCTCTGCACCACGTAGTTGCTAGATTGCTTGATAGATGAGCCAGACTCTTAAGTAATGGTGGATTTCATATAAGAGGCTCTGAAATATTCTAGAGCTTAAGACAATTAGCACATATTTTGAATAGGAGGAGAGTAGGCCAGATTACTTTGAGGAAACGATCCCAAGCTTCTTGAAACTTCTATCTTTTAAACACCAATATTCTCCTTGAACATGTTTTTTGAAAGATACATAGTGGGTGTAAGCAAGCTGAAACATGTTAATTGTTACTCTTACCTATTCAAATAAGCAATGCTATTTGGCTATGAAATATATCCAAAAAATTAAAGTTGCAAGATACCTAAAAGGCATTGATAGAAGCAAGGTGGATGTCACTGATCTGTCATCTTACCAATAAAGAAATGTGCAAGATAAGATGACTTCTGCCATCTTAGAATCATATATTTAGAGCAGAAGATATAATTAGGAAGATGGAGGTGGGCCAAGCAAGAAGAACAAGCAATAATTGACAGACAGTCCACAAGCTTCATTGATATCATCCCAACATTAAGGGAGGTTCCCAACAGTGGACCCCCTAATAAGAATTTATGAGATCCCATAGATGAGAGCCACATAGAAGGAGAAGACGTGGATGAGTCGCCATCTGCATTCTTGGAATGTGTATGCACACATCAAAGTATAGGAAAAGATACATGATGTAGAGTTATAGGCAGCTAGGTGGCACAGTAGATAAAGTGCCAGGCCTGATTTCAAATGTGGCCTCAGACATTTACTAGCTGTGTGACTCACTTTACCCTGTTTGGCTCAGTTTCCTTTTCTGTAAAATGAGCTGGAGAAGGAAATAGTAAACCACTTTATTGGAGTCACAAAGAATTGGACAAGACTGAACAACAGCAGAGTTGTGGCTTTTTGGTGTTTCCTAAGGAGACCAAACACCAATTTCATTAATTGCTTACACTTTCACATCACCAGATCCATGGAGCTATACAGAGGCGGGTTTCAGCATTTGTATGTTCAGGAAACACTTTTATCTCACAACTGAAGTAAAACTGAATCTTACTTGGGTTTAAAGAGTGGGATTAGACTCTTTATTCAAGAGACTGGCACTGCTATTTAATCATATATCAATTTGTTTTCAGGGACTTGTTCTTTTCTGACCTGATCTGAAACATTCTGATTACTTGATCAATGAATCAGTTCACATCTGAGGCTATGTTTAAGACTCAGCAGAGGTTTCCTGAGGCCAAGACATAGCATTTCAGTTTGTGAAAAGACAGAGGTGTCTGCCTGATTAACTGAGATCTTTCTATGAAACTGAAAGGTCACATAGTCTGGGAAAAAAGACAACCCTGACTAAAGGCTCAAGTCTGTTACAGACTTCCTGAGATGAACGTTGAACCTTTGAAAATCTGGCCAATTCCTCTTTGGATTTTTGTCCACTTTTATCCAAAGTGATTTTGATTTGAATAAACTATAATGGAGGTTGATATATTTCATGTCACTAATATGTATATGGGAACAAAATTTCTCTTGATCATGAACTGAAATGGCCTAATAATTCCTCCTTCCCAAATCTAAACTCAGGTCCTTAAATTTCAGAACTGGGTGTGGAGGTAGGTTTTTAGAAACCAGGAAATCTATTATTACACTAGGGAAATGGATTCAACAGCTTGATTTGAAAACAATCTTTATGGTTCCAACAACCAAAGCAGAGATTAATGCAAAGACTTCATTGCTTAAAAAGCTTTGATAAACTAGGATTATTCATGGCTATGGGGATCCTTTACTATAGATCAGAGGTCTCTCCCAGGATTTGTAATTAACATTAACATGAAGAAATAAAGACATTAGCTAGCACTGCTTCTTCCTTTAGTTACATTTTTTTTAAAGCAATTGGGGTTAAGTAACTTGCCCAAGGTTACACAGCCAGTTTTTTTTTTTTTTTGTGGGTGTTAAGTATCTGAGGCCAGAACAGATCCTGGGTCCTCCTGATTCAGATTCTGGGGCCGGCGCTCTTACTTTCTGCGCCACCTAGCCACCCCAGGTATATTTTTTTAAAAAATACTTTAAGCAAATATAGACAAGGAAATTATCTACTTGACCAATCTCAAATCTAGAGGGCTGATGATGAAACATATATTTCCTTCTTCTCTGGAGAGAGGTGGTGGACTATGAGTATGGAATGTTGCACATACTGCTGGATAAGGTAAATTTATCTATTAGTTTTGCTTAACCATTTTTCTTTCTTACATGGGAGATTTCTATGGTTGGATGGGGGGCTTACTAAGAAATGACAGTGAAAAATTGCCCCAAAGCATCAAGAAAACATTTTATTTTAAAAAGAAAATTATTTACTCTAAAGGTCTGGGCTATAGTATCTAGAAAGAGTCTAGAGGCCTTCTGAAGAGCACCTCCTTGTTCTAAGTAGGTCAGGGATACTGTCTGGCAGTGGTGGCTACCAGACCAGGTTTGCCTGGTTTGGCCCTTTCTCTTTCTCATACATCCACGTTCTCTCAGAGTTCAGGCCTGATTTCTGAAAGAGTTAATGTGCAGAGGACCATGTTATTCACCAGTTTTCCCTAATGAAGCCATGAGTAAGGAGGATTTTGTTGTCCTTTATAATTCAGTTTCTCAGGATTCATGGCTATGGCAATGTTTGGTTTCCAGGTGTTAGATATAACTCTCAGAATAGCTCCAAGGATCCTAGATAGTAATTTCTAGAATCATAGTGACAGACATTTCTACTGAGCCTGCACCATGAGATAAGGGGTGATATAACTGGTATTTACTACACTTGTGCAGAATGAAGATATTGCTAAAGGTTAACTCATGAGCTTAGTGTTGGCAAGATGCCTTCCTTTGGCTATTGCCCTATAAAGCAAGTGGGCACTGGTCAGTGAGTGGGGAAACTATGGGTAAAGCATAGAGGAATGCATGTACCTGCCTCACCCAGCCCCCATTGAGGCTTGAGGGGATTTAGGGGAATGCACAAGCTGTGCCTGTCTCAATTTATCCCATGGAGACATAGGGGTAGTTGCCCCCCCTTCTCACCAGCCCCTGTGAGAAGGGAATGCTGTAGGAGTTAGTGCTCCCATTATCAACAACTTTTCTGAGAAGACTAGACTTAGAATAAAGCCGATTATTAACCCCTCTGAAGCTGTCCTTCCTGTCTGACCAGATCAAGAGTGAACCTATTAGAGGCTGGAGTCTGAAACCTCCAGTGCCTCCTCTGTGTGTTATCTATGAAACAAGTGTGGGTGGGCAAAAAATTTCATCTTTATCTTCACTAATCTCTAACTGAAATTTAGCGTTTCCTTTAATTAAAAAACATACTTCACAAGACTGCCAAAGGGGTCCATGACACACCCAAAAAAGGTTGTAAATCTATGCTATAAGGACATAATTGTTGTTTAATTGTGTCTGACTATTCATGACCCCATTTGGGGTTTTCTTGGCAAAGATACAGGAATGGTTTACCTTGCCCTTCTCCAGGTCATTTCACAGATAATATAACTAAGATAAACAGGGTTAAGTGATTTGCCCAGGGTCATATACCTATTAAGTGTCTGAGGCCAGATTTGAACTCAAGAAGATGAGTTTTCCTGACTCCAGGCCTGACACTCTATCCACTGTGCCACCTAGCTGCCCCATAAGGTGACAGGGGGCACTTTTTTTTAGATCCCTTCTGGTTCTAAGATGTAATTACACCTTAACCTATTAGAGTTCAATGTAGAAAAAAGCTTCAGAAAGATCTACCTCCTTATAGTGGACATCCACAAAATTCCCAGGAGGCCTCCTACGTTCCACATTAGCAGCTTCTGATGACTTTGCATATCTGTATAGCCTAAAGAAACACAGACATTGCATATTTCTACTTTAATGATCATTCTATTCATCTGTAGTCTAATTTTTTCCCCCATAAGCCCATATTCCTTTGGCACAGTTTGACTTGTCTTATACTGAAAAACCTAATTTTTCCAATCTTGGATTTCAATTCTTTAAACCAGGTAGGATGGCATCTTAAACCTGAGACAATGCTCTGATAAAAAGATGTGTGAGTAACTTAACAAATCGTACCAGCTGGCCCAGCTTGGTGCCAAGAGGAGGGGTGATCAATAATCTCCCAGTGCATGACCAACCTGTTCCTGCACAATGGGAGGAAATCAATAATTACATCGTTAAACTATTTTGTTAAAAATAAACTCATTTTAAAAATTAAAATCTATGTAATTAAGATATTGCCTAGGGAACCAATTTAAGCTTAATAGTACTTCCTGGCAGACACTGATGCCTTAACTGAGCTGGTAATTACACTGCAGAAGGATTGATTGGGCTGATTAACTGGCACATATTACCTGAGATAAACAAAATGTGATTGAGATTTACTTCCAATGAAATTACCTTTGTAGTGAAGAAGACAAGAGATGGCTAACATTTAATGACTTCTAATGACATTTCACTTTTTGCATGCAAGATGGTGCTCACTCCAGGTATTTTGAAAAGTAATTGGCAAGACTTAAGACAGTCATGAAAAGGAAAAGGAAGAGCTTGAAAGGTGGTGTGGGTGTCCAAGATCTCTGGTGCCCTATGAAGTCTGGGTAAACATGAATGGAATTATTTCTAAGAATCTGAAGAGTATTATAATGTCAGAGCTGAAAGGGGCTTCAGAGCCCCTTTGATTAGAATATTGACTATGAAGTCAAGTTCAGATCCTACCTCTGCTGTTGCGTGTGACCTTGGGCAAATCACAACCTTCCTGGGCCTTAGGTTCCTCATCTGTAAAATGACATCGTTGGGCTAGATGGCTCCTAAGATGCATTTGTTTCAGTTCTTGATCTAATGATTCCACTCTGACCCCATCCCTCTACAAGGATCCCCTCTGCTCAACCAGTGACCATCCAGTCATTGCCCAAAGATCTCTTAATGAAGGTGAACTCACTGCTATTCAAGGCAGCCTGTTTTACTTTCAGATAGTTCTAATTACAGTTCAATCTTTCTTGCATCAAGTCTAAATCTAATCCTTTGCAACCTTCCCTATGGCTCCTAGTTCTGCCTTCTGGGCCACACAGAACAAGTTTATACCGTTTTCCCTGGATTAGCCCTTCAAACTCTTAGAGATCACTGTAGCTAAAGACTAATTTCCAGACATTAACTACAATAGCCCATTTTAGAGTGGTGAAAATTGATACTTATGGATAAATCATTCCATTTGTTTGTGATTTGAATCACAGAATCACAGAGTTGAAAGTAATAATAGTAGCATTTATATAGCACTTTAAGATTTGCAAAGTGCTTTACAGATATTATCTCATTTTTTTCTCACAACCAATAGTCGG
Organism: Petaurus breviceps papuanus; assembly: GCF_028583685.1. NCBI lineage: Eukaryota > Metazoa > Chordata > Mammalia > Diprotodontia > Petauridae > Petaurus > Petaurus breviceps. Next base: position 6,056,349 of record NW_027185597.1, on the reverse strand, counting down.
TGCTGTTATTACCCCCATCTCCAAATGAGTAAACTGAGGCAGCCAGAAGTTAAATGACTTGCCTGAGGTCACACAATTAGGAAATATCTGAGTCTGAATTTGAATTCAAGACTTCCTGACTCCAGGTCTAGCATTCTATTCATTCTACCATGTAACACCCTGCACTCTATTCACTACACTACCTAACTGTAAAGTTGAAAGTGATCTCCAAACCTCCCCCCTCACACCTTGCCACTGCCAACTGATATTGGGATGAACACACTTGAACGGGGTCTTAAGCCAATAACATTAGAGTAGAGTCATCTCAAATTCTCAGGGATATCACCAGAACCTTAGTGGGGAGATACAGTTTTGCTTAGAGACTCAACTCCAATCTAGCTCTTCTTGGAGCATTATAACTTTGTGAAGGTGAGTTATTATAATATAACACAATATATAATGTAATATGATATATATAAAATGCAATATAATATGCAGTATTATTCCCTTTTGCAGATGAAATTTTGCCCCCCCCCCAAAAAAAACCACATCCAAATTCTCTGGACATATTTAGACATATATGTTGTTGTTATTATATATGTATTTGTGTAGATATAGGTATACATACATACACACACACATACACATACGGAAAGGTGGAAGAGAGACAGAGAAAGAGAACAAACCTATAATTTCATTGCTATAGATAAGTCTCTCCATCAGTCCTTGAAATTGCCTTGGATATAGAGAAGTTAAGTGACCTACCCAGGGTCACATAGCCAGTATATATGTTGAGGAAGGACTTGAATCCTTATTCTAAAGCTAGCTTTCAGTCTACTACACAATGCCTAATTACCTAATGATAATCTATGTGTCTATGAAATATTGTATCCTGTTCTTTACTATTATTTTCATGTATCAGCATAGTCCAGATTTTAACCTTTTTAAAGAATATTATATTGATACACCATTCTTTGCTAAGCCTTTTTCCTATTATAGAGTATTTGCCTTGGTTACAGTTTTTCACTAGTATAAATTAAATAGCATTGCTATGAATATCTTTGTTTAGTTATTTTTTTCCATTTAGGATTATTTCTTCAGGGCATATTTCCCACAATGTAATTATTCAGTTAAAGAGTATGAACAGTTCCATGGAAGGGTAAGGATGAAGTAATTTGAAATGACTAGCTCAACCCTCTCATTTTCCAAATGAGGAAACTATAGCTCAGAAAAATTAAGTGATTTATCTAAGGCCACACTGTCAAAACTTTCTCCAAGGTCTTACAATTCTGAATTCAGACATCTTTCTACCACACCAAGTAATCTGTTCTATTAAAGGGCTTCAGATGGATTCAGTCACAGGCTAAGGAAATCTCCCTTCTCCTTTAGATCTAAATAAAGGGTGTGTTTCTTAGCTACACATGTACAACCTATACCGAACTGCTTATCTTTGCAGTAAGGGTGGGTGACAAGGGAGGAAGGGAATGCATCTGGAATTCAAAGTTTTAAAATCAAATGTTTAAAGAAAAAAAAATATATATATACTATTATTAATACTATTTTACATGTAATTGGGAAATAAGATATACAGGCACTGGGGCATAGAGATCCACCATGCCCTACTGGAAAAGTCAAAGGGGGTATGGGAGAAGATATGGGAGAGAGCAGATTGGAGGAGGGGATATCCTGTGGGACTGCTATTCTGGGGCGGTGGGTAGGGCAAAAATGGAGAGAAAATTTGTAACTCAAAATCTGGCGGAAATGAATGATGTAAATCAGAAGTTAATAAAGCATTTGAAAAATGAAAAAAAAAAGTGTCTCTTATGATGTTATTTGAAGTAATTCACCAACTGTTGAACCTGCGATTTCTACTTTCCCTGTACTCCCCAATACCCTATTTGTGGATGCTTCTTATTAGATTATAAACTCATTGCGAGCAGGGACTATATTTGCCCCTTTTGTACCTTCAGCGCTTGGCATAGTGCCTGGCACGTAGGTAGGCTTAGTAAATGTTAATTTATTCCCATTCACTTGCTTCTTTTCTTTTTCTGGCTCCTAGAGAGACCAGATATGTTCTGTCTAGACCAGAGGTACAGCCCTGAGTTGGATTCAGTCAGATGGCCACACTTGAGGACCTGGAGGGTCCCATGTGGCCTTGAGGCCACAGGTTTCCCACCCCTGGTCTAGAACAACATGATAATTGTCCCACAAATGATAAACAGTGACACAGAAACGCTGGCAAAAATGTGGATGGCCCTCTCCAGATCCAATTGGAAAACTGTAGGAACAACCTGAATAATGGGAGAGGATTCATTTTACCTCTAACATTTAGTTAAATGAGACCCAAAATGGTATTTAATGGGATCAAATGAGGATAAATTATTCAGATAATTTTCTTAAATTTAAAGTTGGTCACAGAATGTCAAAAGTTGGAAGGCACATCAAATGTAATCTAGTAAAATGGCTAGTTTTAAAGGGGAGGGAGGAATGCCATCTAGAGAGGTGAAGCCCAAGGTCCCATGGCTAATTAGTGCCAGAGAGAGAACTGGATGATCCTCTGATGTCCAGACCCGCTCTGGTAAAGTATGTTTCTCTTTGTGTTACATAAGAGCCTCTGCTGTAATGTTGCACAGTCCGAAGTGAATATTTTTGGCTTAATTGAAATCTGGGTATACATCCATTTTTAGTCCAGAGTAAGAACATCCTGATTGTTTTCTTTGCCACAATGGTATACCTCAATTTTCATGCATCTAATCGCAGGTAAGATAGGTTTCATTGTGATTCTTTTCATCATTTATCTTTATTTTGAACCAGTACGATAGAATACAGTCTCAGAAAGGCTTAGGTGCCTTTGACCTAGAACTAGAGCTCTGAGTTTTCACGGACCAAGTTCAAACTTGGACCTTCTTACTAGGTATCTCTTTGGCTCATGTCCCTACCCAGGACTCCTTCAAGAACATCATCATCATCACTACCACCAACACCGTCATTAACATTGTCAGTATTGTCATTGTTCACATTTATGTGGTGCTTTAAGGTGTATCCTTATACACATCATCTAATTTATCCTCCCAACAACGCTGTGAAGGTAATGAACTCTTGTTTTCTCCATTTTACAGAGCTTCTCAAAAAGACATAATCAATGCCAAAACAAAGTCTTTGTAATTGGGGGCAATGAGGACAGGATCAAGATAAGGACTGAGAATACATACTATACTTTGTTAAAATTCAAAATATATAGCCCCTGAGTGCTGCCTGTCCTCCACCACAGGCAGTTCCCTCCAACATATCCAGTTCATGAAAGAAAAAAGGTATCAAGTTCTAGCTCTTAGTAGTGAAGGAAAAATGGCTATTTGTGATTTTTTTCAGGAAGAAATTAGCAGTTATGTATGAACTTAAGGATTATGCTGTTTTTGGAATTCAGAGAGCCAGAAAAGAAAATATGGTACCCTTACAAAATAGGCATGTTCTCTGGAGAATATCATAGAATGAAAGAATTTGAGAGTTGGAAGGGACTTCAGTAGCCATCCAATCCAACACTAAAAACAAACCCCTCACTGTGCCATACCCTGCAAGTTGTCATATGGCCTCTGCCTGAAGCCCTCCCCATTAGTGGAATCTATGACTTCTTAAGGAACCCCATTCACTTTTGGATAGCTCTAATTATTAGGAAGTTTGTCCTGACACTAAACCCAAATTGTCTTCTTTGCAATTTTGCCCAGTGGTTCTGCCCACTGGGGTCAGATTAATTAAGTTCATTTACTCCTTCACATGATAGACAGCTTTTTAACTACTTCAAGACAGCTCTCATATTATCTCCTAGCCTTCTTCTCTTTAGGCTAAATATTCTCAGTTATTTTGATTGATCCCCATATGACATGGACTGAAGGCCTTTCACCATTCTGAGTGACCTCCTCTAAATTCTAGTTGACTTATTAATGTTCTTAAAACATGGTGCCTAGAATTTAACACAGTGCTCTAGATGAGGACTGACAAGGCCAAGTACAGTGGAACTTTTTGTTATTCACTTATTTTTCAGTTCTTTCTAATTTTTCATGACTCCTTTTGGGGTTTTCTTGGCAGGGATACTGAAGTCATTTGCCATCTCCTTCCTTTGCAGATGAGGAAACTGAGGCAAACAGGGTTAAGTGATTTGCCTAGGATCATATAGCTAGTAAATGCCTGAGACCATATTTGAACTCTGGAAGATGACTCCAGGCCTGGTACTCTATCCACTGTGCCACCTACTTGCCTTGACTATCACCTCCCTATCTTGGGGAGCTATTCCTTTCTTAATGCAGACCACAAACATATTACCTTTTTTGTCTGCTGTGTCATACTACTGACTCATGTTGAGTCAGATTTTTTTTCAGAACAACTGTAATCTAACCATGCCTCCCTTATATTTGTAAAGTTGGTTTTTTTTGTCTCCAAGTACAAGACTTTTACATTTATCCCTGTTGAATTTCACCTGATTAGCTAAATGCCATAATCTGTTGAGATCTGTTTGCATCCTGACTCCATCATCCATTGTGCTTGCTATCCTTCCTAGCTCTGTCTTCAAAAGTGATGAGCATAACATCTTTATCTAGGTCATTGATAAAAATATTAAACAAGACAGGACCAAGCACAGATCCCTGAGATATTTCACTGGGAACCACCTGCCACACTGACGTCTGAGCTTGTCAGACAGTCAATACGCATTTATTAAACACCTACTATGCACCATAACAGCTATTCTTTAAGTCTGGTCATCTGACCAGTTGTGAATCTATTTCATTGTATTATCATTTATCAATATCTATTAACCTTCCACATCAAAAACTTTGCTAAAATCTAGGTAAAATATATCCATAGTATTCCTCTTATCTACTTATTTAATAATACTGTCCAAGAAAAAACAATGGAGTTAGTCTGGCATGACCTGTTCTTCTTCTTTTTTTTTTTTTGCACTTAATAGTATTTTATTTTTTCCCCAATTACATGTAAAGATAGTTTTCAACATTCATTTTTGTGATATTTTGAGTTCCAAATTTTTTCCTCCTTCCTCTTCTCTCTCTCCTCTCCAAGATAGCAAGCAATCTGGTATAGGTTATACATGTGCAATCATGTTAAACATATTTCCATATTAGTCATGTTGTAAAAGATGAACAGAACAAAAGGGGGAAATGGAGAAGAAAAGAAAGTGAAAACAGTATGCTTTGATATGCATTCAGACTCTATAGCTCTCGCTCTGGGTGTGGAAAGCATTTTCCTTCAAGAGTCTTTTGGAATCGTTTTCAATCATTGTATTGTTGAGAAGAACTAAGTCAATCACAGTTGACCATTGCACAGTGTTGCTGTTACTATGTTAACTACAATGTTCTCCTGGTTCAGCTCACTTCACTCAGCATCGGTTCATGTAAGTTTTCCCAGGTTTTTCTGGGAATCAGGTTTTTCTGAAATCGACCTGCTCATCATTTCTTATAGAACAATAGTATTCAATTACATTCCTATAACACAACTTGTTCAGCCAATCCCCAATTGATGGGCATCTCCTCAATTTCCAATTCTTTGCTACCACAAAAAGAGCCGCTATAAATATTTTTGCACATGTGGGGCTTTCCCCTTTTTTATGATCTCTTTGGGATACAAACCTAGAAGTGGTATTGCTGGATCAAAGGGTATGCAGTTTTGTAGCTCTTTGGGTATAGTTCAAATTGCTCTCCAGAATGGTTGGATCGGTTCACAATTCCACCAACAGACATGGCCTGTTCTTGATGCTGGCTCTTTGTATTCACCAACTCCTTTTCTACATGTTCACCAACTATTTCTTTAATCATTTCCCAGGCATTGAAGTGAAGCTCGTTGACCTATTGATTGCAGAATATTCTCTTCTGTTTTTTGAAAATTGGGACAGCAGTTGTTCTCCAGTCTTGTGGCACCTCTCCCATTTCCATTTCCTTTTGAACATCACTGCCAGAAGCTCAGCAGTCACATCTGCTGGTTCCTTTAGGATCAGAAATATATATATTTCATGGGGGTCAAGTGACTTGCATTTATCAAGGTACTCCCTTATGATCTGCTTACAGAGCTCCTGGTAGGTCATCTTTGCTCTGTCATTTCCAGTGTAAAGATTGTTATCTTTTTCAGGGAAAACAGAGACATCATCATGACCTAGCCAAAAGCCATTATTCAGATATTGGAAAATTTGCCATAATGGCATTTACCATTGACAGAGCTAATGTCTTTATGCTGTAACTCTGCTGGCTCATTTTCCATATGGACTCAAGGGAAACAAAGTTAATGTTGGAGGACATATTGGGGGCAAAGGCTAAGCTACCTTTAAGGAGGGACTAGTAGATTTGACTATCCATTGGCTACCATTAAAAACAAATAAGAATAAAATTCTTTCTGGTAGATGTTAAGTTCAGAAAATAATACTGGCTATGAAATTCCTTATAAATTTCAAATAATTTTTATCCCTTCCATCCCTCAAAAAACACTACACTTGCATATTAATCCTTGAAAGGAAGAAAAAAAAAAAGGCCAGTCAAATTTAGCAGTGGGGGTGGAATATATTAACTTGTTGTGAAACTAATATTAATAAGTTCTGATAAACCACTGCCATCGGACCAGCCAGAGTAACTTTGGCTTCTCTCTGTATATAAAACTCTCAAGACAGAATTCTAAATCACTTAGGATGGTTTCTTTTTGAGGATTATAAAGAGATCCCATTCTATGTTAGGCCTCTATTTTATGTCTAACACATTACTTTGTCAGTTCACTGTTGACTTATTTTCCTTTTGCATTAAACTGCTTAACAGAAACGAATCTCCAAAATGAAATGTAGTTGCATGATGGGAAATATAGGCAAATCACCAATTGGAAGGCAGTATCATACCCTTGATTTCTATTTTAAGAGTTGTTTTAGTTGATGGGTCAGCGAGGAAATGGACATCCGTCTGCCAAGTGTTTAATAGTAGAAATAGCAAGTGTAAAATATTGACGTAAGAACAAGTTTCAGTATTTTTTTTCTTTTTCTTGGCTATCTAATCTGCAAAAGTCTTTGGATGCAGTGTGGCAGCAGGTGGCAGCAATATACAAAGGATATACTATTCCCTTTACTTTCTCAAGTTTTCCGGATGCTAGAGAAATTCTTCAACTCATTAGTTGAGAGCTCTGAGTGAGTTTCAAAAATATCACAAATTTATGGTGCATATTTTTAATATTTAGCATATTCTTCAATATTTTCTGTAATAACTATCAGATCCTGGGGCAAATAATTGTACCAAGTTAAAAAAATTACTATATACCTTAACCTTTGGAAGAAAAAAAGGCATTTCTTGTATAGAGTTTCTAATTCATAACTAAAATGGTCCTTTCTACTCTTTTCTTTTGAAGGGGGAAAGCAAGGCAATTGGGGTTAAGTGATTTGCTCAAGGTCACACAGCTAGTAAGTGTCAAGAATCTGAGATCGGATTTGAACTCAAGTCCTCCTGACTCCAGGGATGGTGCTCTCTATTCAGCGCACCACCTAGCTGCCTCCCTACTCTGCTTTAATGTTGAAAAACAATTGTCCAATTATGATTACATTAATTCAAACACCCTCTCCTCTTCTTCTATAGAAATCTCCAACATGTACCAGGAGAATAGAAGGAAAAATGAAGAGGCTCAGTAATATATCAAAGTTATTCAACGTTCATTTTTCAACTTGAATCATTCACTGTTTTTAAAGATATATTTTAAATTCATATTGAAGGCTTCAAGATAACAAGGAAAGGTTTCTTCATGCATTTTTGCAGCCTAAATTCCTAAGAAATGTTACTGATTTAAAAAAGTTGTCAAGTTGGAAAAGATCTTTGCATCAGATAGCATGGACAAAAGTCTGATATTCAAGATATGTAGGGAATTGACACAAATATAGTAGACCAAAAGGCATTTCCCAATACACAAGTGGTCAAAGAATAAGGACAGATAGTTTTCCAAAGAAGAAATACTAACCATTAACAATAACATGAAAAATGCTAGAAATCACTAAAAATAAGAGAAATGTAATTTAAAAGAGTCCTGAGGTTTCATCTAAGCTCTCAAAGATGATAAAAGTCAGAAGCAGTCAGTGTTGGAGGGACTTTGGGAAGGCAGGAAGACTAAGGCATAGATGACAGAACTGTGAATTGGCCTAGCTGTTCTGGAAAACAATTTAGAATTATGAGAAAAAATGAATGAATGAATGAACGAAACATTTATTGAATGCTTACTATGTGCAAAGCCCTTGTCTAAGCACTGAGGATAAACATAGAAAAGTAAAACAATCCCTTCTCTTAAGGGGAGACAACATAAAGCAGATGGAAAGGTCCCATAGTCCTTAGGTTACAGCAGCAAAGCAGTTGTTAATGTCTCTTTTTAAATGTTTTTTCTGCTGATAAAATCCTATCAGTTTCTGATGTTGAACTTTTTGACACTGCCAAATACTTTGTTGATAAAACTTTCTTTTTTCAGTGACTTACTAAATTGTTCATATTCTTCAACTCAGTGATTTCACTACTGGACATATAAATCAAAGGAAGTCAAGGATAGAAAGAAAGACCCAATAAATGCCAAATATTCACAGCTGTATTTAAAATAGGTATAATAAAAAAGTACTAGAAAGAAAGTATGTGTTCATTCATTGAAGAATGGTTGAATAAATTATGACATGAATGTAATGAAATATTATGACACAAGAAACAACAAATAGTGTGCATACCTTTTGATCCAGAAATACCACTACTAGGTCTGTATCCCAAAGAGATCATGAAAAAGGAGAAAGGACCTACATGTGCAAAAATATTTGTAGCAGCTCTTTTTGTGGTGGCAAAGACTTGGAAATTGAGGAGATGCTCATCAATTAGGGCTGAATAAGTTGTGGTTTATGAATGTAATGGAATACTATTGTGCTGTTAGAAATGACAAACAGGTAGATTTCAGAGAAACTTGGTAAGACTTGTACAAACTGATACAAAGTGAAATGAGCAGAACCAGGAAAACATTGTACTCAGTATCAGCAACATCATGCAATTATCAGCTATGAATGTGACTCAGTTCTTCTCAGCAACACAATGATCCAAGACAAATACAAAGGACTCACAAAGGAATATGCTATGCACATCCAGATACAGAACAGATGGACTCTGAATGCATATTGAAGCATATTTTTTCACTTCCTTTATTCTTTCTTGTGTTTTTCCCCTTTTGATCTATTTCTTTATTCACAACTATGAAAATGGAAATATGTTTTGCATGATAGCATGTATATAACCTGTATCTGCCATTTTTGGAAGAGGGGAGGAGAGGGGGGAAGGAAGGAAAATTTGGAACTCAAAATCTTGTAAAAAATGAATGCTAAAAATTGTCTTGCCATGTAATTGGGAAAAAATAAAATGCTATTTTAACAAATAAATAAATAGGACTCTAACAAAAAGAGAAGCAACAAATAGTAATTCATAGAAAATTGGGAACACTTTAGGAACTCATGCAGAGGGAAGAATAAAACATTATACAAATGACTACCAGGGCAAAATCTCAGAATAAAGGGGAGCCTATAGGATTCCATGAGACTATAAGAAATATTAAAACAAAGTCAAAAGACTAAAAAAAGAGAAGAAAATGTAAGCATCTCATAGCAAAAACAATTGACCTGGAAAGCAGATCAAGGATAAAAAATTTAAGAATCATTGAACTCCTTGTATGTCATAGAAAAAAAAAGAACCTGGATACCATATTTCAGGACATTTCAAAAGAAAACATCCCAGACCTATTAGAACCAGAGGGCAAAGTAGAAATAGAAAGAATAAACCCATCACCACTTGAAAGAGACTCCAAAATGAAAATTCCCAGGAACATTGTAACCAAAAATTCAGAGCTTCCAGGTGAATGAAAGAATACTGCAAGTAGTCAGAAAGAAAGAATTAAAATATTGAGGAACCAGTAAGAATCATACACAATTTAGCAGCGTCTGCTATAAAAGACCAGAGAAATTAGAATATGATATTCCAAAAGGCAAAGAATATAAGCTTACAACCCAAAATAACTTACCAGAAAAATTGAGTACAATCTCTCAGGGGGAATGGATTTTTAATAAAATAGAGGACTTCTAGGCTTTCCTGATGAAAAGAACAGAACTGCATAGAAATTACAAAGTGCAAACCCAGGACTTAAGAGAAATATTAAAAGATTAGCACATTAGATTGTTCAATCATCAGGAACTAATTAAGCTAGGATAAACTGCCTACCTCCTAATATGAAGAGGTGATACATGTGTACCCTCTGAACCTTATATTCATCAAAAGTCTTAGAGGAAGTCCAGTTCAACAGAAGATCTGGGAGTGGTTCTACAATGTCTTGATGATCTTAAAAGAATGAAAAGGGAGGGGAAAAGGAATATAGCAGGGAAGGAAAGGGAGAAAAAGGTTAGGGAAATTTATCTAATCAAGGTACATAAATAGAAGACTATGAAAAAGGAGAAAGTGATGGGAAGAGCAGCTGACACTAACTAAACCTCACTTACATCTGAACTAGTCAAAGGAAGGAAGAATACATATGCAAAGATGAGTACAGAAAGGTATTTTACTCTATGGGGAAATAGGTAGTGAAGGGGGTGGGAGAATTAGAATGAGGATAGGTTAAGGGAGGGATTTGTCCCAAGCAAAACAAACTCTAAGGATGTAAAAATTACAGCTCTTTTGAGGTGGCAGAGAATGGGTATATAAGGTGGTACACATAAGTTGGGAGATGGCTGAATAAATTATGGTACCTCAATGTAATGGAATGCCATTGCGCTGTAAAAAATGATAAACAGGATTGTTCCAGAGAAACCTGAGGAAACTTCTTTGAACTGATGCAAAGTGAAGTGAGCAGAACCAGGAGAACAATTTATACTACATTAACATTTTCATAATATTTATATATATGCTATATAAATATATTATTTGTTTAATTGATAAATTAAAGGGAAATGCTATCTTAAAAAACAAAGGGAACAATAAAACTTTTGTAAAAATATTATAATATAAATGAAAACAGTACTGAAAAACAACTGAACTCATATTAAAAGTAATGACCAATATTGATTGCAGAACACAGAGGATGAAATGCACTTCTATCTTCCCTGTAGAGGTGCTGACTAGCAGATAAGTATGCATGCTCTAGTAGATTTAGTTACTGTATCAGATGGTTTTGCTTAGCTGTTTTCCTTAGTGACAAGGAAGGATACTATGGTGGGGAGAATATCAGGAAATGTCTATGGTGTAAAACATAAAATGCATCAATAAAACTTTTTTTAATGTCACTGATGATTTAAGGATAGATTGGTTTCCAGATGCTGAATGACCTCATCTGTGGCCTACCCATTCACAGAGACTTGGATAGAAAGTGCCTCAAACATCCAGGAAGGAAGTGGTGATATATATGTAGTTGACATTTGTTGGGTTTGGGGTGCTTATTGGTATAAAGCACTGAGTACTGGGGAGTAGATTAACAAAAGCAAAGATGGCGTGTCTTCATGAAACCCAAAACTATAGATTTAGAGATTAGAAGAAACTCAGAGATCATCTAATTCACTAATTCATTTTTACCAGTGGAAAAACCAAGATTTAGGTGAAGTACTTTGCCCAAGGTTTAAGCAGATAGTACTGTAAGTAGCAGGACTGAAATGAAAATTTAGGTCCCTCAATTCCAAACCTATTTACTCTTCCTATTTAACAAGACTGGTCAATGGCAGTACAATTTGTAGAGCATGTACTGTGATTATTCTGTGATTTATATATAATTTACATAATTTATATATAATATATATTATATATAGCATATATAATATACATAATTTATTCTGTGACCATATCTTACCCTCAGTTGACTGCTAAGCCAGAACTAAGAATGCATGTAAAAGTCCCAGATAGATCAAAGCTCCCTCTCTTTCCCAGTTGGCTTATAAATGAGCAGAAAAGCTATAAGCCTTTGGATGGGAGAACCCCTTCCCACACCTGGTCACCATATGAACATGAACACATGGTAGTTTTTGTTTTGTGTCTCTGTTGTGAATAAATATTTATAGGTGCCTACTATGTGCCCGCCACTATGCCAAGAACCAGGAGCACAATTTATAGTACATTAACATATCCTTTTATATACCGTATCAATATATTATGTATTTAATTGATAAATTAAGTTAAGGGGAAATGCCATCTTAAAAAAAACAAAAGGAACAATAAAACCTTTTTTAAAAAAACTTATAAATGAAAACAGTACTGAAAAACAACTGAACTAAGGATACAAAGTAAAAAGCAAAACCCCTGTTTTCAGGGAGCTCACAGTCTAATTAGGCAGTCAGTATTATGTAGGTGGTTAGAGATAGAAATTTTCCCTTAAGTACTGCTTTAGCTATTACAAACTTTGGTATGTTGTCTTATTGTTGCCATTGTCTTTAATGAAATTATCAATTGTTTCCATAATTTGTTCTATGACCCACTCATTCTTTTTTCTTTTTTTGCTTTTTGGAGGGTAATTGGAGTTAAGTAACTCTACCAAGGTCACAAGGCTACCGTGTTTCCCCGATAATAAGACCTATCCCAAAAATAAGCCCTCCCCTTACTGTGTAAGATTCCTCTAAAATAAGCCCTCCCCTGAAAATAAGCCCTATTGAGATTGCTACTGTAGTGAAGGTGATCCCCTGTGCTACACACTACATTATGGTACCCTCTGTATGCACCGTCCCCCCCCCCGAGTGAAACGCATGCTGCGCTCCGAGCTGCATCCAATCAGAGCTGCAGCAGTGAGCGTGTCATCCTGTTCTTCCCCAGTGATTTGCTTGCTGGCGCCATTGAGAGCAGTGCCGTGGAGGAGAGTTGAGGCAGGACAACATAAGCCCTCCCCTGAAAATAAGCCCTCTGGTGTTTTTCTTTCCAAAAAAATTAATAAGACAGTGTCTTATTATCGGGGAAACACGGTAGTAAGTGTTAAGTGCCTGAGGCTGGATTTGAACTCAGGTCCTCCTGACTCCAGGGCCAGCGCTCCATTCACTGCGCCACCTAGCCACCCCAACCCACTCATTCTTTAGGATTAATTATTTAGTTTCCAATTAATTTTTATTCTGTTTTTCAAAAACCCTTTGTAATTTTTGAATAACAAATTTGAAAGTAAATTTTATTGCTTTATGGTTTGAAAAAGGCACATTCAATATTTCTGCTTTTATGCATCTGGTTATGAGGTTTTTATGCCATAATCTGTGGTCATTTTTTTGTGAGGGTGCCATGCACAGCTAAGAAACAGTTGTACTCCTTTCTTCAATATTCTCTAAAAGACTTTCACATCTAATTTTTCTGAAATTCTATTCAACTCCTTAACTTCTTTTTTGTTTAGTTAGATTTATGTAAGTTTAAGAGGGGTAAATTAAGAGGACCCCCCCCCACTAGTGTACTTTTTACTGACTATTTCTTCCTATAACTCATTTAACTTTTCCTTAAAGAATTTGGATGCTATGCCATTTGGTGCATATATGGTCAGTATTGATATTATTTCATTGTCTCTGGTACCTTTTAGTAAGATGTAGTTTGCCTGATTATCTCTTTTAATTAGGTATATTTTTGCTATTGTTTTATCTGAGATAATGATTGCTATCCCTGCCCTTTTTTACTTCAGGTGAAATATAATCGATTTTATTCAAATCCCTTATCCTAACTCTCTGTCTATCTTTCTGTTTCAAGTGTTAAAAAAAATCTCTTTAGCTCTTTAGCTTTAGGAATTCTTTTTTTTGTTTGTTTGTTTTGGAGTGTGGAAGGCAAGGCAATTGGGTTTAAGTGATTTTCCCAAGCTCACACAGGTAGTAAGTATCTGAGGTCGGATTTGAATTGTGCTCTATTCACTGGGCCACCTAGCTGCCCCTCTTCTTAGGCATTCTTGTTGGGCTTGTGTCCAATTTGCATTTTTTTTATTTAAGGTTTTGTTTGTAGATGTTTTTAAGTCATTGTCTTCTTCTAAGTTTGTGTTTTGAGTTTCTCTTGTCACCATAGTAGATTTTTATTATGAGGTTCTTTTTTGTGGTAGTTATTTGCTCATTTTCTCACCCTACTTCTTACATTTGGATTTTATGTTAGAGTTGGACTCTGCTCACCTCTGAGAAGCATCTGTCTGTTATGTCCTTCTGCTACTTCCACAGCTCTGTGTGTGGAGGGGGTGTGCTCTAAGTTTTTGGTGCTTCCGAAGAGGTATAATCCAGGAAGAAGTCTTTCCACTCCTAATTTGCATTCTGGTCCTTACACAGGTAGGATCCTTGCTCCCTTAACCTTGAATGCTTCTCTCTATCCTGGAACTGGGTAATAGGCAACAGAGCTGCTAAATGGCACCCAGTCTTATGCCCAGGGTTCCCTAGTACAGGGGTCCCCTGGTATGTCTGCCAAGGTTTAAAATCTTTTACCATTCCTGAGTGTTGGACTTTGTCCTTGCCATTTCGGTCACTGCCATTGCCCAGTACATGGACTGTGTTCTTGACCATTCCCCACTCTAGTGTCTGAAGATCTTTCTTTCTGCTTGCTAAATTTCCCTGGGCTGGAAAAATGACTGTGACTTTTTTTCTTGGCTTTCTCATTCAGAAATAGGTTGACATGTTTTCTGGGGTCATTGTAGAAGAGGTTTTGGGGAAGCTTTGGCAATTGTGACCATTGACTGTACCCAAGGGAGTCAATATACAAACACCTATGTGCAACTAGCTAAATGCAAGATAAATTTGAAATAATCAACAGAGGGAAGGTATTAGAATTAAGGGGGAGAGGGGAGGCTAGGTGGTGCAGTGAATAGAGCACCGGCCCTGGAGTCAGGAGTACCTGAGTTCAAATCTGGTCTCAGACACTTAATACACACACACACACACACACACACAAATTGCCATGTGACCTTGGGCAAGTCACTTAACCCTAATTGCCCTCCAAAAAGCAAAAAAAAATAATTAAGGGGGAAGGTTTGGGAAAGACTTATAGAAAGTGAAATTTCACCTGGGACTTGAAGGAAGCCAGGGGAGGTAAAGGTGAGTAGGGAGAACATTCCAGGCAGGGGGGACAATGCCTGGAGTTGGGAGATGGAGTATCTTGCTCATATAACAGCAAGGAGGCCAGTGTCACTGTATTGAATAATACGTGAGGTTGAGAGTAAGGTATAAGAAGACTGGAAAAGTAAGAAGGGACTAGGTTATGAAGGGCTTTGAATATCAAACAGAGAATTTATATTTGATTCTGGAGGTATGACAGAGGCACTGGGGTACTACTAAGGGAAACATGGTCAGACCTGTGCTTCAAGAAAATCACTTTGTCCCTGAGGATGGACTGGAATGGGAAAAGATTTTTGACAGAGAGACCAACCAGAGATGATTAGGGACTGAAACAAGGGTGGTGGCAGAGGAGAAACTGGGCTTATGAGAGAGATGTCAGGCAAAACGGACAGGCCTTGGCAAGACTGAACACGAGGGTGAGAGAGATTGAGAAATTTGAGGATGACACCTAGGTTGTGAGCCTGGGGGACTGGGAGGACGGTGGTACCCTCAACACTAATAGGGAAGTTTGGAAGAGGGGTGGGTTTGGAAGGAAGAGAATGAGATCCATTTTTAGGCTTGTTGAGTTTAAGTTTAAGTATGTCTACATGACATACAGTTTGAGAAATCCAATGGGTAGTTGGGGATGAAACATCAGAGGTCAGCAGAGAGGTTGGATAAGTAGGTTTGAAAATCACATAGAGATGGTAATTGAATCCATGGGAGTAGATGAGATCACCAAGTAAAATAATATTAAGGGAGAAGAGAAAAGAGCCAGGGACAGAACCTTGTGATATACCTACAGTTTTCAGACATGATCTTGGTGAAGATTTAGCAAAGCAGGCTGAGAAGGAGCAGTCAGACAGATAGGAAGAGAACCATGAAAACCAAAAGACAAAAGAGAATCCAGGAAAAGAGGGTATTCAATGGTGTCAAAGGCTCCAGAGGTCAAGAAGGATGAGGATTAGAGCATTGGACCTGCAGTCAGAAAGACAGACCTCAGACCCTTACTAGCTGGGAGACCCTGGGCAATTCATTTAACCTCTCTTTATCTCAGTTTCCTCATCTGTACAATGGAGATTATAATAGCACCTTCCTCTCAGAGTTGTTGAGAGGATTAAATGAAATACTATTTGTAAAGTACTTTGCAAGCCTCAAAGCATTATATACATGATAGGTATTAGCATTATCCCTACTGTCCTCCTGACAACATTGTGAAGTAGGTAGTGTTATTGTTCAGTCATTTTCAGTTGTTTGTCTGACTCTTCGTGTTCCCATTTGGGGTTTTCTTGGCAAAGATACTGGAGTGGTTTGCCATTTCCTTCTCCAGCTCATTTTACAAATGAGGAAACCGAGGCAGACAGTGTGAAGTGACTTGTCCAGGGTCACACAGTTAGGAAGTGTCTGAGGCCAGATTTAAACTAAGGCAGATGAGCCTTCCTGATTCCAGGCCCAGCTCTAGCCATTGTGTCACCTACCTGCCCAGTGTAGGTTTTCTTTTTTTGCCATTTTTCCGATGAGGAAACTGAAGTTCAGAGAGATTAAATGTCTTACCCATGGTCACACAACAAAGAAGTAGCATAGTCAATGTTTTATAGACTGGAGTCCAGTACTTTCCACTACATCATCCCAGTGACAAACTAATTGTGAATGTCATGACCATTGGGTCATCCTTCTTTTATTCTCCAGGAAAAGCTAAAATTTTCTTGAGCCCAAAGAATGCGTGGTAGGCCTTGCTCAACATGAACCCCCGTAGTTGCTACTGTTTTTAACCTCTCATTGGCAGGGGAAGGAAATAAGGATGACAGGGAATCTGCCTTTTTTGTACAAAAGGATCATCTGGTTCATTTTTTTTTTTAGTAACATGCTGTAGCCTCTTACCTCTGTGCATGTGGAGAAACAGATGAACAGATGTGTTTTAAAAATTCATAGCAAAAACTAATCCTTTATTTCATCCAATAGTATTGAATGTTCCAGTAGCTTACTACATTCAAGGCACTGGGCTAGGCACAGTAGGGGGATAGAAAGATATACAGGATAATGTTCTCAAGGAATGTGCAGTTCCTGGGTAAATTTATCTGGGTTAATTTCCTAGTTTGTGAAAATGTGAAAAGGAAAAATTTAGTGAAAAAAAAAAGATAAAATTATCCATGATTGTTATATAAAGCAATGACCATTTATTAAAGCAACTATGTTTTAAGTACTAAGTTAGGGGTTGGAGATAACAAAGACAAAAATAAAGTCTTGCCCTCAAGGAGCTTATGCTCTTTCAAAAGAAATACATATAAGAAGATAAAAAATAAAGAAAACACGCTATTTTTAAAGGTTGTGGTGAAGAAAAAATAAAGAATTCTCTCTCTCCCATTGCTAGAATTCCAAGGGAAAAGAAAATGTTGGAAGAGGCTCCAAAAGCAAGAGCAAGTTTTTTGTTTTTGGTTCTTCTCACAGCTCACAGAATGAGTGACTACTCCTGACTCTGTGGTCAATCACCTTTGATGCCGCCCCCTGCCCATCACTGTGACCAATTAAGAGTTGCTGGGTCATTTTCACAAGAGATATGCTCTTTAAGAAGGGCCAGAGCACATGTCCCACTGAAAAGGACAAGAACACATGACCAGCGCCATGAGAGGGAGCCCAGTCCAGGAAGTCAGGAGGTCCCCTTGATTATCCCCATTATACTCTCCTAAAGTTAAATATTTGTTATCTCTAGCAAATAAACTGAAGTGCTTTGGGCCCATTTTTTCACATTCTCAGTTCCAGATAGTTCTCTGTGCACCTTTGGGGAGGGAATGTTCCATTATCATTATTTCTGAGTTTCTCCCCCAATGCCTTGCACTACAGTCTTGGTCAGTCAACTAGTCCGTCCATTAATATTTATTAAGCACCTTTTATGTGCCAGGCACTGTGCTAAGGGCCAAACAAAGCACTTTGGTACAGTTTTTAATGGTCTCCTGAATGTCACTCAAAGACTCCCAGAAATCCATTCAGCACAGTCCTTAGACGACCTTCAAATTAAGTCTTTTGTGAGGTGTGTGTGTGTGTGAGAGAGACAGAGACAGAGAGACAGAGAGAGACTCAGATCTCCACATGGTCCTGAAGATTGTACTCACTCCCAAATATTACTATACAAATTCAACAACAAACATTTTACAAAATTTTTGTAGATTTCTTTGTGGTACTTATAGGGGCCTGCTTCAAACCAAAGACCACTAGGGAAAAAAATAAAAACAACTAAAAAGAAAAAGAAAGCAACCCAAGTTTTCCATCTCAAAGGAAGTCTAGTCTCAAAGGAATTCCCAGAACATATAAGGCTTTTCCCAGCAAGCATTGAGGATCTGGGGTCAACTGGAAGTTGCCTCTCCTCATCATATGAGAAACCAAACTATCCTGGCTGAAGATTCGTCCCCTGGGTTCCTTGAGCACATAGGGCAACCCCAAAATTTCTCCATTGGATGCCTGCCAATGCTTAAGGTACTCCAAATGGAGGTCTAGACAAAATTATCTCCAGTGGGTCCCTACAAATGCATAAAGCACTCTCAAATTCTCAAGTGGATTTCTTCAAAGCCAGTGGCATCAAATGAAGACCTGGGACTCATCAAAGATAAGATAAATAGGCTATCTTAAAAAGGAATAAAACGAACCCTAAAGATATATGTTTTGATGTTATTGAGTCATGTCAGTCATGTCTGACTCTTTGTAACCCCATTTGGTGTTTTCTTGGCAAAGATACTGGAGTGGTTTGCCATTTCCTTTTCCAGCTCATTTTACAGGTAAGGAAACTGAGGCAAACATGGTGAAGTGACTTTCCCAGGGTCACAGAGCTAGTAAGTATCCAAGGTCATATTTGAACTCCAGTTTTCCTGACTCCAGGGCCAGCACTCTATCCACTGAATGTATGAGGCTCCCCAAAAAGAAGTACTTGAAATACCTGGGCTTCAATCCCTTAGATCCTGAATAAGTCCACAAGATATGACCTGTGACCCAGGGGCCCTCCAACCTACAAGGTGCTCTAGCTCAGGTCTCATGTGGACAAAGGTCATCCTGAAGGGGTCTAACCCCAACAAGGTGAAGTCAGGCTTTTCTCTTTTCTCTTGCTGACTCATTTTCCCAACTAGAGAATCTCTAAAATAATAATAATAATAATAATAACAACAATGGTATGGTTTATGTATAGAGTAACACCTCAAAAAGTCCCTTCTGTGAGAGGTATTCATTTGTACAGTATGGGGACCAGACATAGAGCATTGGTTTATTTCCTCCCCCATTGAAAATCCCTAAAATCCCAAAGACCCCTAAACAAACATTAACAATAACCCATCATACATATTAAACTCCCTCCAAAAGGGAAAGACAACCTTATAGGACTGCTGAAATATTAACCTTTTGTAAAGCACCAGCCTCAGAGTCAGGAGGACCTGAGTTCGGTTCTGGCCTCAGACACAACACCCACACAAAAAAACTAGCCGTGTAACCTTGGGCAAGTTATTTAACCCCAATTGCCCTCCAAAAGGCAAAAAAAAGAAATATTAACCTTTCATCTCACACAAGCACTGCCTGAACCTACAGACTTCCTGGCCAGCCAGACATGGCTTGGGCTTTCTTAATCCTTTCAGTTGTAGCTCTACCCCTTCCTCAGACCCCTTTTTCTGTGGGAGCCATGCTTCTTCTCCAAGGTGATTGTGGCAATCAGTTCCTGCCAGGCAGCAGACTCCTGATCCAGATCTAGGTCTCTGATATTCATGATGTTACCACCTGGGCTACAAATATCTATTTCTCAGGCTTCCTAGCCACTGGCATGGGTTCAGGGAAGAAAACAATGTTAGGAAGATAATATGCTTTATGCAACCACATGGATCAGGAACCACCGTGTATCCAATATGTCAGGGCTGGGCTTGGCAGAAGGACAAAACATCCACTTTGCTTTGGCTTATAATGTGGCTGTCAGCACCCCGTTCTCTCCTTGACCTTAAATTAATACAAGGGAGTATTTCAAAGTGCTTGTTCAAGGCATAGTTTGTACTGCCCCAGGTACATAGATTGCTGGTTATGGCTCTGGACAGATGGCAAAGTGGAGAGAATGTAGGAGGCAGAAATAATGAGTGTATTGAGAGAGGTAACGTGTTTGGGCAGAAAGAAAAGAGCAAGTATGATTGAGGCAGAAATTAGATCACACTAAGGAGAACCTGAATAAACCTGCATAAACCAAACTCCATGTATAACAGTAGTGTTAGCAGAAAGTAGGAGGGTGTTGTTTCCTTACATAACAGCAAAGGTCTGGATGAAGCAAAGTCAGCATTAGCAGAACATTGCCTCTTTCAGATCTAGGACAAAACAAACCCCTACAAATTAGTGCTAGTGCTTTCCATGTTCACACTTGTTTTGTGCTTCTGAGGTCACATTTTCTTCAAGAGGTGCCCATCTTGAACCCATGTAGTATTATGTTTTTTTTTTAAATTATCGATTAACAAGGACCACTTTTCGAGCTTTTTCTCCAACAGTCTTGTGGCTGTGAAGCCCTACAGTAGTGGTCTTGAAGAGGGTGCTATACACTCTGGTCCCAGAGTTGCTTTTCCTAGATAGGTTTAAAGTCACCAACTCAATTCATCAAACATTTTAAAAACATCTAATATATACCAGTCATTTTGCTAAAAACTGGAATACAAAGACAAAAATACAATATTTTTTGTCTTCAAAGAGCCTAGATCCTATGGGGATACCAAGTACATGAGTAAGTAAATACCAGAGTAAGGGCCCGGGTTCCTCCCACTGGTGTAGTCACAGAATATAGTTTCCCAGGATGAGGTTTTAATGTGTAAACAAGATGCACCTAATGATCACCAATCCCTTTTATGAGGCTCAAATGCTTCTCTGATTGGATCAATAAAGAAAACAGTGTAATGGAATGAACAAGCAGATTAACCACGTTTCTGGGGTCTTTAAATGGCTGGGACCTAGGTGAGCTTCAGAATTCAAGAGCTGGAGGCATTTTTGGAGGAAACCCTTTTACCTATGGCAGGGGACATCAAGTGAGGGTGAAGAGAGTTTCTCTCCTTCCCCTACACTGGTCATTTGATTGGAACTGCAGATCAGTAGGAGAAACAGCATTCTTTAGAGAACAGAGCCATGCCCTCTAGACAGATAGATATAGAGAGACAGTTATCTGAAGGAGGAAGCAACTAAAAGGAGTGTAACTCCTGGAAGAAAAGAAAGTCAGACTATGGAGAGGAGCTGATCCTGGCAACCTAGCTGAGTATCCCACCCTGTTATTACGGGTAGAGAGTAAACACTTATCAAATAGTAAATACAACTAGTAAAACAGTAATAGGAAAGTTATACAAATTAGATTTGTAG
Organism: Petaurus breviceps papuanus; assembly: GCF_028583685.1. Classification (NCBI taxonomy): domain Eukaryota; kingdom Metazoa; phylum Chordata; class Mammalia; order Diprotodontia; family Petauridae; genus Petaurus; species Petaurus breviceps. The sequence continues at coordinate 6,034,982 of NW_027185597.1, read as the reverse complement.
GACAGAATATATATGCAGAAGTGGGCTCTTGTTTCAGTTCTGGAGAGAGAGAACATCTGAGCTTACTCAAAAAGAGAATAGTCAATCTCTCTGGAGAAGTCTACTGTTAGCAGTCTTTGAGAGGGCAGGTACTGGGAATTAAGTCCATGCTCCGGGGAGATCTTCCATCTGTCATTCAAGGTTTGAGCTTTGCCTCTTGTCTTCCATCTCTATCCACTTTTCTCTTTCCAGTCTTTCCAGAGACTCTCTGCATATAAACTGTACACAGTGTCACAAACTCAGGAGTCTGTAGCATCATGGGGATGACCTTCAGAGAACCCCCAAACCCACCTAGGACAAAGGTGTCATGTACATGCTGGCTCCCCTGTTGTAACATAAACTTCCTGAGGGTAAGGACTGTTTCACTGACTGTCTTTGTCTGCATGACCCAGCATGGTGCTTGTCACAATAATACTTCATAAATGTCTCATTTCTTGGTTGATTTTACCCTTTAGCTGTCATTTCCATATTCTAAGAATGAATGAGAATTGGTAAAAAGAGCTCTTTATCCCCCTTCTCAGCTCATCATATAGGACCACAGTTCTCTTTCCTTTTCATATATATACATATATATAATATGACTTCTGGGTAGAGACTCTTTGGAAATGTGTAGGAGCATGTTTGGGAGCAAGTACCTAAGCCTATAACATGAAAATAAGTCAGATCAGTAAACCTTCATTCGAGCACCTACTATATACCAGGTACCATGTTAAGAACTGGGGATAGAAAGGCAAAAAATAGGAGTCTAATAGAGGAGACAATACATAACAACTATGTACAGACAAAATCTATACAGGATATATTGAGGGTAATCTCAGAAGGAAGATGTTAGCATTAAGGGAATGGGGAAAGCCTTCTTGTAGAAGGTGGGACTTTAGCTGAGACCCAAAGAAAGCCTAGAGGCAAAGGTGAGAAGGGAGAGAATTCTAGGCATGGGGGATAGCCAATGACAATGCCCAGAAATTGGAGTGCCTTGTGGGAGGAACAGTGTCACTGAATTGGAGAGTATGTGGGCATGAGGGTAAGAAGACTGGAAAGGTAGAAAGGGGGCAGTTGTGGAGGGCTTTATAAGTCCAACAAAATTTCATATTTGATCCTTGAAGTAATAGGGAGCCACTGAAGTTTGTGGAATGGAGGGAGTGGGCAGACATGGTAGGGAGATGAAATGCTCTAAAGACCTGTGTTTAGGGAGGATCAATTTGACAACCGAGAACGGAGAGAGATTTGAGGCGGGGAGACCAGCCAGCAGGTTATTACAATAGTTCTTCCTTATTCTTTCATCTCATTGAGCTGGGGAAGCTGAGGAATCTAGAGTAAGGGCCCAGAACCACCTTTGTCAACTTCACTCCCCACCACTCACGCCCAGGACAGCTCCACACTTCAGCCAGCCTGGGTACATCTTCTATAACCTCCTCACATGGCTGAGTTGGGATTATCCACTTGAAAGAGCCAAGCAAGCAGAACAGAGGATGAGCTTAATGAGGCTCAGGCCCAGGGAATTGACTGTGGGGGAGGTGGGGGCAGGAAGTAAGGAGGTGCTGTGGTGTGGGAGGCAGGCATTAGACACAAACTCCCTGACCAGGGAAGAGGGTCTTTGTAAGGTTTGTTCCTGAAGATTCCCAAGGTGCCTGCTAGCATCATCTAGTAAAAGAATCTTTTTTGCTGTTTCCTTGAATCAGTCTCACCTGATCTGACCCAGAAACACAGGTTTTCTCGTAGTGTAGAAAGAACCATTGACTTTGGTTGGTCCCCTCAAATGGACTAGCTATGTAACGGGGGTTAAGTCAGCAACCCTTCCCAGGCACCACCTTCCTCCTCTTTAAAATGTGGATAAGAATGCTGACATGTCCTGCCACACAAAGTTGTTGTGAGGAAAACACTTCATCAAACATCGTATTATTCGGGGGAGCTATTATTAATTTGCTTCCAGTCTAGCCTTTCTCTTACACTAGGGTGTTTTATAAACAGGTCCACACCTGTGAGCTCCTTATATTTGTGACATGGCTGACTGGCCGCAGTCTTTTAGGGCCAGGCCTGCCTATTATGTCTCTGCCTCAGAGCTCTCCGGTATCCTGAGGAATTCGGACGGTCTCTTTTTTCCACCAGCAGCTCAAACCAGTACTAGCTGTGTTCCTCTAGATGGGGTCTACACATGTGCCAGACCCACATTGTATACTGAAGATTAAACTTGGAAGGAGGAAGAGTTATTTTCTCTAGTTTAGCCAGTCCTCCTTCATCTTAATCTTTTCCTTCAAAGACTAACCCCTATTCCCATTTATAGACTTGTTTGTATGTTCTAGCCACAATTAGATTAGTACTATCCAAAAGCTCATGCCCAAACATAGCATCACTTCCAGCTTGGACTGGTCTAGAGTCCAGAACCCATGGATGTCTGTCATCTGGTGCTAGGCTGGTTACAATACCTGGTCTAGATTCCTGCATCCAGGAAGTCCTCACTGGAAATCCTCAAGCAAAGGCTGGTTGACCACTTGTCTGGTATATTATAAAGGATTTCTCTCTTATATGGGTCAGATTAGATAGTCTGAGATTCTGTGATTACCTTATAATTATACTTTAAGCTGCTTTGATTAATGCTTTTAAAGGAGATACCCATTAGCAGAAATTAAGAGATGTTTCTGTTAGGCATACAATTTTCATTGTAAAAGAATTTATTGCAATGGTATTTGACCTGTATAAATTTTCCACCTTAGAAAAATAGCATAAGTGAATGTTGAAAACTAAAAATGAATAAATAAGTTTTAAAAAAATATATATATATATAGCATTAAGAAATAATAAAGATTCTGTGATCTTAATTTTCCTATGGGACCTAAGCAGTAAGCAAAAGAGACATGACTTTTTAACAAGTGTGTTTTGAGTTCATTTCAACTGCTGTTGGCCTGACTTCAAAAAGATCATTGTGTTCACTGACAAATATTTATTGATAATAATGAAACATTTCTCTCTTCTAGGTAGAAAAGCATTGGACTACGGGTTCAGACTGAGACACACACTATTGGGCGTGATCCATGTGCCCATTTTGCTACAAGAAATAGTTGTAGGGGAAGGGGATGGTGGCATTAGGAAATGGAAACTATGCTTTTTAAGCATTCATAAAACATTACTTTTATGAAGAACAGCAACAGTCCTCTCTGTAGGCAACATTGACAAGATGGTGGTAAATATAAAAACATTCTCTAGAAATTTTAGGGCTTATACTTCTGTCTTTCTGCCAATAAATAATCTAATGATCTTTTGAAAACAATAGCAGTAGGGAATTTGTTTTAGACAACTTTGGTGAATTAAAAATATACTTTCATCTGCTATGAATAGTCACTATTTTTGGAAGTTCTACTAACATCCTTCTTACCCATGAAGCTGTAAAATTAGCAGAAGTTTTTTTCTGTAGTTTTGTGTGTAGATTGCCCATAGAGGGTGCCCATTTCTCAGCAGAAACAACCAAGGGGAAGCTGATGTTTTTATGGAGGAAATCTTGTTAATCCCACAGGCTGTTAAAGTCCAAGGCTAATGATTCTAGGAACCAAACAACAGACAATGCCCAGCAGCTAGCCAAGGACCAGAGGCATAATGAATGCTTTCTTCAGGGAAGGACACTGGCCATGGAGTCAGTGAGTTGACTTCTCTTTCCCTTTACGATTTAGGATTAGAAATTAGGATGGTTTGCATCCTAATGGTTTAGCCTACATGCAGCACATGTGGAAACAGATTGAAATGCACAAACATCTGCCAAAATGTAATTCATGTGTGTACTCACTCCTCTTCTCTCCCAACCCCACACTCCACTGAGTTCTAATCATCTCTTGAAGAAGGTTTAGGACTAGGTAGGAGAAAGCAGTCCTCCCTTTCCCACCTTCTATCTAATTTGTAAAGAAGGATGTACTTCTTGAAAATATAGCTTTAATTACATCTTCACCGGAAAGAAGCCTACTTTGACAATCACACCTCAGGTCTTTTTCACGGTAAAGTGCCATATTTAATGTATTATCTTATGGTACAGTAGGAGCTGTGGGTGAAAGAGTTGATCTGAACCCCCCTCCCCCACTTTCTACATTGGCCTCCAGTCCTAAGGGAACTGGGGTTCAGGCTGAGCAGGAGCTGGAGGCTTCAGACAGCCTGAGGGTTTAGATATTATCACTATTTATTATACTATTTATATATTTCTTAACCATTTAAAATGTACTTTAAAAAAAATTAGGTTCCTATCTTTTTTTTTTCCCATATCACTGATAATGTTTTTGAGTGATGTGTTGTTTTTGCTGTGTGATTTTACAGAGTTTGGTGCTTTTTTGGAAATGCTTTATGGTGTGTTATAGCAAAATTAACTACATTGGTAATGTTGCCTGGGTTAACTCAAATAATATTTACAGAGCAATGTCAAAAAACAAACAAATGAAACCCAAACCCAAGTCCATCCCACCATTCCTGGGAGTAGGTCAACTTGTCATATAGAAATACCCCCTATTCAAAAGATAACAACTCCTAGCTGCTTAGGGCAGCTAGGTAACTCAGTAGATTTAGTAGCAGGCCTGGAGTAAGGAAGACTCATCTTCCCAATTCAAATGTGACCTCAAATACTTACTAGCTGTGTGACCCTGGGCAAGTCACATAACCCAGCCTGCCTCAGTTTCCTCATCTGTAAAATGAGCTGGAAAAGGAAATGGCAAACCACTCCAGTATCTTTGCCAAAAAAACCAAACAAACCCAAAAAGGCTCATGAAGAGTTGGACAGGGAGTCAAGATGGCGGACTAGAAACAGGACTTTCATGCAGCTCTAGCTCCCACCTCCTCCAATTCATGTAAAAAATGACTCTAGACAAACTTTGGAGCTACAGAACCCACAAAATGACACAGAGAAGCTAACCTCACACTGAGGACAGCCCGGCAGGCCAGCAGGAAGGGGCTAGCGCAGCGCTCTGGGAGCCAACCCCAGCCGTACTTGAGCAAGAGATTTTAGCCTCAGGGTGGGCCTGACCAGCCGCAGGCTGGAGGGACTTCTGATCTTCAGTAGCTGTGGCGGTTTCCAGAATTATCAACCCATAGATGCCAAGGACAAAGTGGACTTTGGGATCTGGAAATTCAGGAGTACAATCTGGCCTTTGCCAAGACCTGGAAGCTTCTACATTTGGGGATCGAAGGGCTTGGAAGTCAAAGGAGCTGGGATTAAAACCAGAATCACCTACCCAGCAAAACTGAGTATCAGGTTCCAGGGGAAAATATGGTCATTCAGTGGAATAGAGGACTTTCAAGCATTCTTGATGAAAAAACTAGAGTTGAACAGAAAATTTGACATTCAGATACAAGAAGCAAGAGAAGCATGAGAAGGTAAACAAGGAAAAGAAATCATAAGGAATTTATCAAAGTTGAACTACTTATATTCCTACATGGAAAAACGATAATTGTAATTTATGAAACTTTTCTCAGTAGGAGAATAGTGGAAGGGAATAGAAATGTGTGTGTGTGTATATATATATATATGTGTGTGTGTGTGTGTATGTATATATATGTGTGTGTGTGTATATGTTACATACATATATATGTCTATATAGGAGGGTATATGGGTGTATGAATACACATTTGAGTGTGTGTATATATGTCTACAGGTATACATAGACAGAGGGCACAGGACCAATTGAATAGGAGGGGATGACACTTAAAAGGTGAAATTAAGAGGTGAGAGAGGAATATAATGAGAGGAGATGGGGAGAGACAGAATGGGGTAAATTATCTCATATAAAAGAGGCAAGGGGAAATTGTTACAATGGAGGGGAAGAACAGGAAGGCAAAAGGGAATGAGTCAACCTTATTCTCATTGAATTTGGCTTAGGGAGGGAATGACATATAAACTAGATAGGGTATCTCACCTTACAGGAGAGTAGAGGGAAAGGGGAAGAGAGGGAAGATGACAGAAGAGAGGGCAGCTGGGGGGGAGGGAAGTTAGAAGCTACTACTTTTGAAAAGGGACAGGATCAAAGTAGAAAATGGAACAAATCAGGGTGGGATGAGATGGAGGGAAATATAGTCAGTCTTTCACAATGTATCCACTATGGAAATGTTTTGCATGGCTACGCATGTATAACCTATATTGAATTGCTTGTCTTCCCAGTGGGGGTAGGTGACAAGGGAGGAAGGGAAAGAATCTGGAATCCAAAGTTTTGAAATCAAATGTTTAAAAATATATATACATAGGCAGCTAGGTGGCACAGTGAATAGAGCACCAGCCCTGGAGTCAGAAGGTCCTGAGTTCAAATGTGGCCTCAGACCCTTAACACAAAAACTAGCCATGTGACCTTGGGCAAGTCACTTAACCCCAGTTGCCCTCCAAAAAGCAAAAAGTAAAAATAAAAAATATAAATATACATATTGTTATTATTATTATTTTGCATGTAACTGGGAAATGAGATATACAGGTACTACGGCATAGAGATCCACCTTGCCCTACTGGAAAGTCAAAGGGGGAATGGGGGAAGATATGAGAGAGAGCAGATTGGGGGAGGGGATATTCAGTGGGAACGCTGTTTTGGGGTGGTAGGTAGGAAAAATTGGGGAGAAAATTTGTAACTCAAAATCTTGAGGAAATGAATGATGTAAACTAAAAAATAAAAAAAAAGAAAAAAGAGTTGGACACAAGTGAACAACAAAAATCAGCTGAGTTGCTCTATTCTGCAGGATTGGGCCACTTTCCATGGAGTTGGGTGTACATTAATTATTCTTGTCACACTAACTTAGGGTATTTCATATAGTCAAAGTTGTAATCATGAGAAACCACAAGATGAAGGTTGCCAGATAGAATAAATAGGAATATGGAACAATTGCTATCTCCACAATGATGTTAGTAGATATTACATAAATGCCTAATTTTCTTTTGAGTTTCCTTTTCTATAAGTGTATCGACTAACTGAAGAGGAAAGCCACACAACTGGGGTGATAAATGATAAGGCGGTACCTTTGCCATTAAGAAGATCGTTAATGTTAGGAAATGAAGGACTACACAGGTAGGCTGTGATCAATAATCCGCTAATGAACATCTGGATTAGTAGAGAAATCAGGGCCCAGTAGAGAAGTGACTCATTTGCATCAAGGCTGGCCTGTGGTATACATCTCCGGTTGTAGTCTCTCCTGGAGTCTACCCCAGTTCCCAGAATGCATTTGTTACATTTCAAAATCTCTGCAGTCTTTCTGGTCTCTGGCTATCAAGGGCACCAAACCTTTCAACTTCCTTCAAACTAGGATTTCAGAAAATTTGCTTCTGTCTTGGCTTCTGCCTCTCCCTCTAGGGGCCAGATGACTTAGGCACCCATCTATCAACTTCCTGTTTTACTTTCCCCCACCAGGAAAATGCCTGGCAGAGATATTGTGAAACTTAAAAAAGCAATGTACTTTGAGAAATCCATGACGTTTTGAATCTAAATTATTTTATTATGTAGTCATTAGGATTTTTTTAATTGCTGCTTTTAAGAGTTTGTGTACTTTATATAAAATGGAGACACTCATTTTTCTATATTTCCATGTATTTCTCAAAGAAATCTCCCACAAGAAGTTTTCTGATGCCTCTAGTAACTTTCTATAAAATTAATCTCCTTATGGGGGAAGTCTTTAGGCTAGTTTAATTGTTAGCAGTTCCATTTCCTTTTCTTCTTCTAGGAATCCAGTTTTTCCTGTCAGGTGTTGAGAGTAATTGTGTATCAGAGAAAGAGACTTTCCTCTTTTTTTTTTTTTTTGGTGAAAATACCATCCAAAGAAATTCCTAGCTTGGCTAAAGTATTGATTTTTTTTTGGAAACATGCTAAGTACCTTAAATCACCTTTAAATTACTTGCCTGTTCTTTCAGCCTAGCATGGAGCTATTTTCCAGAAACTGATTGGGAAACATCACCTAGACAATATCTGAGAACTCAACCAGGTGCAGGGAAAGTTATAATAATTCTCAGGAACATAAGGTTGCACCTTAATATGTGTTGCACGTAAAATGGGTAAGCAATTATGCTCTAGGGGTTATCCAGAACTGTTCAGGATTCCTGTGAAATGGAAACTGGATGAGTTGGACTGATGCTTCAGCAAGTGATTTATTAATGGGGTACAGGAGAGATGGGGCTAGGGACAAGGCAGTAAGCCAATAAGGTCCTGCATCTAACAAAGAAAGCAGTGTATACACAGAGTACCCAGGGTTACATGGTCATATTCACATAGACAGGGCTGAAGCCATGTGTTAGCACTGAATCAACCCTCTGGGGCCTATTTGGCTCTCAGAGGATTTATACCCTTTAGGGGCCCAGATGACAGAGCCAAGTACAGGTTGGACATACACAGAAGGGCTGCAAACATGCAGTTATGTCCCTCCTAGCACTAGGGGCAAACATGCCAAGAATACATACTTATGTAAATTATCACATTCTAAGAACAGTTTGCTGTTGCAAGGTGCAGGCAGGTGGTTGCCAGAGACATGAAGCTTTATAGCTTTATATTCTAATCCACCCCTTGACCTTGGAAGCCATGTCATAAAGCTGCTACTTTATCACCAGTCTGTTTCCAAATTTGATGGCTTAACACTGTCTATTGGGAACAGATTATAATCAAACCTACAAAAGCAGTGCCCAGAATCTCAAGAAGGCTGCATATAAAACTTTCCCAATTCCATTGGGATAACTGGCTAATAGTTCTGGAAAAGTCCAGGGTTTTGCAGTCATCTATGGTTCTGACTGTTTCCTGCATTTGCTCTGTTTAGAGTTCCATTTCACGAGCAATGGTCAAAACCTTGTGGGTCTGAGCAACCCAAAAGCAGCAAGAGAAATTCACCATTGTATAGATTCCACCTTGTCAGCTAGGGTCATGTGGTTCTGCCCCTGTGACTCATTGGTTTTTAGCCAACAGGCACAGAGCAGCAACTCTTTGATTTGTGTGGTTAGTTCTTGGGCCATTGATAATTGAGCCTTGGGGAGGGTCTCAGCAGCGTCCCATAGGGTACTAATGCATTTCCTAGGATAAGGCTGTCTATGATGGCAAGGAGACCGCACCTAGCATGGGCAGGAGCAGAATTCTTTCTTTGGAAAGAATACAAATGGCACCTGAATGGCTATAACATGGCAGATGATGTTAAAAAGGAAAGGTCAAGGAAGGTGAGTATGAACTTGATGCTAAATATTATCTGCTTCTTGGTCCAAAATGCATCTCTCCTATCTTCTAGATATGGAATGAGATTTGGCCTCAGCTGGTCTGTCAGGATCATTGTGGGTGTTTCAGCTGTAAGGCTGTTGGGGTCTTGCTGCCCAGAGCAGCAGCTGATGTGCTTACATTAGGAACTATCCACACATGGGGGGTGTAATTGGTTGGAGGATGGCATGGGGACTCAGCTGGTGTCTAAGTTATGGGGAAAGACTTATTTTTCTGATATGGTGAGTTCATACAGTCCAGCCAGGGAGAGAAAGTCCATCAGCCCAGCAGTTGGTGAGGTTAGCTACCTTGTGAAGTTTCTTAGCCAGGGAAATCTGGAGGTTCTTGAGGTGCGAACCACTGCTTTTAAGGGATAGTAGATGGCATTGTCAGTGCCAGTCTGCCTCAGTTCGGACTTTAGTATGGCATGTTATGGGGTCCAGAGTCTGTGTGCACTAGCTGCTGTCCAGAAACCAAAGGGGACAGACATGGATTGGGACTTCTTCATGGTGACTGGAGGATGAGTAGCTTGTCACAGACCAGACGAATGATGTTTTGTCCTTGGTTGCAGGAAATTTACAATCTCTCTAGGTCCCTGTACTTTCTATAAGCAATGACCCATATGCAGTGGGTGAAGTATGATATCAGGGAGGCTTACAAATATAGAAGGGGTCTCTTGGGTGGGGCACTGGACTAGTATGTCCTTCACATAATGATGCCACAGGCAGTTGGGGGACCAGTTAAAAAGTTTCAAGTCCCGTTGACACAATCCATGGTCTATTAATAGCAGGTCTATTCAGGAGGTGTGTGAAGGGCTACCAGGTGCTTTCAAAAGTGAAGCAAACTGAGACTGGCTGGCTTCAGTGATAACATCTGGAACAGGGACTTTAATGAGGGGAACCACAGAGTTTAGTAGGTACTAGTCCACAGTGAGATGCCACTCCTGACCATCAGCTTTGAAGATAGGACAAACGGGGAAATTACAGGGGGAAATGGTGGATAACAATACACCCAAGCCTAAGAGAGCCTTAATGACTGGGTACAGACCCTCAGTCCCTTGTCATAGATGGTATTAGGGTATTTGGATCACCTGCAAGGGAATGGGCAGATCACTGGATTCCCATAGGCCTTCCCCGTGGCTAGGGAAAAGCTCTTAAGTTTGTTCCAAACAGAAAATTCATGGGTAAGGACATACATAAAATGGGCAGCAGTAACATATAGCTAAGCCCTTCCAGATGTCCTGAGAACTGTCCAAGACCAGCTAAGGTCAGAGTTAATTCCACCCCCTAATTACTGGGTCCAGGGCAGTCCCGCAGTTGTTCATTTCAAGATAATCCTGTCCTCAACCCTTGTTGTTCCAGGAAAAGTCTAGAAGGGTTCAGGATTCCCATGAAATGAAAACTTTACAAACTTGACTTCATGCTTCAGCAGGCAGTTTATTAACAAGGTGGGATCAGTGGAAGAGATAAAGGACATGGGACTGGAGTCCAGGTGCAGCCTCAAGGAAATAAGCAGTAAAGGGTGAAATAGCCAAAATTATCCAGTCATACTCACAAGGAGAGAGCTATGGTAATGGTGCTGAGTCACCCTCCTCTCAGGTACTTACTATTCTTAGTGGTTTTATACCCGTCCTGGCTACAGGTGGCCAAGCCACCTGAAAGAAGGTTCTTTCCAGTAGGGCTGGGCATCACTGATCATCTCTGGAGGAGTAGGTATAAACATACCAAGAAAATTCCTCTATGCAAAATAAGTTGGATTTACAGGAACCAGGGAGAAAGTGAAGGTGGGCACCAGGCACACATAATCCCACAGAGGTGGAGAGGCTCAAGGTTTGTAGTGACTTGTTATCACTGTATGGGTACTAATCTTGCTGAGAATAGCTCTGTGTGAAGATTGCTATTTCCAAAGGCGGCACAGGTAGATAACAGGGACATAACTTAAGAAGGTAAGGAGTTAGGGCCTTCTAATAATTTTATATCACACCCTCAGCCTTAAACATAAGCATCTATTGTATACCAAGTACTATTAGGCGCTGGAGATGGAAAGATTTTTAAAAAACCAGTCTCTGTCCCCAGTTAACTTATATTTGACATGAGGGATACAACTTGTAAAAAGGCAAGCATATGGGTAGGTACTGGATAGGTGAGCATTTGAGAAGCAAGGAGAGAGTAGTAACAACTAGGGAGATTTACTAACTTCCTCTGGTTCATGAACTTAGCTTTGAGGAAAGCTAGGGATTCTAAGAGATAGAAGTGAAATGGGCCCATTTCAGTCATGGAACAAGGAGATGGGAGATAGAAAAGTAAGTAGATCAATGTGACTGGATAATAGAACGTATCCCACTCTGGGAAACCAGTGAGAAGCGTAGGTGGAAAAAACGATATCTGAGCCAGATGTAGTGTCACACCCCTGGAATCCATCCTGCTGGAGAGGATGAGCCTGAGGGATTACTTGAGTTTGGGAGTTCTGAGCTTCAGTAGGTCTATAGCCAATTGGGCGTCCTCACTAAGTCCAGGACCAAAATAGCGAGTCCCTGGGGGAGAGAGATTTAATAGGCTGCCTAAAGGAGGCGCCAACTAGCCCAGGTAAGAAACAGAGCAGGGCAAAGCTTCCATGCACATCAGCAATGGGATTGGGCTTCCAGTCTCATAGAGAAAAGGTGACCTAGTCTCAAAAACAAAAACACCCAAAAAGTGTGTGTGTATCTCTAGGTGCCATTTTCCAGTATAACATGTGTATTTTGCAATACATATATGTATTATGTATATGTGTGTATATGTATGTGTAATATCTGAAAATGGCATTTAGAATTTTGATGCTGCACATATTAATTATATTCTTGGAACTAAAAATATTAAATGATTCCAAGTAGTTTCAGTGGAAACTTTCTGTATCACCATCATCTGGAGTTTTTTCCAGTGGCTATTTTACTTTTTCCCTGCTTTTTTATAAGGTCCTATTTTGTAAACTTCCACAGATTTTCCTCGTCCCCTCAAATCAAAACACAACCTACTCCTTGGGGAATTTCTAGTTAGCTACTGATTTGTCCTCCTATGTAGGCAAAACTGGGAAATCATCCAACACACACACACACACACACACACACACACACACACACACACACAGAAATGGGCAGCTTTCCAAAACTTGGGTTGGTAACATTTCATCTATATATCCATTCATTCAACAAACACATATTAAGTGTCTTGTTGATGGAGAAAAGACAAGTAAGACACACTGCCTTCAAGCTTACATTAGAATAGGGAAGAAGAGGTATACAAAGTTATTCAGTTCAAATAGAATCTAATGAGCACATGAGAGATGTACAAAATGCTACATTCCCTCCCTCCTCAAATTTAACAAGGGCCCTTTGGATCTCTCCATTGATGTATCACAATCTACCTCATCTATAGAGAAAGGAATTTTAAGTAGGTTTTCTTCAAGGTCCCTTTTCAGCTTTAAGATCACAGGGCTCTTTTTCTTTCCTTCATTCACCAAAAGTTGATGCGGTCTACCCCTCAAACCATACCCAGTTAAGGTAGAGCGGTAGAAAGAAGGGAGTTTCAAAGGTGGCTCATATGACTTCAATTTTAAAAAATCTTTGATATCTTCTGGTTTTATATCACTTTCATTTCCGCATGTCTCTCTTTCCACCCCTCTTCTGGCCCCCCAATCCAGTTACCCATCCTTTGTAGCAAAGTATAAAAAGAAAAAAAAGAAAAAGCAGTTTAAAAAAGCTAATTAATACATCCTGAGTCTGATGACATATGCCACATTCAGTAACCGTATTCTACACCTCTGCAAAGAAGGAAGGGAGGTACATTTTTTTCGTATGTTCTTTGGGGTTGAGCTTGGTCACGATAATTACAAAATGTCCAGTTTGGAGTTTTTCCATTTACGTGATTGTCGTCTTTGTGTTTTCCTGGTTCTGATGACTTCAAATTTCATCAGTTCATATAGTCTTCCCTTGATTCTCTCTGTTATTCATACTCATTGTTCTTTATGGTACAATAAGATTCCATTGCATTTATATACCAAAACTTGTTTGCCATTCCCCAAAAGCTGGGCATTGACTTGATTTCCAGTTCTTTACCATGGCAAAGAGTGCTACAGAGAGTGCGAGTGTAAATATTTCGGTGTCTATAAGGGACTTTCTAATGTCCATGTTCTTGGGATATATGCCTCCATACGGGATCTCTGAGTCAAAGAGTATGCATATTTTCATCACTTTCTTGGCCCCCTTCCAAACTGATCTGCCCAATGGTTGGAGGCAGGGATGGGGAACCTGCAGCCTCGAGGCCACAGGTGACCCTCTAGGTCTATGGCCGTCTGACTGAATCCAAACTTCTAAGAACAAATCCTTTTAATAAAAAGATTTGTTGGGGCGGCTAGGTGGTGCAGTGAATAGAGCACCGGCCCTAGAGTCAGGAGGTCCTGAGTTCAAATCCGGCCTCAGACATTTAACACAAAAACTAGCTTTGTGACCTTGGGCAAGTCACTTAACCCCACTTGCCTTCCAAAAAGCAAAAAAATAAAAAGATTTGTTCTGTAAAACTTGGACTCAGTCAAAAGGTGACACCCAAGGACCTAGAAGACCACATGAGGCCTTGAGGCTGCAGGTTCCCCACACCTGGTTGGACCATTCATAACTCCACCAGCAGTGTATTGATGTGCTTGTCTTTCCAATTGTGGGGCAGCTGGGTGGCTAAGTGGGTAGAGAATCAAGCTTGGAGTCAGGAAGACCTGAGTTCAAATCAGGCCTCAAACAGGTTCTAGCTTCATGACCTCAGGCAAATCACTTCAACCTGATTGTCTCAGTTTCCTCATCTGTAAAATGAGCTGGAGAATGAAAAGGCAAACCACTGCAGTATTTTTGCCAAGGAAACCTCAAATGGAGTCATGAAGAATGAGACATGACTGAACAACAACAACCTTCTGGTTGCTTCTCTGATATCAAATATGCTCATATTTTTTATATAACTTCAATTCTATAGACAATTGAGTCTGGCATTTCAGGCCTTTATTCTGATGCCTTTGCTAAACATGGGTTTCCACTTATTTTCTCTAAAACACTCAAAACATTTTTCCTTTGCCATGGGAGGGGTAGAATATAAGTTTCTTGAGTGCAAGCCCTCCTTTACTTCTATCTTTGTATCCTCAGTCCTTAACACCATGCCTGGAACATAGTAGGTGCTTACTAAGTGTCTGTCCAGTTGAATTGAATTGAATGGTTTGCATTTGGTGATCACAGTGCCAACAACAGGAGATTATCTTTCATAGGCCACTCATATTAGCATTTAACCCAGGGCAAGTAAATAAAAATGAGAGTACTAATATTTAACCTACTAGTTACACAACAATGTCCTTGTGAAGATCAAGTAAGGTAAAGTGCTATATACATGTGTTATTTTTATGCTTTTCCTAGGCAGTTGATTTCTGCCAAATCAAAACATGTGCTAGGACTCTATAGCCAGCCTTATAATATACATATAACTGTGTTTACAGTTAGCAAAGAAAATCACATGGCTAGCTTAGTGGGTGGTGATGCGGGGATGCATCTTTTCTGCATAGGGGAGCATCTACTCCAAAAGGAAAATAATTTCGTTCTTTTGATATGAAATAGATCAACATGGCTGGGGTTGAAGTAGAGGAAATGGCCTGCTCTTGCTTATGGTCAGCTTACTTCTGTTGACGTTTATTACGATTTGTGCAGGAAGACAATGGGGTTTTGCATTTGGAGTGAAGAAAATCCATCTGCAGGACTAAAAAAAAGGATCAAAGATATGCTGAATGGGTTGGCTAAATTTCCAATGGAGACTGTTTTTTTCTTTTGGGAAGTATACTTTTTAGTAGGTAGTCCTTGGCACCTCCTAAGGTTTCATTTTCTAACTATTCACCCTCCCAATATTGATATAGTTTTTTATTTTATTTTCTCTTTAAAAGTATACGGATACATTTGTTTTGACAGAATGAAAACTTGTCAACAACTACTCAAACAAGTTCTTTTATTAATACATTTTCAAAAAAGAGTTTATCTTTTAAAATCAAATTTTAATGATATCTTTTGCATTATCTAAATTTTCCCCCATCTCTTTCAGAGAACCATCCCATATATCCACTCATTCAACAAAAACCTGTTAAGTATCTAGTTACTGGAGAAAAGACAAAGAGAAATCAGACACATTGCCTTCAAGAAGTTTAACAGAGCAGGGAAGACAAGATATACAAAATAATTCAAGTTCAAGAGAAAATCTGCTGAGCACATGAGAGATGTACAAAAAACTATGATTCCTCCCTCTCCAAATTTCCTGAGGGCACTTAAGATCTTTTCACTGACCTATCACAATTTATTTCACCTATGGAGAAAGTAATTTTCTATGCCAACCTCTCTCATTTTTACATATGAAGAAACAGATTCAGAGAGATTATGACTTGCTCAAGCTCACCTAAGTAGTAAATGTCAAAACTGGGATTTAAACCCTGATCCTATGGTTTTATGCCTAAAACTCTTTACACAAATCACGATTCCTTAAGTAATTTCTCTTCTGAGGTATTTTCTTTAACTTTCACTCATAAGTTGGGTCCCTAGGGTGGTTCAGAAAAGGGAGGAGCAGTGTTACTCTAAGGGTTGTAGGGATAATCTTACAAGAGGTGACTTCTAATTCATGAGCCCCCATTGGTATGTTTCCCGTTTACATCCAGTCACTAGAATGAATTAGTTTTTAGCAAATGAATTCCTAAGAGGAGAAACAACAGATAGAAATATACCCATTTCCCCTCCAAACCTTTGGAAAAATTTTGCAACAAATACATACGTCATCCTTGTGGAAGAGTGCACTCAAGTATATTAGTGGTGAATGTAATATATGTATGTGGTAAAGGATAATTTATGACACCTGGTAATCAGTCTTTGTTTTTCGAGTCCCCATGCAACAACCCTTGGGTGCATCTTTCTTGTGGATGGGCAGCTCGGCTGGGTTCTCAGGGTCTGCTTCTTTTTGGAACTTCTGCTCACCAAGAGGGGTTACACTCTCTACAACTGTCTCCTCTCCTGAATGATTGTCTCTCAAAATCCATGTCTGTCCTCCATGTCATTCATTGTCTCCTACTATTCAGGTTTCCTAATGATATGACTATTGGTGGAGTGAGGGAAAAAAGAGAAAATTTTATTTTCTTCCCAAAAGTGATTTCCTCCTGGCATTCTACATATTTTGGTTTTCCATATTTCCCTCCTCCTTCTAAGACCTTCATTTTTTTTTTTATGTTAGCTTGGTACCACGCTTTACTCCTTAATAAATCACTTAATCTAGAAAATGTAGACCTTCTTCTAATAGAGAATGGTATTTTTTAAAAAGCCATTTAAAAATTTTAAAATAATATTTTGTACATTTGCCTTTAAACAACAAAAATAATTAAACACATATTTACAACTCTTCATTTTAAATGAATTACATATAATATGTCCATAATAGCATTAGGGTATGATAGTATGTCTGAGCTAGAAAGAACCTCAGAGGTCAGAAAGTTCAATTAGTTCATACCTGAACAACAACCCCCTCTTCAGGAGATATAGAAAGAAAAGCACACTAATTAATTATTGGTGGAGTTGTGAGCTGATCCAGCCATTCTGGAAAATAATCTGGAATTATGTGAAGAAAGTGACTAAAATGTTCATATTCTTTAACTCAGATGTTCCATAATTAGGCATATACACCAAGGAATTCCATGATAAAAATGAAGGCCCCATATATGCCAAAATATTTATAATAGAGCTTTTGATAGTAGGGAAGTATTAGAAATGAAGTATATATTCATTGATTAGGGAGTAGTTAAATAAGTTATGGACTGAGAATGCAATTGAATATTATTGTGCTGTCAAAAACAATGCATATGTTGAATATGGAGAAATATAGGAAAACTTATATAAACAGGTACAGAGTGAAGTAAGTGGAACTAGAGGAAAATATGTATACTCAGTACAGTAAGAAAACTCAGATACCACCACCACCAAAACAATCAAAACCAAGAGCTGTGAAATCATAATGACCAAGTTTGGATCCCCCAAAAAAGAGACAGGAAAAGGTAATCCCTGCTACCTTGGGAAATGTAAAATATAAAAAAAAAAATACATGGGTAAAACTATGCTAAGAACCAGAACATCCCAAATCCCCAACTATTCTGACTGAGCTGGGTGTAGCATATCTATTTGTGATGGATTTTCTAGACATTGAGATCTTGAAAGGAAGTATGCTCTCTTCAGAGAAAAGCAAACTGGACTGTCTCCCATTTTAGCTCCTATTTCCTTGCCCTTAAAGAACTTTTCCTTTTCCTCTTTGCTCTCACAAACGCATATTATAGTGGAAATGATTGAGATCAGGGGATCAGGATACCTGGATTCTAATTCTGAAGTTTTTATCAACTAGCCATGTGCCCATGGGTAACTCATTTCCTTTCTCCATGCTTGTTTCCTCATCCACAAAATGTAGAGAATAATATTTGCTCAATCAAAATTGCTTAGTTGCTTTTAGTTAACATGTATTGATTATTCTACATGCTAGATAATGTGGGGGAATCAAAGAATTGTAAAATATGGTCCTTGTAGTCCAGAAGAAAATTCCTAAGGGGATTTCATGAGGTCTCCACACAGAGAGAAAAGGACCTCTAGTAACAAAGAGCTGTGAATTATGCTTTGTCTACTCGTGGTTTTCAAGTTTGAGCCTACTCTCCCCGGAGACCTTGTGTGTAGGAGAAAGAGTACCCACAAATTCTGCCCCCCCCAGTTGTGTATCCTCTTTTATAACGTCTGTCCTTGTTATACTTTCTCAGTAAATATCTGCTTCTAAAAGCTAATTAGGTCTGACCGGCTAATTGGTAATCAATGGGGAGTACCCAGAGTGAGTGTTATGAACCACAGTTCCTTAGAACTCTGGAAAGAGTGTCAGTTGCTCTCTGGGAATTCAACCTGCCTAATTTGAATAGGGTTGAGGGAAGGAATGGCCCAGAGGTGATGATGATGAGAGACACAGAGAGAGAGGGGGAGAGAGAGAGAGAGAGAGAGAGAGAGAGAGAGAGAGAGAGAGGAGAGTTTATTGCAATCTCAAGTACATTACAACTAAGACATAGATATATTTACAGATCAGACCCCATGGCCATGACCAAGATGTGCCAACCATTTGGTGGTCCCTAATCCTAAAGATAAATTCAATTCTTTTGAAGGCTGAAAGCGAAATGTACAAAGAGAAACACCTAAAGCAAGCATCAGAAACCTGAAGGCAGTACTCAAGATGATTTTTCAGTAGCAGACTGAGTCATGCTGCTACAGGCACCTTAACCACAATCACAGAGTGGGTAAAATTTTCCTTTGATAGCCACCCACCTCCTTTTCCATACCCCTTCCCATTTGGTGGCACACATTGCCTCTCATTGCCCATGATGTGGCATCTCACCCAGAACTGCCTTTACTGAAGTAACCTCTGCTCTCACTCCTCTCTCTTCTACCCTACTATCAGTAAGGAAAATGAAAATGGACATAGTACATAGAGGCTGAGTTTGCAAATAGTAGAAGAGACATTCAAGAAAATTAAAACCAGATTTGGTTGGGGTTATGGGGGAATGCTTCTGGGAAGTCATAGAATTATAGGATTGAAGTGACCTTAGAAAGTCTTAGTCAAGGGGTGGCTAGGTGGTGCAGTGAGTAAAGCACCGGCCCTGGAGTCGGGAGGACCTGAGTTCGGTTCCGGCCTGAGACACTTAACACCCACACAAAAATATTAGCCATGTAACCTTGGGCAAGTTACTTGACCCCAATTGCCCTCCAAAAGGCAAAAAAAAAAAAAAGATAGTCTCAGTCAAGCCCCTCATTTTACAGATAAGAAACGGAGTCCCAGAAATGGGAAGTGACTTGTCCAAAGTAGTGAGTAGCAGATTTGAATCCAGGTCCTCTGACTCTGAGTTGTGTTCTAGTAAATTTTGAGAAGTGTTTTTAAAAGAAATGAGACATATGGGTTGGTAAAGACAGAGAAAAACTTTTCAGAAAGGGGAAATAATGTGCTAATATATTGTTATGGAAACAAGCAAGTAGGGGGTAAGATTTGATTAGTATGGTTGAACCGGAGTTCATGCAGATGCATAGGAGGAAATGAATTTACTGAGATGAGAGGAACATTTGGAAGTGGCCCTGAAAGAGTAGCTCAAAGAGATAGCTTGATAATAAGAAACCTCCATAAGGTTTTAAATAAGGATATGACAAAATGAAACAGCAATTTGTCCAGTGAAAAGAGCACCAAATTTGAAGGGCTAACCTGGTACTCTTGGGACCTGAGTTTGAATCTCAGCTCTGCTGTTGAGTGATCTTGGGAAAGTCACTTAACCCTTTTGGGTTTCAGTTTCCTCATTTATAAAATGAGGAGTCAGACTAAATGAATTCTAAGGTCCCTCAGCTCCTGACCCATGGTTCTATGATTTAAGGAAATTTAGCAGCAAAGTCTCTGGTGGTTAAGAGGGGGCAAGAGATTGGAAAGAGGGAGGAAACCCTGGAGATCCATTATCATTGAAGTTTAGGTGGGAGGTAATAAAGATATGGGCCAGGGAACTGAATGCAACAACAGCAAAAAGAATGAGAAAAGGCCAAGGCAGATTTTAGAGAAGGGGAATAAGTGTTTATTAAACATGTAGTTATGTATTCCAGGCACTGTGCTAAGGGCTTTACAAACAAGACTCCTCTCATTTGGTCCTTACAACAACCCTGGGAGGTAGGTACTGTTATTATCCCTATTTTATAGTTGAGAAAACTGAGGCAGATAGATTTGAGCAGGGTTAGAGGCTGGATTTGAACTCAGGTCTTCCTGATTCCAGGCTCAGCACTCTTTCTGTTGCACCACTTAGCTGAACAGTTGGTAATTAATTGAGTGAATAAGGAGAGGAGGGAGGAGAGACTGAGACAGAGGCAGACAGACAGACAGACAAAGAGAGAGATAGACACAGAGAGAGAGAGAAGAGGGCAGGAGTAAGTGGGGAGTCCCAGCTTGAAATCCAAGGAAAGATAGCTGGGTCACTGAAATCTGAGGCATGACCCAGAACTGCCTGGGCTTTGGGAGCAGGATATTTAAAGCTACCGGAAGTACTGTCCTGCGGCATGTTTCCTCTAGAGTTCCATCCTTTTCCCACGGCACAAGAATTGCTAGTCACATGGCTGATCAGCAATAATCTAGAAATTAGAAAGGCATGCATCTGTAGAGCAGAAGATAAAGAAATCAGTTTTTAACTTTTTTTGTTGATATTGTTCATTCCGGTCATATATTTTATTTCATATATTGTTCTGAGAAAGGGTCTATAAGCTTTATCAGGTTGCCAAAGAGGCATGTGACATAAGAAAGGTTAAGAACTCCTGGGCTGTGGATATTATGATTTCCTACCAAAATTGTGGCACAAAAGAAACCACCTCTGTTTTTGTCAACCCACAAAAGTTCTGCTTTGAGGGGAGCAGTCACATGAAATATCATGGACTCAATTGAAATCCTGTAAATAGCACCAGTCCAAAAACCAAACCAAAACCAATTTCAGGGCTTAACCCCAGTTGAATTATCTGGTTGGTTCTGTTAAAAAAAAAAAAGGAATTTTCTACTTTGTATTTGAACCAACTTTCTACAGAAGACTGTTGCTAAGGTTGCTAGGAATAATCAGATAACTTAGCTTCTTAATTAATGAAAAAGTATTGTGTACAGATTAAGGCAAGCACACAGATCCAGTTAGAGAGCAGATGGGAAGGTTGAAGTGATTTCCCCCTTTTAGTGACTGGTAAAAAAGAGAGAGCCTTGTAGGTAGCTGGCATACCTAATGAACAGAGGTTTGGGGCTTGGGTTTCTTGACTAAGGAAAGCAAAATGAGAAATCCAGAAAAAGACTAAGGAATCATGCTGCCAAAAGTTACTAAGAGAAACAGAGGCCTTTGGCCCAGTGGTCAGATTGCCTGTAGCTGAGAGAAAGTAGAATTTAGGGACAAATTTCCAGGAGGAATCTAATGTCTAAAGGGTGAATGATGAAGGTTAGAATTCTAGCCAGGATCTTGGATTAAAAAATGTGGATTACATTTTCATTTTTTGTGCCTGATTTTTAGCAAAAGTTGTACATATATATATATATATATATATATATATATATAGAGAGAGAGAGAGAGAGAGAGATGTGTGTATATCTATCTATATATGTATATGTATATCTATATATATCTATGCAGTTGCCACGATTGTCGCTTTTTTTGGTTTTCTTTTCAAGCATATGATTATGCTTAATCTTTTGTTTTGTTTTGGGGGTTTGGTGTGTTTTACTTTCTTTCCTTTTCTTCATTTGCTTATGTGAACAGAAACATTTCACTATTTTTAAAAAATTTATTTATTTCACTATTTTTTTAAAATGTGGATTGTCATATGTGACCTTGGACAAGTCACTTTTGTCCTCTCTGGGCCTTGGTTTCCTCATCTACAAAATGAAGGAGTTAGTCACTAGATGACCTTTATGGAGGCTTTCAGTTCTAAAATCTCCAGATCTATGATCACAAGTAGGAGTTCTTAACCTTTTTTTTTTTTTTTGGTGACTTGGACCCCTTGGAAAGTCTGGGGAAGGCCATGATTTCCTTCTTAGAATAATGTTTTTAAATGCATAAAATAAAACGTGTAGAATTACAAAAGAAACCAGTTACAGTGAAATATAATTATAAGAATGATTTTTTAAAAGTTCATAGACTCAGGAACGGTTAGGAACCAGTATAGAAAGATGTTTACTTACCTTAGGATGTATATTCATTTTGAAATTTTTCCTCTGAAGAACTGTCAAATGTAAACCTTTGATATTTGTTTAAAGTTTACTTGTTTTAATAAAGAGAAATATCTTTGATATGCAAAAGTAGAGAACCATGGTTACAGATACGCAGGGTGAGTATACACAGGAGACAAGCCGTTTTTAATTTTGGGGAAAGCATGTTCTCAATTTTGATTACATGCAGCAATGAATATCCTAGCTTAGTGGATGCTTCCAAAAATTTCAGTGAAGGTTATTGAAAACTAAGAAAACTTAACAATAGGAATTACAAAAAGAAATGCTAAGAGGTAATAGTTTTTTTACAAGATGTATAGGACTAATTAATTTGATGATTTCACTTTATTATAATCAAATGCACTTAGTATAAAAGCCATGCTATCTATCTATCTATCTATCTATCTATCTATCTATCTATCTATCTA
>NW_027185597.1:5951834-6012529 GCF_028583685.1 Petaurus breviceps papuanus | reverse complement strand
CTATCTATCTATCTATCTATCTATCTATCTATCTATCTATCTATCTATCTATCTATCTATCTATCTATCTATCTATCTATCTGCAGTATATAAGTAAAGAGATTTTTTGCAAGTAAGTTAGTCCATTCCTAGTCAAGGATTGGACATTTCAGGCTCAGTTTTACATAATATTGCCTTCTGTAATAGTCTTAAGGATGCCATAAACTGATTGTAGATATATTACTGTATGAAGAAATACGGCAATAAGCTTTTAAGCTCAAGTATGGAAAAGACACAAACGAAAACAATAGAATAATTCAGGTAAGAGATGAAGGAAGGGAGTTTCCACACTCAGGAAATCAGAGGTCCTTGTCATATTTCCATAAAGCTGGACAGGAGAAGGTTGGAGTCTTGTGGAAAACCTTGACCACTAAAGCAGAAGGAAATACTGTGGTCAATAATGAGAACAATGTATGAAGGAGTGAGCATTTTCAGAACCTCGGGCACTGATCCAGCACAGGCAGTAACTGGGCTCATGGCCAGCTGGCTTTGATGGCCATATTGATCACCTGGATGCAGCTGGAGTTGGTTGCTCAGAGTGCGGCCTGGAATGCTACAAAGGGGCAGCTGCTGACAGGGCACTGTCTCTATGATCAGAGAACCTGGATTCAAAATCCCATGCCTGTGCTTACTTAGCTTCCCTGGGCCTCAGTTTTCTCATTTGCAAAATGAGGATGTTGGATCAAATAGCCTCTGAGGTTTTTTCCTGCTCTAGCTCCATCCTCTTTCCTTCATCCTTCATCCTCCATCCTTCCATCCTCCAGGAAGCCTTCCCTGGCGCCTGTGACTGCTAGTACCCTCTCCTTTCTCATTACCTTGCATCATACTTATATATAACTTATTGTAACCCACCTTGGTAGAATATAATCTTCTCAAGGGCAGGAAAGCTTGTGTTTTTGTCATTGTATCCCTAAGTGCTTAATACAATGCTTTGTACTTAGTAGGCTTAATAAATATTTATTGAATTGACTTGATTGTATACCACAGGATATTTACAGGTTTTTGAAGTATTTTTACTTTTATCATATTTGTTTTATTTTAATATAACATCAAGTAATTAAGTAATGTAGCATTGATTAAGTATACTTTGTTTTGTGTTTTAATATAGTATTAAGTATTTTAGAGATAAAGAAACTGAGGCAAACAGCAGTTAAGTGACTTGTTCAGGGTCACAGAGCTAGTGTCAGAGGTTGGAATCAAACTTAAGTGTTCTTTACTCCAAATTTAAGATTCATGGCATCTATGGGGTGGCTAGGTGGCACAGTGAACAGAGCAGTGGCCCTGGAGTCAGGAGGACCTGATCTCAAATCCAGCCTCAGATACTTCACACACACACACACACACACACACACACACACACACAGGCACACAAACTAGCTGTGTGACCTTGGGCAAGTCATTTAACCCCAAAGGCCCTGCCTTCCCCCTCCAAAAAAAAAAAAAAAGAAAGAAGGCTTGGTATATTTTCATTATTTTGAAGATTATTTCTAGTTTAGTAGCTTTTTAAATATACGTGTGTATATATGTGCAATTTTGAATGGTTTCCTACATTTTAAGTGTAGTTTTTCTTAAATTTAAAGGTCAAGATGAGTTCTAGAAGAAAGTATATCCAACTATATAATGGAAATCACTGGAAAAATATATCATGATAATGTTGGAATCTGTCTATTCTTTTAAATGAAGAATGTTCAAATAGAAAAGAGAGTTATAACTACTTCCTAAGTAGCCCAGGTGATATTTGAAGGCAGGTCCTGAAGGTGTACAAATGACTCTTTCTGGGGTAGTGGACTCAGCTGGGTATCTCTTTGCCAAAGTTTGCTTGGGGATATCCTGCATAATGCATTGTTGTAAAGTCTATTCTGTCTATACAGCATGAACACAAAACCCTTTGCTATCCTGGTCACCCTAATCTTGATGATCTCCAAAAGGCCCAGATGCACAAAGTAAACTATGTAAAAGCAGGAATTGTTTATTTCTTTGTAACTTCCCAGGAATTAAGTGGCACAAGAGCTATGTACACAATAGTCACTCAGTAAATCATGGTCGGACAAAGGAATGAATGTTTTATTTGGAATATCCCAAATGGAATGTGCTGTTTCTTCATCTACAATTATCAGTAATTGTTTTTGTCAATGGAAAACTGTTCTTTTCCACGGCAATAATAGATGTTCGGCTTGTATTTCTGAGTTTGTATCTAGACTCCTGAAATATAGCTATAGCAACATCACGCCAAGCACTGAGAAATCTCTCTTGGGCTCCTCTGTTCACTGATGTGGCTTCAAATGATCTGTTAGGAGCACTGTGTTTCAGAATAATATTGATTGTTTTTCAGATAATGCAAATCACTATTAATAAGCTGGTCAGAAATATTTACTTTGTTCAGTAATGTTAGACAGGAAACATACATTTTAAGAAATAAACATTGCATAAGACCAATCCTTGGGCATGTTTTCAGAAAAAGATTCTTATTCAGGTTAGACTAGATGGCAGAAGTCCTTTCCAACTTTGTGGTTCTTTGATTCATAAACTCTCATTTCTAGCAATGAAATGACGAGGATTCTATTTCCTCATAACTGCCTTTTGGTGATTCTTAGGGCCTACTCTCATCAATATAGCACCTGTGTTCTCCAATATAGGAGGGCTATCAGCATACCCAGAGGCACTGTTCTCTCTAGCTTATAGAGAGTTTTAAAATATATATATATATATATTTTATATTATATATATATTTAAAATATATAAATACATATATGCATATATATTTCCAATTATATGTAAAGACAATTTTTAACGTTCATTAAAATTTTTTTGAGTTTTAAATGATCTTCCTTGCCACACTTTTTCTAAGATGGTTAGCAATTTAAATATAGGCTATGGGTGTGCAATCATGTAAAATATTTCCATATTACTCATATTGTGAAAGAAGAAACAGGCCAAAAGAAAAGAACCATGAAAAAAAAGGGAGAACAAAGAAAATAATATGCTTTGGTATGCATTAAGACATCAGTTCTTTCTCAGGAAGTGGAAGCATTTTCCATCAGGAGTCCTTGGAATTGTCTTTCATCATTGTATTGCTGAGAAGAGCTAAATTATTCATAGTTGATCATTCACAATGTTGCTGTTACTGTGCACAATGTTCTGGTTCTGCTAGCTTTATATAGAGTTGTGAACAACAATAATAGCTTTAGCGTTGATCTAGAGCTTTGAGGTTAGCTAAGTGCTTTATATATATTATCTCATTTGATCTTCCCAACAAGACAGGTGCTGTTTTACAGATGAGGAAACTGAGTCTTAAGTTGGTCAGCAGGATTTGAATTTGAGACTTCCTGATTTCAGATTCAGTACTGTATCCATTAAGTCTCCTAACTTCCTCTTAAGAGAAAATTCTGAGGCAGTTAGGTGATATAGTGGATAGAACAGGAGGACCTGAGTTCACATCTGGCTTGAGAGAGAGAATGATGTTGTATAACTTACATCAAATTGCTTGGCTTCTCAATGAGAAGGAGAGAGAGAGAATTTGGAACTCAAAATTTTGAAAAAAAAATGTTTTGCATGTAATTGGAAAAAAAATTTAAAAAGAGATAATGATGCTACATAAATAATAAACTGCAAAGGTATATGTGAATGGTTTAGTGTTGTAATTAAATGAAACACAAATAAATTGATAATATAAAGATATAAAATATTTATAGCATATGATATAAATTGATAGACACATTTTAATTCTATGAATCCTCATGCTGCT
Organism: Petaurus breviceps papuanus; assembly: GCF_028583685.1. NCBI lineage: Eukaryota > Metazoa > Chordata > Mammalia > Diprotodontia > Petauridae > Petaurus > Petaurus breviceps. The sequence continues at coordinate 6,008,745 of NW_027185597.1, read as the reverse complement.
TGACACTTAGACAAATAGCAAGCAGTGTCATTGACTAGAATTAGTATTACCTTTTCTAAGGGCAAACTAAAGTTGTAGGTGTTTTTTTTTTTCTTTTAGAATTGTAGAATAGAGGTGAATTATAGAAACCATTTAATCCAGGTGTTCTTAACTTGGGGCCTGTGAACTTTTTTTTGTTGGTTTTAATATCTTGAGAACTGTACTTCAGTCTACATTGGTTTCTTTTCTAATCCAGGCAGCTGATGGAGTAATGGGTAGATTACTGAGCCTCCAGTCACTACCCAGGTTCAAATCCAACCTTAACCACTTTCTAACTGCAATCCCCGGCAAGTTATTTAACCTTTATCTGCTCCAGTTTTTAGAACTGTAAAATGGAGATGTTAATAGCACTTATTTCCCAGGGTTGCTGTGAGGTTAATATCAAATAATATTTGTAAAGTACTTAGCAGGGTGCCTGACACATAGTAATAAATAATTATTTCCTTCCTTCCTTTTATGGTTTTAAAAATCCATAAATCATAAGACTACCAAAAGGGTCTATGACATAGATGAAGTACTGTACAGATGAAAAAACTGAGACCCAGAAAAATAAAGCAATTTGACTGGGGTAATGTAGCTCACGAGCGGCAGAAGTAGGCCTAGGAAATAAATCGTCTACCTCCCAATCCTTTTTGTATGTATACTCAGTTCTGGCTCAGCAGTCAATTAAAAAACCTTGGCACAAGTCAACAAGACATAGAGGATACCTAGACATTCTCTGAATGGGGAAAGAGTCCCTCCATCATGCATCTTTAGAAGCAGGCTCACCAAGCCTCCATATAGATTGTAGCAGGAAGACTATATGGCTTACGCGCACTGGCTAGTTCCCCCTCCACTCTCCCACTCATCAATGTCCACTATAAACAATGTCCCATATATACAGTCACAGATTTCATAGATAATCAGAGTTGGTAAGGACTTTAGTGATAATACAGTCTAACCCCCCACATTTTACAGAAGAGAAAACTGAGGGTCAGAGAGGTAAAGTAATTTGTCTATAGCTATATGACTAGTATGGGACTTAAACTAGTTGTCTTTGCCCTAGGTCCAGTGCTTTTCTCACCATGCAGATTGCCTTTTCTCTCTCTCTCTCTCTCTCTCTTTTTTCCTCTCTCCTCCCTCTCTCCCTCTCCCTCTCTCCCACTCCCTCTTTCTCACATGTACACATTTTCTCTGTCTCTATTTCACACACACACACACACACACACACACACACACACACACACACACACACACACACTAAGCTGGAAAGGACCCTGGTGGGCATTTAATCCAACCTCCTCATTTTATAAATGAGAAAATTGAGTTTAAATAACTTTCTCAAGGTCACAAAAGTAGAAAGCGTCAAAGGTGGGACTTAAACCCAGCCCCTTTGACTTCAGAATCAGTGCTATTTCCACTCTCCCATAGTGCTTCCTATGTCTCAGTAGCTAGAGGTCCTGTGGTACTACTGTTTTCATGTCCCCACCCCCACCCCAGTCCCCACCCATGGTCTTGAGTTCAGGTTCTCTGTGCTCTTTCCTACACCTCCTCAGAATATGAAGGATCCTTGGGCATTTACTCTCTCCCTTACTCTTGCCCCTTCCCACCCCCAGTTATCCCTCATATAGGAGACTCTAAGTCACTGGAGAAAACGTGACCATACAAATAGTAGAGAGCCATGGTTTTCAGGATGATCACCACACTTCTGGAGGGCTTCAGAGAGCCCCAGATGGAGAAAAGGAGGATGAGATGGGAGAATGGAAGAGGAGGACATTGAGAGTTCAGTTGAGAAAAGATGTATTAAGTTCTTACAATGTGTAAGTGCATTCTTAAGACAAACTCTGGTTCCACAAGACAGAGGGAGAGAGATCAGTGACAGAAATCAGACTCTTTCCTGTTTCGACAATGGGAAGAGAGGAAGGTAGAGGATTTGGGGTGTTTGAAGGAGGGAAGAGGAAAAGTCTGGGCCAAAGGTAGAAAAATAGGAGTCAGAAAGGGGAAGTCGCACACCACCTCTTTTTCCGCTCTTCCCTGGGGCTGATCCTTCAGCTGGCCAAGCACAAATAGGAGCTGTGTGCTGAGGTGGATTTGTGCTGGGAGCTGTGGATGGGCACGTGGCTCATGGGCACCCTGCCTTGCCCTGCCCCTGGCAAACAGACCTGGCTGCAGAAAGTGAGCACACTGCCATGGATTAGCCTGAGTGACAAATGAAAATGGCCTTTGGCTTGGAAAAGTTCCCTAAAGGAGGGGCCCTGAAAGAGAGAGGAAGCTCCCAGGTGTGGAGGGGGCCCAAATGAGGGCACCATGGCACGCCATTCCGGGCCCAGTAAAATCCTGCTCCCTATCCTCTGTTTTCTGGAGAACACTTGCCTTCTATTATTGGTCTACTTTGAGTCATGAGTCCTCTGGGAGAATCTGCCAGGGCTAATTCTGAAAGAGGAACTGTCAGTGGGTGCTTTGGGTTTGTGTTCTGAGTAAGCAGCTGGGGGGGAGGGCGGAAAGGTTTCAAAGTTAGAGTTGTTCTAGTCTACAAAAAAAAAAGTTTGCAGTTCTTACTTGAACTTTCCAAATGACTTTTAGGGGGATTTGGTTGTTTTTAATAGGAAGCAAATGAGAGCAGACAATCACTCCTCTTAAGAATCAGAAAGTGCTAGGAGAGGAAGGAATAAATAACATTCACCTGTGCTAACTCCCAGCCTCCTGGCCAGAGGTGCTGAACACTTTGGATACCCAAAAGCCCAAATTATTTCCACCACCTACACTAACTTGTAACTAATGTGTAAACTTTAAAGTTTGACATTTAAATTCTTGCTGAATAACTGAATTTGACTCCAGGACCAGAGCTCTGTCAGTTACACAACCTAGCTGCTGCTAGGGGTATTTTGTAGTTTTGTTTTGATTTGAGTTTTGGGGTTTTTTTTGGAGGGGGGAGGCGGGAATCAGGTATTAAGTGATTTGCCCAGGGTCACACAGCTAGCAAGTGTTTGAGGTGGGATTTGAACTCAGGTCCTCCTGACTTCCAAATTCTTTGTTTGAAAACAATAAGGTTTAGCTATTCATAAATAATATATTACAATCTTACAATCTCTTATGATTGTATTGTAACCTTGGTCACCTCCCAGGCCTTCTCCTCCTGTAATAATATATCTAGTAATGGAGTTCTGTTGTGTCGTTAAAACTAGGAGAACTGCATTCTAATCTTGATTCTTCTATGAACTAGCTGGGTGACCATCTGAGCAAGTCGCCTCACTTCTCTGGCCTTAGTCTCCTCATCTGTAAAACAAGAGGTCTCTGAGATCGATTTCTTGAATGAACATTCCTTGGTCCTAGCCTTGCTTTCACTTTTCATCTTACTCCCTCCCCTTATCTCTTCAGTTCCTAAATACAGTTAGTTGTTCCACTTGTTTCTGCAGAACAGTAAAGCCTCCTATGTTATTGGCTGACGTAATGGCATGATTAACACACAGAGGTACAGCATAAACAATTCATTAACACGTAACACACATTCACCAAACAATTGATATTCCCTTCCAATTCTGTGGGAAAGTGACATTTACCTCCATTTCATGTGTCAACCCCAGATTAATTTCTGACAATGAATCAGACTGAGTACACTGAATTTTTCCATGCCTGAACTTGCTGTACACTCACCATTTGACTATATTTTACCATAGCTTTATTTTTTTCCCCCAAGTTGTTGAAAATATGCAGCTAGGCATACTTAAAAGTAAGGCAGTTAGATGACATAGGAAATAGAGCATCAGGCCTAGAGTAGGGAAGATCTGAGTTCAAATTTGGCCTTAGATCTTTACTAGCTGTGTGATCCTGGGCAAGCAACTTAATTTCTATTTGCCTTAATCCACTGAAGAAGGAAATGGCAAACCACTCCAGTATCTTTGTCAAAAGATCCCCAAATGGGGTCATGAAGACACGACTGAACAACAAATCTTTTGATAGCTTGATAAGGTCTTTAATCCATTTGCTTCATAATCCATAAGTACCAAGAGAAAAGGGAGCTATAGTGGTAATATGATTTTAAAGTGACCCACTCAGTTGACTCAAGAACTCTTTTTCTTTATTTAAAAGGAATGATATTTAGCTATATCTTAAAAATAAAAAATTTTTAGCAATAGAATGGACTTTAGAGATCATCTAGTCCAAGCCATCTTATACATTACTATAACTATTAATAACATCAATAAATATTTGTTGTTAAATGAATAAAAACACCAACCAATCCAGAGGCCAAAAAAGATTAGGTGATTTGCCCAACATCCCACTGCTAGTTAAAAGCAGGGCCAGAACTAAAACCCAAACTTCTAATTTTCAGTCTAGTAATCTCTGGGCATGGAGCAATTTTGAAATAAGGAACTATGGCATCACAAATACATTGTGATCAAAGAAAAAAATGGCTTTTATACTAGACAGTAGGCTCTAATTATCTACACATGTATTATCCACTTTGAATGAATAAAACATTTATTATGCACTTACTATGTACAAAGAAAATAGAAAAGTAAGACAGTCCCTGTTATCAGAGCTTACATTCTCATGGAGGAGACAATACATATAAATCAGATGGGAAGGTCTCATGGTCCTTAGGGTACAGCAGCAAAGTAGATGTTATGCCTCTTTTCAAATGTCATTTCCACTGATTTTTTGATGCTGAACCATTTGACAGTGCTGAGGATTCTGGTGGCAAGTACTTTCTTTGTGGATTAAGCATTTTAAATTTTATTTATTTATTTTTATCATTCATTTAAAAACTTTTTTTTAGTTCCAAATTTTCTCCCTCCCTCCCAGTCCTCCCTCACCCATTGAGAAGTCAAGAAATGTGATATCTCTTATACTTGTGAAATGATGCAAAACATATTTCCCTATCAGCCATGTTGCAAAAAAAAAAAAAAGGTAAGACAAAGAAAGAAAGTGAAAAAAACAAACACAGGCTTCAATCTGCATTCAGACTCCATCAGTACTTTCTGTGAAGGTGGATGCCATTTTTCATCATGAGTCCTTCAGAACTTATTAGAATAGCTAAGTGATTAGCTTTGATGATTATACACAATATTGCTGTTTATCATGTATAATGTTCCCCTGGTTCTGTTCACTTCACTTTGCATCAGTTCATATAAGTCTTCCCAGGTTTTTCTGACAGCATCCTGTTCATCATTTCTTATGGCACAATACTATTCCATCACAATCATATACTGCAACTTGTTTAGCCATTCCCCAATGGATGGGTATCCCCTCAATTTCCAATTCTTTGCCACCACAAAAAGAGCTATTATAAACAATTTTGTTCATATAGGTCCTTTTCCTTTTTCTTTGATCTCATTGGGATATAGACCTAGTAGTGGAATTGCTGGGTCAAAGGGTATAGACAGTTTTATAGCTCTTTGGACTATAAATCTAAATTATTCTCCAGAATGGTTGGATCAGTTCACAACTCCAACAGTGCTTTAGTGTCCCAATTTTTCTGCACCCCCTCTAACATTCATCATTTTCCTTTTCCATCATATTAACCAATCTGATAGGTATGAGGTGGTACCTTAGAAGTGTTTTAATTTATAGTTCTCTAATCAATAGTGATTTAGGGCATTTTTCCATATGACTATAGATAGCTTTGATTTCCTCATCCTGAAATGGCCTGTTCATGTCCTTTGACCATTGATCAATTGGAAAATGATTTGTATTATTATAAGTTTGACTCAGTTCTCTATATATTTGAGAAATGTGGCCTTTATCAGAGAAACTTGCCATAAAATTTTTACTACTTTGCTTACATCTAGATATTATTATGTACTATTGTTATTTGTTTATATATCCTCAAGACTTTTTTGATCATGTACCCTTATCTGTAAAAAACATTTTGAGCATATGCTCCCATATATGTAGATTTAACTTCAAATTTACATATATATGCACTACTGAATTAATGTTATGTATTTTATTAAACATGGGCAAAAATAGAAATCTTAAAAGGATGAGATAAATACAAAATAAATAGTATCTTAATATAGTGTTATTTTATTAAAAGTAGAAAAACTTTTTGCTTTCAATAGTTATTAATAATTTACTGAGAGCAATGTGATTGGATATGCTTAATTTTTTTTTAAATTTTGACTTACCATTGTGTTATAAGCCATTGTAGGGTCTGATTCTAAGTTGAGTTGGTTGTATTATTTGATTGTTAGAGGCAATCAAAGTTACATAGATCCAATTTTTAAAATTGCTTTGTTAGCTGCTCTTATGAAATCATAATGTTCATTTTTTCAATCCCATTTGCCAGCCATACAAAAGTTTTTGTTGAAATTTGCATAGATAATTTCAATCTTGCCTAATATCAATCAGTTGTTCATGCAAACTAATCCAAATGTTGCATTTTTATATTTTTAATACATAGATTCAAAACTCACTGAAAGATAAAACAGGTTATAAAATAATGTTCCCATTAAAAAAAATGTTTAGGTATAGGTCTTTAAAAGATGATGCACATCATCATAGGCAACAAAAGCTTAGTTTTTAAATGTGCCATTAAGTAGAGATGCCTCTGTCAAGCCAAGGGGAACTCCCATTCTTCCCTCAAGATATCTTGAATCCTGTACGTGACATGTGACCATGAAAAATATAGTCTGATAGAGGACACTACTGTTGATCCATATAGTAAATATCAGTAAAGTTTCATTTCCTTTTTTTAGGACAAAAATAAATATAAATAGAACTTCTAACATTTTCTTCCTTTTATTTTTGCTTTTTGGAGAGCAATAGGGGTTAAGTGACTTGCCCAAAGTCACATGGCTAGTGTGTCAAGTGTCTGAGGCTGCATTTGAACTCAGGTCCTCCTGACTCCAGGGTTGGTGCTCTATTCACTTAGCCACCTAGCCGCCCCTAACATTTTCTTCCTTGACCTCAGTGGATTGTCACATACATCCTACTTTTAGAGACCATTAAATTATCAGATTGTGAAGTTTCATGAGTGGGGCAGCTAGGTGACACAGTAGATAGAATGCCAGGCCTGGAGTCAGAAAGACCTGAATTTCAATTCTGCCTCAGACACTTCCTAGCCATGTGACCCTGGGCAAGTCACTTAACCCTGTCTGCCTCAATTTCTTATCTATAAAATAAGCTGGAGAAGGACATGACAAATGACTCCAGTATCTTTGCTAAGAAAACCCCAAAAGGGGTCACGAAGAGTCAGATTGAACAACAACAAAGTTTCGTGAGGGAAGGTGTCTAGTTTAAGTTTTGTATCTCTTGGAGTGGTAGTGTGATGATTGTCCATAGAAGGTGACAATCAGTTGATGAATTGAATTGATAATCAACATTGATTGGACAGTAAGTTGTAAGCTACCTCTTCAATGAAGCAAATAGCATCACAAGACTTGAAGGAGTTTGCATTGCCTTCAAACTGCCTTACTGACAAGCTGGTTCTCCTTCAGTCAGGCTCTCGACTCTTAGTTATTACAACTCAGTTGTGATAATTCAGAAGTGTAGAAGAGGAACACGTTTACTGGCTTAGGCAGCTGGTGGACCATTAGAGCATCACTGTTGCACTCCATTAAGTGAACTATTCATTGAATTAAAGAATTAATGCCCCTTGAGGAAATGACTGTTCATTTAAAGAAGATTTATTAAGTTCCATTCTTGTTGGGTGCTAATACAAATACCAAAGCAGCAGAAACCACAGGACCCTCCCTCAGGGAGGTTACTACTTAGCTGGACTACTACATTGTAGGATACTAAACATATTCATGTTTGTCAAAATGTAATTAACTTAAACCCAGTTGGCTTGTTCAGATGACAGACCGAATATTTAAATATCAACACATTCTGGCATGGTGTAGGGAATTTTACGTATTAAAAAAACCCAGGATATTTCTCTTAGGAGCCTTTCTCCCTTTGAAGAAAGAAAATATTAATAATATAGTGCTCTGGGTTTTAGAGACGTCTTCTTTTAATTTAAAATTCATTTAATTTCCAAATATTTTCTAACTCAGCTATTCAAACCAGCCCTCTCCTCCCCCATGCCTCTGGATGTGTACCTAACCTAAAATGATTTGAAATAACATTTATTGGAATTTTGAGGAAGAAAAATCACAAATATAGAGATACAGTTTTGGGGATAACATTTCGGAATAGTCACCTAATAATAGTCACTATTCCATTCCATTCCTTCCTATTCCATTCCTCTCAAGGATTGACAAGGAACTCCTTTCTGGGGTCAATGTAGAGAATCTCTTCTGAATAACATAAGAGTACACTTCCCTTTGAATAGAACACTTAAGCCAAGTCAATAATCATCTATTAAACACATACTACTGCAAGGTATTAAGCCCTGGAAATAGAAATACAAGAAGAAAGTCTTTCTTGTCTTTAGGGAGCTTTCCTTCTATGAGAAAGAGGAAGAGAACACATAAAAGGAAGCTGAAAAAGAGAGCGGCAGGAGGAAAGGAGGTACCCCAGAGGGAGCACTGTAGAGAAAGTTGAGAGAGTTAGTAGTGAAGCCTAGAGAGGGATGAAGACTGGCTAACCTGCGTATTTCCCCGACATTGCAAGTCTAGGAAGAATTAGATAATCAGAGGAAAGGGCTTCAAAGGTAGAAGGTAACATCCAGGGTGCTAAGTCTGAAGTCCAGGGGTAGAATGAACTTCAAGGGTGAGGAGGCTTCTATGGCAAGGCGAAGAAAATCTGAAGGGTCTGGAGGAGCCTGGAGAGGCATGAAGGCATGACTGGTCTAGGCTTTAATAGAAGGCATTTCCCTTGAGCAGGCTATAGGCCAGTAATTTCAGTGCATGAGGGAAGGCATAAATCAAAAGAAGAAGAGATGCTTTCTCTCTCCAAACGTTCAGTTCAATTCAATAAACCAGGGGTGGGGAACCTACAGCCTTTTCTGTGAAGTTAGGATTCAGTCAAAGGGCAGTACTTGAGAATCTGGAGGGTCACAGGTTCCCCACCTCTGCATAAAAGTGTCTACTATGCACCAGACACTCTGCTAAGCACTTGGAGTACTTGTTTTTTGCCCTATTGTTTTCAAAGAGGACCAGTGACATATGAGATGATGTTTTGCTTAGACACGAATTGGATTTAAGTGAAGCAGTTGCACAAAATCATCAACCTCACTCTTCCAGTGCCATCAAAGTCCAGCAGCAAGATAAAAGTCAGGACAACTGGCCATGGCCCAGAATGCAGTGGGTTACCTTGGCATCTTCAATGTCTGACCTGGCTCTTAGCACTGCACAGCGCCTGCTTCAGCCGCCTTCATGGCTTTGGAATGAATTGTTCTCATCTGCCCATTCCACTGGGGGAAGTCTTCACATGCTTGGGAAGACACCCCCCTAAGTCACTGAAGGGTTTGAGCCTTGTTGGTTTCCCTCAAACTGGTTTAGCCTGTCTATCTAGATAATTTAGCTGAGGTGTGGTCTTATATAGCTTCTTGGAGCCACAGGTCAGAGCTGGGTAATCAGTGGACACCAAACATGGATGAGCCGTGCTGAAAAGGTCTTGGGAAGCCCTCACACCATAGGTGTTAGTCCTCCCTTAGTATTTGCGATACTAATAAGAAAAAGGAAGACAGTCTCTGCCCTCAAGGAGTTTACAATCTAATGGGAAGACAACTCACAAAAGGAAGCTGAAAAGGGAAAGGGGACATAATAGTGGAGTCTAGGCAGTCTACCATAGGGGTCTCCACTTTCTCTCCTCTCACTCTTTTCTTAACTCCTTATACTCTGGCTTCTGCCCTTATCATTCCACCAAAATCTCTCTCTCCCGAGTCACTGAGGATCTCTTTGTCGCTAAATTCAGTGGTCTTTTCTTAATTCTCATTCTCCTTGACTACTCTGTAGCCTTTGACATTGTCGATCACTCTCCTCCTCCTTCTCTCTAGGTTTTCAGGACACCAATCTCTCCTGGTTCTCCTCCTACATAACTGACTACTCCTTCTCTGTCTCCTTTCCACTTCCAGATCGTACCCTCTAATTCTATGTGTTCTTCAGGGCTCTGTCCTGGGTCCTCTTCTCTTCTTCCTCTATACTGTTTCACTTGGTGAACTCACCAGTTCTCAGGGATTAAATGACCATCTCTGTACTGAGGATTCTCAAATCTACTCCTCCTGCCCCAGTCTCTCTGCTGACCTCCAATCTTGCATGTCCACCTGCCTTTCAGACATCTCAAACAGGATGTTCAGTAGACATTTTAAACTTGGTATGTACAAAACAAAACTCATTATCTTCCCTACTAAAGCCTCCACCCCCTCCTACCTTCCCTATTACTTTTGAAGGCAACACTATCCTCCCAGGCTCTCAGGTCTGTGAATTCCTATGTCTCTTCCCCCGCCCCCCATATCCAATCTATTGCTAATGCCTTTTGATTGCATCTCTCAAAACCACCCTCTTCTCTCCTCTAATACTGCCACCATTCTATGCAGACCCTGTTACCCCACACCTCTGTTGCTCCGTTGTTTTCCAGTCACATCTGACTCTTCATGACCCCAGCTGGGGGTAGCAAAGTCTGTTCCCATTCAGTTGTTTCAATACCATCCAACTCTTCATGACCCCTTTTAGGGTATTTTTTTTAAATTACATTCATAAAAAGATAAAAAAAATTGTGATAATGCTATCAGTGCTTCTATGGAACACATTCTGGAAAAAAGAAAAGGATAATTCATCATTATCTCCTTTCCTTCCCTGCTAAAAATTTTTGTTTAGATACCTATAATTTTTAGAGTAACCAACCTGGCATTGCAAATCTAGTCAGATTTCTATAAATATCTAGCAGTTACTATTATGCCTTGTGTACTGCAATGCCTTAAATGCTCACTGAATTGCAGGATTTATACCTCTTGTAGTCAATGAGTTAAAGCATCACTCTGAGCCCTTCCGGGGCATGGCTGAGGGCCTGGTGACCTGCCTCAGCTGAGAGATAGACTGAGGATTGATAAATATTAATTTTTTTGGGTCCCTTTTCCCCGTACACTTCAGGCACCACTGATGAAGTAACACTGACAGGCTCTATGTTTATCTGAGAATAAGCATGTCTGGGAACACCCTTTTCTTGTTTGCATTAATTTCCCAAACACTCCAGGCCCCTGCTCAACTCCAAATATTTTGCAACGGCTAACGGAATAATTCAGGTGTTTACAAATGAAAAATTAATGCTAATGTACAGAATCCCTCAGAGAACAAAGAAAAAACCCCAGAAGGCAGAATTTTTTTGTTGTTGTTGATGTCCATGCAACAAGGTGGGCCATAATAAGCATCAGACTTTTAAAGAGCACAGAGTTATACATAATACCTTTATACGGGACCAAATAAAAATGAAAGAAAATATCAGGCATAATTATTTAAAAAAACACATTTTATTTAATGTGTTTAAAAGCACATATTTATTTTTAAAATGCATTTATGTATTTTTGTTTCTGTAACACTGAATTTTGTTTTAAAAGAGGAAAAGAAAATTGGCAAGACCTTAACACATAAAAAGAAAAAAAGAATCTGACCATATATGCAATATCATACACCCTCTACTTCTACAAAAAAAGTATGAGGGGGGCATACACATATACATATATACATTTTAATCCAAGCTGAGTAATGCAAAGAGCTGTGATCCATTTTTATAATTGTCTTTTACAACTTTCAGTTCTATTTTCTTCATACATTCATTCTGAAACCTAATGATGACGTTTGAATCAACATCCTGCTTCTGACTATACAGGCCCTCCCACAGGACACTAAGTACAGCTATAGAGCAAAGAGATTTCTTTCCAAGTGTGACTTGTAGTCATATCCTGTAGAATCCCCTGGTATACCATATTCTGTTTTATGACAGTAGAAGGTTTTCTGTGACACATTATTAACATCCTCTCTTCCTCCTTTCATCAACTGTCCTAGTTTTATTTGACACCGCATGTAGGTAGAACAAGTGGGGAGGAAAACTTAACCACTTCCAGTATTTGCTTTTTTGTGTGTGTGTGCTTTTTGGAGGGCAATTGGGGTTAAGTGACTTGCCCAAGGTCACATGGCTAGTTTTGTGTGTATGTGTGTGTGTGTGTGTTGTGTCTGAGGCCGTATTTGAACTCAGGTCTTCCTGACTCCAGGGCTGGTGCTCTATTCACTGTGCCACCTAGCTGCCCCTCCCCCCCCAGTATTTGCTTTTTAAAAATGATTTTACCATCTAAAAATAATCATATAATACTACTGCCTATTCATCAGTCTCACAGCATTATCATTTTATTAATGGAGAAAATGAAGTTATCACTAGCATGTCTTGGAATCTATAAACTTGGAGGGAACAGGAATCGGGTCCATGTCGTTCTTCCATTCACCCTAGCAAGTAAATACTTTGTAAATGCTATTTGCTAGGGATGATTCATTGAGATAAGAATCCAGTTTCCAACTTGTCTTAATCTAATGGTCCATGATGGGATAGTGAAAATTTTAATTGCATGTTCTTCATAACAAGGCTGAGGACTCTCAGGTTCCCCTGACTGCATTCTCTCTCCAGAGGAAAAAAAGGGCCAATTAGAGAGTAGTTTATAGTCAGAGAAAGGAACCCATAAAGACTTCACCATATTTGAATCAGCAGAGTAAGAACTTAGAAACTTTGTGTTACAAATCAGAATGGGAACCTAGAAGATAGGTTTGAACTCTCTAGGTTCCCCAGCTTCTTTTTCTTCTGATGAGAACCTGGTTAGTGGTCAGGTTGGGGGAAGAGGACAGAGGACCAAGGGTTTCCTCTGGGCTCCATTCAGAGATAAGAAACAATAATCTTTTTTTGTTTGTTTGTTTTTTGGAGGGGAGGAAGGCAGGGCAAATGGGGTTAAGTGACTTGCCCAAGGTCACACAGCTAGTAAGTGTTAAGTGTCTGAGGTAGGATTTGAACTCAGGTCCTCCTGACTCCAGGGCCGGTTCTCTATTCACTATGCCACCTAGTTGCCCCAAGAAACAATAATCTTGATGATTCAAAAATGTGAAGGTAATTGACTTTGCCTCTTAAAATTGTGTCACCAGTTGCTTGACTGCTTTGATGTTTTATGAATCAGACACTAATCTTATTATTATACAAACCTTTAAATAGTCAAATTCTAAAAGGGAAATTTTTTAATGAGGGAAATGAATGAGTGATTCTTTCCACCTGGACAGGTACATCCTACATTGAGTGTCTGAGTATTTTTTTTTTATTTGCTTGTGTAGCTGGGCTTCACACCCTTCTTGCATGTGTAATTTGTGGAACTTGAGTCTACATAAAGAGTTTATTATATAAGCCAAAGAAATAAAATCTTATCCCAAACTGAAGTGGAAATTTTCTTTTTTAAAATCAGCTTTTATAGGTATTTTCTGTTTCTTATATCACCATAGTTATTATAAGTATCTCTCCACCTCCCTTGCACAGAAAGCAATCCCATATGACAAGTAGTATTTATTCAGAGAGGAAAAAAAAATCAGTATGATTGTTCAAGACATTGAAAGAGTTCGAAAATCTATACAGTGGGTAACAACAGTGGACCTCCCACCTCCACAAAGGGGTAGATTGGGGGTGTCTCATCATATCTCTTCATTCAAGTCCTGCTGGATCTTTATAATTTTGTTACATTTACTTTTGATTTTTTGATGTGTCGTTCCTTCCATTTACATTGTTGCTGTTACTGTGCTTGGGCAGCTTGGTAGTGAAGTGGATGAAGTACTGGTCATGAAGTTGGGGAGACTCATCTTCCTGAGTTCAAATCTAGCCTCAGACACACTATCAGTGTGACTCTGGACAAGTCACTTAACCCTGTTTGACTAAGTTTCCTCACCTATAAAATGAGCTGGAGAAGGAAATGGCAAACCTTCCAATATCTTTGTCAAGAAAACCCCAAATAGGGTCATGAAGGGTCTGACACGACTGAAGTGACTGAACAACAAGAAAGATACAAATGTATATTTTCTTGGCTCTACTTACTTTGTTCTTCGTCATTTCATATAGGTCTTTTCATGCTTCTCTATATTCACCATACATACAATTTCTTATAGCACACTAACATTCTATTACATTAAAATACCACAATTTGTTTAGATATTCCCCAACTAATGGGCATCTACTTTGTAGAAATAGATTTTTAGCTATCTCCAAAAAAATGCTGCTATATTTTAGAGTATATGGAGACTTTGGAAGCAAAATTTTCAGTTCTCTATTTTCTATCCTCCAAACCCTCATAGCTTGACTAGTGTTCAGGCTATTTTACCTTGGAACAGATATCCATAGCAAAATTAAAACAACCTTGTTAATCTAGGTAGTGTTTTATATTAGAACCAAACCCACTTTAAACTCTCTTGTTAAATTAAGTTTGTGTGATGAGAAGAGCCTCTGAATAAGGTTAGCAGTATTTTTTTTCCTAGTAAATTTAGAACAAATTTTTACATGCTTTTTTTTTAAAAAAGCAATTGGGGTTAAGTAACTTGCTCAAGGTTACGGCCAGTTATTTCTAGTGTGGTGCTAAGTGTCATCCTGACACCAGCGCTGGTGCTCTTACTCGCTGAGCCACCTGGCCGCCCATACATGCTTTTTGAAAAACAGATTTCCATATTACCTTACATAAATTTGTGGACTACTTTCAAATAACCTTATCTTTAGCTAGACTGTCAAGATTCCGGACCATGAAAGAAGTGGTGGAGTAGGCCTATTTCCCCAGTTATTTTCTGGAACTGAGGGCAATTCTGAGAACCCTCGGTATCTGGGGATAAAAAGAATAAAACAGGAACTATTCTGAAAAAGTAAATGCCTGGGAGGTCTATTACTGAAGCCAGATTCCTTTATGTTGAACATTTCTTAAACAATTATCTAGGCCATTTCAGGAAGAAATTAATTTTTCACTATAGTCATGTTTTTATGCCATTTAAATTCATAGGATCATAGACTGAGAGCTGAGATCCCAGAGACCATCTAAAGGTTTTTAAACTGGGATCTGTGAACTTGTTTTAAAACTATTTCGATACTTGTGTTATAAAATAATTGGTTTCCTTTTAAATTCTATGTACCTTATTTTATACATTTAGAAACATGACTCTGAGGAGTCCACAGACTTCATCAGACTGCCAAAGCCGTCCATGACACAAGAAAGGCTAAGAATCCTTAATTGAATACAACCCCCCTCAGATGAGGAACCTGAATCACAGAGAAATTAAATGACTCTACCAAGGTCACAGAGTTAGTTGGACTGCTAAGGTTCACCCCCAGGTTCTCTGACTTCAAGAACAGTATACTACTTTTTCCGATGAACCGAACTGTGACTCCTTAATCAGTGGAGGTAGAGTGACAAATAGAAGATTGAAAGTGCCAATATTCCATTGACAACCTGGAGAATGCCCAAAAGATAGAGATCACAGTATATGGGGATTAGTGAGAGGAACCAGGAATGGAGAAGACAAGGGGGACATTGTATGGTTGTCTTTGAGTATTTGAAAGAATGTCTGACTTGTTCTACTTGGCCCCAATGGACAGTTAGGAATAATGGGTAGAGGTTGCAGAGAGGCAAATTTAGGTTTGATGTCAAGAAAAAATTTCCTGACAATTAGAGTCATCCAAAAGTAGAATGTTTTATTTGGCCCCAGAGGGGAGAACTAAGACTAACAGGTATAGATTACAAATAGTTGGATTTATACTTACTCTGGGGAAAGACTTCCTAATGATTAGAACCAGTGGTATGTTAGCAAATGTTTAACAACCAGCTTTTAGGGTGGTAGGGTGGTCGTGAATTACCCAGCACACACTTCTAAATTTAATCTGAATTATTAATATTTTTCATCACTTTTTTTCTAGATGATTAACAAAATAATAAATTAAGCCCTTATTTGTAGCATTTACCAATTTCCAAGTAAATAGTGTAATAGCTTGAAGAAGGAAACACTGGTGCTCACAGCAAAAATTCAACACTTGCCTCCTGAAACAGTAGGAGAGTTACCTTCAGCACACACCTGATAGAGTTATTCAAAAGTAGAATGGGATGGTACTACCCAAGAGGTAGTTGGTTCCCTGTCACTAGAGGCCTTCAAGCAAAGCCTGGTTGATCATTTTTTGAGGATGCTTTAGTGGGGATTCTTAATCAAGCACAGTTTGTATTTCATGGCCTGTGAAGTTTCCTTCCATCCTTTGAATCTGTAGTTATAAATAAATCAGTCCAAATGTCACCAGAGACCCTGACATTGAGATGTACAAAGCATTGGGAGAAACATAGGATAATGCAGGATCAGGTAAGAGGATCATGAAATGTGGTTATCCTTTATTCCCACAGTCCACTCCCATTCCCCACAAGATCCTTAAGAGACATCTAATGGTAGCCCAGGAAGAACTCTGTCCTCTTCTATAACTTTGAGAATAGGACACTTGTATCACATACCTCTTAAATTTTGAGTTTGTTTTTATTTACCATTTTCATGGGCCAATTATCCCATTATAGCTAGTTACTATATGAAATATTGACTTTCTTGCTGGCTAATGACGAGCACTATATTGAGTGACAAATCTATTTAAAGTTCAATTGCACATACTGCTTCATTGAATGTTTATGAAGTTGTGGTATATGAATGTAATGGAATGCTATTGTGCTATAAGAAATGAGGAGTAGGGGCGGCCAGGTGGCTCAGCGAGTAAGAGCACTGAGCAGTGTCGGGGTGACCTGGGGATCAAATCCGGGCTCCGATACTTAGCACCACACCCAGAAATAACTGGCCGTGTAACCTTGAACAAGTTACTTAATCCTGATTGCTCATAAAAAAAAAAAAGAAATGAGGAGCAGACAGACTTAATAATAATCTGGAGAGACATATATAAACTGATGTTGAGTGAGGAGAGCAGAACCAGGAGAACTTTGTATACAATTACAGACACATTGTGTTTGTGTGACGACTAACTTTGATAGACTGGACTCCTCTCAGCAATGCAAGATTATAAGACAACTCCAAAAGACTCATGATGGAAAGGGCTATCAACATTCAGGGAAAGAACTACAGAGTCTGAATGCAAATTGAAGCAAACTACTTGCTCTCTCTCTTTTTTGTTTTGTTTTGTTTCTTCTTTCTCATTGTTCACTCCGTTGGTTATAATCCTTCTTTACAACTTGACTAATGTTTAATGTGAAGGTGTTTGTAGAATCTATATTTGATTGCATTCCTCCATGGAAGTAGGGGGGAGGAGATGGAAGGGGAGAAAATTTGAAACTCAAGGGACTGTGGGGGTGGCCAGGTAGCACAGCAAGTAAGAGCACCGGCTCCAGTGTTGAGAAGACCTGGAGATCGAATCCCGGGCTCAGACACTTAGCACCACACCCAGAAATAACTGGCCGTGTAACCTTGAGCAAGTTACTTAACCCCGATTGCTTAAAAAAAAAAAAAAGAAAAGAAACTCAAGGGACTGTGGAACTGAATGTTATAAACTAAAAGTAAACAAATAAATTTAAAAATGTTTATATATCAACTAACCTTTGCAAGGAAAGAATCTTTTCAGATGTGACTTTCTTCTCTTCTACCACTGGTACTTTGGCTATATTTTGATAGAAATTCCACTGAATGACTGACTGGTGTTGCCAACCAATTCATTTGAAAATCTTCCAGATAAAAGAACAGTAACTTAAGTGGAGGATAAATTCAAATCAGCAAATTACCTTAATAACAAACTGAGAGGCAATAGGTTTATTTCTGTAGAACATTTGTGATGATCCTTGATGGCTTATAATGTACATGGAGAAAAATCAAGATTTTGAAACAGTCTGATATTTGCACTTGTAACATCTTGATCACATGATTACACAGCTGATAAGGTATGATTACAGGGTAATAGGGGAATGAGGGAGCTTGTCTGGTTCAGCATACCAGAGGGTATACACATGTGTCTGATCATCTACTGGGAATTAGTTTATGCTCAAAGGTTGAACTCTTGTGATGATTTGAAAACAATTTGATAACAGGTTGAGAAGCTGCAAGAACACATTGTTCTTAGAAGCATTTAGAATTCAATGTAATTGCTGTATGAATACCAAAATCTATCTTCATAACATCTTTTATATATGTCTCTTTCCTTCCTCTGGCACTGACACCACAGTGATTCAGGTGCTCATCACCTCAGGACTAGACTATTGTAATAGCCTACTGGTTGGCCTCCTTGCCTCAAGTTTCTCTTCACTCCAGTCCACCCTCCACTCAGTTGTCCAATTGATCTTCCAAAAGTCCAGATCTGACTATATTGCCTCTCTTCCATTCAATCCACTCCAGTGGCTCCCTATAATCTCCAGGATCAAATGTAGAATCCTCTGTTTGGCTATCATGGCTCTTTACAACTTTGTCCTCTCCTACTATTCCAGTCTTCTCATACCTTATTCTCCTCCACATACTCTGCTATCTAGTGACACTGGTCTCCTGGCTCTTCCTCTCGCAAGATACTCCATTTCCCAAGTCTGGCTATCCCTCATTCCTGAAATTCTCCTTTTCCTCATCTCTGCCTCTTGGCTTTCTGGGTTTCCTTCACATCCCAGACAAAAATCCCACCTTCTGTGAGAAGCCTTTCCTGACCCATTAATCCTAGTGCCTTCCCTCTGAGGTTATTTCCAGTTTATCTTTTATATTTATAACCCTTTATATAAGGGGAAATTGAGAAAGCCTTCCAGGAAGAAGTCACATGACAACAACTGGATGAAGACATAGTAACATTCTTATTAAATAGAAATTTATCTTAATCGTACTTCAGGGCCTTCTTATTCTGGAATCAGTCCAAGGTCATACTTTCAAGGTTGGTGCTCTGGTCAGTGTTTCCTTCTTCAAGCTATTACAGTATTTACTATATATTTTAACCAATTCAGCTTGAGAACACTGCAAGCATTCAGAGTAGTAACCAGGGTGGAGTGACGAAAGATTTGTTGGCAGGGCACTATATAGAGAGGGCACTGGCAGTATTTGCAGTCCCTCAACAGCGAAGAAACAATAAAACTTAACACTTACCAAGCAAGAATAGGAAAGGAAGGAAGTTTAGAAAGGAAGCTGCCAGGAAAGGGTTGAATGAGCTCTTACCCTGTGCTGTAGCTCTCCCTCTTCTTCAGCCCCTCTAAAGACATGCTTCTTGCTGCTTGGCCTGTAATTTCTGGTTCTTGCCTAGTTATAAAAATTCTTAGTTATGGCTCTGCAAAAATGATCTCTAACTCTTTTGATGCACAAAACCCTTTTGACCAGGCAAACATTTTGCTTTATACATGCTAAATAAATATGATATGTTTTATAATATACTGCTTCCCTCTAACATAAAAAAATAGCAACATAGCATTATGAATTATTTCTAAAAACAAGACATCCTTGAAGTTTTAGCTGTTCATGACAACTAATTCTACAATTACAAGAGTTACTTCATAACTATAATTGAGACTTGCCAAAGACAGCCCATTCCTGGGAGTATATACAAGGAACCCATGTGGATACCTTGGGGCACCTGCTATAGAAATTCATGATGACATGAAGAGGAGGAGCCTGACTCCATTTTTCCAAACATGAGTAGTTATTTTGTGATTGTTTCCACTGGCCGCTGAGCTGGAACTAAGTGTGTATACAAAAGGCTTCTGTGGAGGTGAGTAACAACTGCTGTGGGGCCCCTGGTGGGAGAAGAAGGGAAGGACCATGGTCCTCCTACTCAGCCCTGCCCCCACCCTTGAATGCCAGACCTTGCTGTTATTTCTGTCCCTCTTGTATCTTTTTTCTCCTCCTGTTCTTAGGTAAAGAAATATTGGAGAGAGAATGACCTTGAGAAGGACTCAGAGGTCCAGATGTAGCCATGGTAGCTAATAACAGTGAGGTGGCAGTATAACCCTGAGAAGCAAGCTGAGGGATCCATCCCAGCAGTAGATAGAAAGCAGGCCCAGCTCTGTGTCCTACAAAGGAGTGGCTCAGTCCATCGGTTTTGCCACATTTCAGAAGTAAACTTGGTGGGGTAAAAGCTTTGTACCAACCACCTTAAATTAGTACTTTGCCAAGAAAATTCCAAATGGGGTCACAAAGAGTCAGATGTGACTGAAACAAATGAACAACAAAAAAGTGGGCTGACTGAGTCAGTGAAAAGGAGTGTGTCCCTAATTTGGGATGATGTTTTTGTTATGTCTTCTCAAGAAATATATCTGCAAATGCTAATTGATGTTACTGTTTAAGTTAGTAATGTGACATTAAATGATGGTATTGGGGAGACTGGGCAGCTAGGTGGTACACTGGATAGATAGGGTACCCAACTTGAAGTGAGGAAGATTCATCTTTCTGAGTTCATATCTGACCTCAGACACTATCTGTGTGACCCTGGGAAAGTCACTTAACCCTGTTTCCCTCAATCACCCATCTGTAAAATGAGCCAGAGAAGGAAATAGCAAACCACTCCAGTATCTTTGCCAAGAAAACCCCCACTGGGTCACAAAGAGCTGAACTTGACTGAAATGACTGAACAATATATTGGGGGAGATAGTAACTAGCAACTGGTACGAGAGAGGAACACACCAGGAGTATCCCTAGAACCTTGAAGGGGGGATGTTGCTAATCTCTGAGGTTCCTATTTGGCAGTGCACGTGGAGTTAGAATAAAGACACTCCTCTCTCCTCTCCCAGACTATGTAATTACTATAAATTTTTTAAATGAAATCATAATTTTAGTGATGTCATCAGTTTTGTTCTATTTCATGGTTGCATTTCTAAACCTGGTCAGCTACCTTGCAAATATATGCCCTAACAGACCCAGGAGTGGGGAACCTGTGACCTCATGGCTGACATGTGGCCCTCTAGGTCCTTAAGTGTAGCCCTTTGCTGAATCCAATCAAAAATTCAGTCAAAGGGCCACACTTGAGAACCTAGAGGGCCACATGTAGCCTCGAGGCTGCAGGTTCCCCACCCAGGCAAAGTAAGTGGGAAATCAGTTTCCACTGGATAGGAATTTAACTACCAGGTGGTACTGTTAGTCATTCATCCACTGGAAAATCCCCTGCTCCCCCTAGTGGTTAATACATCCACTTCTGAGGAAGCAATGCTGAGTAAGCGCCATGCTCTGTAGTCCAGCTCAGTCACTCTTCCCTGGGACACCAATTCATTGTCAAAGATGTATATGGATTGGTCAATCTACCTGTTAGAATTCAGCATCAAGTTCCTATCCACTTTCATAAATCTACCTTTCTTTGAATGTGTTGTATTTCAAAGCATGTTAGTCATGTAACCTTAGCACTATGGCATCAGCTTTATACAGTAGCACTTAAACTTCTTAGATACTGTATGTAGAATTTAATCTTAGCTTAGAATCAATAAGCAAATAAATAGAATAGAATAACCACAGACAACAATGCACAATGAAACAATAAACATCTACTAAGTGACTTCAGGCCTGGCCCTCTTCTAAATCCTGGAAGCATCCCAGAAAAAGGTACAGCCTGGATCTAGGCATTCTAGAGCCTGTACTCTTTGAGTTTATTTTTAACTCCCCAATGCTGCTTCTCGTAGAGTGGGCAATGGAGTGACCATTTGAATTTTTTCTCCACAGGCAAAGAGGTAGAATGTCTAGGAACTGGGAACCTCTGGAGGAACTCTGGAACTGATACTCATAGAGCAGAGAATGGACTTGGGATCTAGGTGGACTCAGGATTCTGGGTCAGTCTATGGCATGAAATTTAGGATCATGTGTGAACTGAAATTGAGGGGCATTGATATTTTTCCTGGTCTTAAAAGTCTGGTCATTGAAAGGAACTTCCTGGCCTTTCCCTGGCCCATTTGTTTTGAAGAAGATTCAAGGCTCAGCTCAAGGTTATAGTGAAGACATCATAGAGCAAGATGAGATGATTCAGATGCTCGCTCAAGTAAGTAAGAGAATAGAATTGGAAAGGATGTTATAGGTCATGTAGTCTATCCCCTTAGTCTTATAGATGAAGAAACTGAGGGCCAGAGACATGAAGGGATTTGCCCAAGGTAACACAAGTAGAGACAGAAGTAAGATCTGAATTCAGGTCTTCTGAATCCAAACCTAGTGTCCTTTGCCTCTGGTTCTAACAAGCTTTCATCTTTAACCTGAGGCTGAGCTGGGCACTTTTTTGACACTGAATGACTCTGTTATGAGCATTATTCAAACTCTTATTTGAATTCTGGGTCCATATTTGATTACTACACTTTTTAAAAAGATACAAAAAATGGTGGGAAGGTTCAGAGAACAACTACAAATATAATGAAGTTGTGGAAAACAGGTTCCCATAGGGAAAGTTAATGGAAATAGAGTGTTTATCTTTATAGAAGGCTAGAAAAGGGCAAGGCAAACGCTTTCATCAAATATATAGAGTTCTTGTGAAGGGGCTATTGATTGGTTGCTCTTCAGGTCCATGGATGAGTGTATAAGAAGAAATGGTTTACAGTAAATCAGAAATTTCAGGTGGGCATGCAGAAAAATAATTGATCATCAAGGTGGGTAAATCTCATACTGGAATAGAATATCAAGTGAAATGTAGGGATGGGGGACCTGTGCCTTTTAGGTCCTTGGATTCATCCCTTTGGCTGAGTTCAAATTTTACAGAACAAATCCTTTAAGGGGATTTGTTCTGTGAAGTTTGGATTCAGTCAAAGGGTCACTCACCCTTGAGGACCTAGAGGGTCACATGTGGCTTCAAGGCCACAGGTTCCCCACCCCTGCTCTGAGAGTATCTTCAGGAATTCAATTCAACAAACATTTAAGTATATCCTACATATAAAACACTGCTGGAGGGTGGTGATACAAAGTTAAGAAGATAATAATATTGCACAGCTCCTACTTTCACTGGGTACCTTCCAGCCATCTTTACATCAACCATTTCATTGCCTGACTCCAAGAACATACCTGGAGGTTTTCACTTCTGTCTCCAGAATTTCTGCTCTGGGGTTCCACTATCCTGTCTCATGAAAGTCTCATCTGACCCACTATTTCAGGAAGGACCCTCTTCTCTTCACTCCTTACTTACTCCTAGCCATCTTCTAATCAGCTGACTTGCCATTGTGCATGTCCTCTACTGCTAACTCCTAAGGAGTACATTAATCTACTCCCAAATGGATCCATTCATAGTACCTCTTCCTGGTCACCATTCTTCTAGTATGTGTTTTGTCTTTGATTTAAATGTAAGCTCCATAGCAGGGACAGATTTTACTTTTACGTATGTGAAGCACTCAACACAGTGCTTGGCCCATAGCAAACACTTAATTAAGTGGTCATTTATTCATTTGTTCATTCATAGAGCTTGCAGCCTTGTGCAGGATGGGACACAAACAGATGATATATAGATATATGAACACGATAAGTTCAAAGGAAGGATATAAAACGTTGTTCACTTGTTTTCAGTTGTCCAACTCTTCATGACCCCATTTAGGTTTTTCTTGGCAAAGATAATGGAGTTTACCATTTTCTTCCCTAGCTCATTTTATGAGGAAACTGAGGCAAACAGGGTTAAGTGAGACTTGCCTGAGAGCTAGTGTCAGAGACCAGATTTGAACTCATGAAAATGAATCTTTATGACTTCAAGTCTGACACTCTGTCTGTTGTTCTACCTGGCTGCCCCTTTTTGTCTGATGGGGAAAGTCAGAATCAGGGGCACCAAGCCTTTAAAGGATTAATGGGTGTTCAATAAGCAAAAAGGAAGAGGTATAATAAAAAGTTGAACCAAAGGCATGAAGACATGAATATATACAGTGTGTATGTTGGGGGGGAGGCAGGAAGAGTGGTGAAAGTAGAGAATAACTCAGTATGAGTAGATTTTAGACCATATGAAAAGAAAAAAAAAAGAGAGATGGGGTGGGAAGGCAAGGTGACGAAAGTTTGGGAAGATTTGAATCCTCTTGAAAGCAAAGGCCAGGGGGTATCTGGAATCTGAGCTCCAGAAGAGGAAACCTCCATATCTAATTGCTTTCCCATCTCTGATGTCCTAGGAGGAAGCTGTTAGGGTCTGGGCAGCAAACTTTACACCCCTCCCTTCCAAACCTGAGGCTATTCTTCATGGGAAATTTTAGCTTGAAAGATTTCAGAAAAAGGATAAGGCTAGAGGAGAGGGGAACTATAGAAAGAACCTAGATGAAACATCCATGCACACTGGGGCCTCACATAGCTGGCAGGGAGATTGCCTAGAGCCTGAGAAGCCCCAGAGCACTCTCTTATATGCCACCAGACCAGTGGGAACTCCTTCAAATTCCCCTTCCCCATTATCCAGTCTGAGTAGAGGGCATTCATTCTCTGATTTCCTCCTCCCCCAACTGCTAGGGGAATTCCTGATGCTGCTAGTCTTAGCTTCAACTAAAGCCATGGGGATTCCCCACCCCTCAGAACTCCTTCTCAAAAGATGGTGTCAATCAGATTGAGCTTTCTCTGCTGCTGAAATTTCTTCCCCTTATGACCATATTCAAATCAAGTCAAATTGTTCAAAAATTTTTTTAATTACTTAAAAACAAATAAGACCTGGAAAAGTTTACAAATTTAAAATCCCACAACTAGGGATTTCTCTATAGTCAGTAAAGGAGGAACTTAAAACTAGCTGAGTTTTTAACACAAATAGCAATATACTTTTCCTGTTATTAATTATAGTTAAGATTATGTATATGTAAGAATAAACATGGGCTCTTCAATAGGAACAAATTAGGACTTGGGTTTAAATGTATATAAAGATTAATGCAAAAATGTAAAGGACACTAAAATTCGAGTACATTTACTACTAAAAGGGCTTTTAACCAAGCTGAGAAGCAATAACCAAAAAAAAAAAAAAAGAGAGAGAGAAAGAGGAAAAGGAGTTTCTAATCCTTAAAGTCAAAGGACTATCCATAATTTTAAAAAAAGTATACAAATGAATAGTTTAAAAAAGAAATATAACTTGATTCATTAATTAGTTTTAGTAGTTGAAATAAGTATAGAAGGTTACAATCATTTTTACTCCCTTCTTGAACCCCCACAAACAATGGAAAGAACCCTGGCTATGGAGTCAAAAGACCAGGATTAAAATACTGTTTTTGACACTGTGTGATTTTGGGTAATTCCGTTAATCTTCCTTGATCTCAGTTTCCTCATATGTAAAATAAGGGGGTTGGACTAAAAGATCTCTGATATCCCTTTCAGCTTAGGTCTGTGATCCTGTGAGCAAAATATTAGATGAAAAATATGTGTTATTTACAAAAATAAATGTAAACCATCTGAAATTGAGCATTAAAAGAAAACTTCAGAGTAGAGCAAGAAACAAAACCCTTAACTATGTTGCTAATAGGAAGTACATTTATTGCAAAAAGATATGGCTACATTAAAATTTAAGAAAGTGGTCTTAAATATGTCATGCAACCACAAGTTGAGAAAAATCAGCAGTGGTAGTAATAGTATCTGATAAAGTGAAATTCAAATCGAAAAGAAACAGAAACATTCACAGACATTATATCATGTTGAGAAGAAAAACAGTGAATAACAAGCACATAAAAATTCTCACTTTATATGAACCAAACAACTTGGTGGTTAAATTCATAAGAAGTGGGTAAGAGCAATAAGAGAAAGGGTAGATAAAAAATATATAATAATAGCAAGGAACTTCAACATTTCATTATCAGACTATGCCAAATCAAATAAAAAGGTTAACCATAAAGAGATTACAGATCTGAACAGGTTAAGTAAGTTGCAATGAACAGAGAGATGATAGATACAACATTTAAGCACTTCCTGTATACCATGTACTGGGCTAAACACACAGTGAGATACAAATAAAAGGATGAAAACCAGTCCCCAGCTTCAAGAAACTTATAACCTAATGGAGGAAGACAACACATAAAGGAGATCTGGAAATTGCAAATTGGGGAGGAGA
The DNA here is from genome assembly GCF_028583685.1 of Petaurus breviceps papuanus. NCBI lineage: Eukaryota > Metazoa > Chordata > Mammalia > Diprotodontia > Petauridae > Petaurus > Petaurus breviceps. The sequence goes on along the minus strand of NW_027185597.1, from coordinate 5,982,909 downwards.
CTAATATGGCTGTAAATCTCAATGAACTGTGGTGGAAACTTAGAGCCAAGCTAGGTGATGCCAAAAATGGCCTATCAAAGCCCAGTATGTCTCTAGGGGTAGAGTCCAATCATACTTAGTTGGGAAGAACAGGAGATGATGACTCTAGTGGAGACAGTGCAGATGACACAGCTGGAGATATCTGGGAAGCGATGTATAGAGAGAACTTAATGGGAAGAAGTAGGGAATAAACATTCTTTTCAAGTAAATTTGGAACACACACAAAAACTGATTCTATACTAAGTAACAGAAAAACTATTTTTTCTTTTTCGGAAGGGGAAAGGCAGGGCAATTGGGGTTAAGTGACTTGCCCAAGATCACACAGCTAATAAGTATTCAGTGTCTGAGGCTAGATTTGAACTCAGGTCCTCCTGACTTCAGGGCTGGTGCTCTATTCACTGAGCCATCTAGCAGCCCCCCAGAAAACTATAGTTTCAAAAAGTATTTTCAAATCACAATGCAACAAAATTAGAATTAAATTATAAACATGAACAAAATTTATAGAAAGTTAACAAAAGTTAGAAACATAATAGAAAGTTATGCTAGATTGTTGAAAAAAACTATTAATTGAATAATATGCTGCAGCTTATTTATATTTAGTTATTTTCCCCACATTCTTTGGATCACCTGCAATTTTGATTTTTCTAAGGTTATGCTCTTTCATTGTTACCAGTCATATAATATCGCCAGGAGAATAATAGTGTTTAAAAAAATTTTAAGGAGCTTGGGAAAAAAGTATGCTTCTTGATGGCAAGATCTGTTCTTTAAGATCTTGAATTCAGAAACTGGTTGAAGGGGAAGAGAATTTGAAACTGGATTTTCCCCTGATTTCTTCAAATTTAGCTTCAAATTTAGTATTTTATCCATGATGCCAGGTGCTACAGAGAGTCATATGGATCCAGATGAATACTTTATCTATGGAGTTATTCTTGGGAAAGGTATGGGGACCTTGGTTACTTTTAAAGGTGAAAGCAAAAAAGCCAGGATAATCAACACATATGAGATACCTTCTATTTTCTGGCAAGTAAGAATAACCTTGGGTTGTTCTCTCAAGTGAGGAATCAAAGGCCTCTTAGAGGTACTTATGTATTTTTTTCCTCTGTGATTATACACATGAAGTGCTAACTTAGATTCTGTAGCAGAGAGGGAATAAAGTTCCCATACACAGAGACCTAATAAGAGGATAAAGGTTTTATTTATAAACATATATTATATAAATGTGTCTATACATATGTATTCTATAGCAAGCAATATTAATTCATTTATGTTCCTCAAAGTGAGGTAGAATAGCAGCCAAATTCTAAAAATCAAAACCAAATCCATATAATAAGAAGAATTCATACAAACTATAAATACCATGCATTCAGGTAAACATTGGGGAAGTTTTGTTGGTTCTGCTCTGAGTGGACAGCATGTATCCTTCAACCTCTTTGCCCTTTTAGGCCACTCTCTTTTTAGTGACCATGTATTTCATGGAAAAGACTCCACTATCCCTAGGCACAATGTCATTTACATATAGGAACTTCTTTAGGGTCTCTGTTATTAGTGAATCCTTCTTCTATTTAAATTTTGCGCAGGACATTCTCTTTAATGGGGGCAAATACCTTTGGTGAGCATATGTCATGGTGTGTTATGTTTCACGTGGCAGAATACTTGTATATTGTTTTTGAACTCATCTCCTGTGTCTTGGGAACTTATCTGGTCTCAGGATATGCCTCAGAAGCAACTTGTTTGAAGAAAGCATTTAATGATTTGTTTTGCTCTACTGAATCAAAGCCCAAGATTTTAGCACAACACCTAGGCTAAAATCAGCTAGCAATTTGTAGCTTTAAAAGCTATTCATAAGTGTACTGGATAGTTTTCTAAGCTGCAAAATTTAAGGTTTCCACAAAGCAAGTATAACAAGTAGTTCAATATTTCTCTAACCGGTGCTAACCTAAGCCTTATTTCACAGGTCCTACTAGCCTGAATACTAAGGCCAGGAAGCATATTTTACTAAAAATAAAGTTTGTAACATTCTCCAAATGTCACCAAAAGAACATTTTAAAATGATTTCAAATTCAGCAAAGAAATGTATAATATAGACATGCCAAGGTAGGTATTGAAAATATTTTATCAAAAAAGATATTCACAAGTCTTTGTTAATTTAGGTAACAATTGTTACTTAACATTTGTTAATTAAGGCAACATAGTAGACAGAATACTGGACCTGGAGTTAGAAGACCTGACTTCGTCTGCCTCAGCAAGAGAGGATATAGAGTAGATCAGCTGTTAACTGTCTATGCCTTTATGTGCCCTTAATTTTCAAATGGGTAATTATCTAGTCACACAGAAAATGATTTTTCCACTGGCATTTTTACCCAGAAGTTTTAAAAGCATGTTTATATATATACACATTTATATTTCGTAAAGTTAAACTGAGTGATGAATTGATGCAGTGGAAACATTTCATATTATATTACATATTCATATTCATTCAGTAGGTACAGCAATACTAACCACAATAGCTGATAATTATAAATCACTTTAAGATTTACAAAAGTGCTTTACATGTTCTAGTTACCTCATTTGATTTTTTTTCTTTTTCATTTCTATTGATATCTTCTGTTTCTTATGTTATCATAGCTATTCTTAGTATTCCTTTCTTCGTGCTCCCATAGAGCCATCCCATATAACAAATGGTATTTTTTAGAGAAGAAAATAATTAGCACAACCGATTGAAACATTGAAAAAGTTCAAAAACATGTGCAATATGTAACACTTGTGGACCTCCCACCTCTACACAGAAGGTAGGGGTGTCTTCTTATATCTCTTCATTTGAGTTCCACTTTGTCTTTATAATTTTATAACATTTACTTTTGATTTTTTTTTTTTTGGTGTGTAATTCTTTCTATTCACATTGTTGTAGTCACTGTGTATATTGTTTTCTTGGCTGTGCTTACTTCATTCTTTTCTTTTTTTGCTTTTTGGAGCAGGCAAGGTAGGGCAATTGGGGTTGTGACTTGCCCAAGGTCACATGGCTAGTTTTTTGTGTGGGTGTTAAGTGTCTGAGGCCATATTTGAACTCAGGTCCTCCTGACTCCAGGGCCAGTGCTCTATTCACTGTGCCACCTAGCTGCTCCCTACTTACTTCATTCTGCATCAGTTCATATAGTATGCTTCTTTGTATTCATCATCTATATAATTTTTTGTAGCACAGTAATATTCTGTTACACCCATGTACCACAATTTGTGAAGCCATTCCCCAGTTAATGGGCATCTACTTTGTTTCCAATTCTTAGCTATCACAAAAAGTGCTACTATAAATATTTGGAATATATGGAGACTTTCTTCTTTTTGATGGCTTCCTTGGAGTACAAAGTCCAGTAATGGAGATTCTGCTTCCAAGGGCATGGATATTTAGTCATTTTATTTGCATAATTCCAGATTGCTGTCCAAAATGGTTGTGCTGTTTCACAGCTCCACCAACAATGTATCTATCATGTCTATCCTTCCACAATCCCTCCCACACTGACTGTTGCCATTTTTGGGGGTCATTTTTGCAAATTTAGAAGGGATGAGGTGAAACCTCAGGATTGTTTTGATTTGCCCTTCTCTTAGAGTCTTCTTTCATGTGTTTGTGAATACTCTGAAATTCTTGTTTTGAGAACTATTTGTTCATATCCTTTGACCATTTATGTATTGGGAAATGACTGTTAGTATTATACATATTTATCAATTATTTATATATGTTGGACAGCAAACCCTAATCAGGGAAATTTGATACAAAGATTTTTTTTTTCCCTAATTCAACCACTTCCCTTCTTATCCTAGATGCATTAATTTGTTTGTGCAGAAGCAGAATTTCAACTTGTGTCCTCTGACTTCTAAGTTCCTTACTATCCTTTTATAGATGAGGAAACTGAAATTCAGGGAAATTAAGTTAAATGACTTGCTTATGGTCAGACAGTTGGTAAGTGTTGGAGACTAGACAGGAGCCCAGGTTTTCCAGACTCTAGGTCTAATACTCTTTCTGCTACATCATGCTCCCTGATGCTTAGTATTCAAGGTGCAGTTAGCCCCAAGCAAGGTATGTGGTATTAGGAGGCAGGATTTTGGGAGGGGTAGAGATTTGTGATTTCTTTACATAGAGGAGTGCTGGTAAATAAACTCTAGCAGTGCAGATCTGCAACTACCATGAAACTTATGCTTTTAGAAAACTGGGGCCCAATAGATTAAGTGACTTGCATGGGGTCACAGAGTCTCTGTGTGTCAGAAACTGAATTTGAAAACAAACTCCGAGCGTCCACCTCCCCCCCCCCCCCCGCATTTATTAAGTGCTTACTCTATGCCAGATACTTGCTAAGCACTTTACAAATATCTCATTTGATCCTCACAACTCTTCTCTGTAGATAGTATTATGAACCTTATTTTACAAGTGAGGAAACTAAGATTGAGGTTAAGTGACTTGACCTCAGTCACACATCCAGTAAGTGTCAGAGGCTGGATTTGAACCAGATCTTCAAATAAAATATAATACAAATAAAAATAAAATACAAATCAACATAAAGAGGATGTAGATATAACTGACCCAAAGAGGTGGTTTGTGATTAGGTTGTAGAAGAGTCCAGGATGTCTCTCAAATACAGTTGTGGAGATTCCAATCTCAAGTGGGTCTAATGCAAAGAAAGCTGTAATGTACTTAATATATTATATGTAATATATAATTACCTGGCATGTAATCATAACAGGAAGATGGTCTGTACTGGAGTAGGAAGAAAAGAGACAAGTAAGAGTTTATTGATGCTCATCTGGTACTGTTCAAGGAAGATGGTGCCTTGACTAGCTGATATAAGTGTTTGATTCATGTATATGTATGTATGGATGTAGATGTAGATGTACATCCTTGTAGTAGAGATGGGAACATCAGCTCATTTTGGCTTAATGGCATTATCTATCAAGGTTATCAGGGGTGTTTAGGTGGTGCAGTGAATAGAGCACCAGCCTTGGAGTCAGGAGAACCTGAGTTCAAATCCAGCCTCAGACACTTGTAGCTTACTAGCTTTGTGACCTTGGGCAAGTCACTTAACCCCAATTGCCTTGCCTTCCCCCCATCCAATTAAAAAAAAAAAAGATTATTCAACTCCTTTTGCCTTTTCTATGATCACCAAGCAACCATCCAACATTAATTGAGTTTTCCAAGTAAGACTTTCCTCCTGGGAAGAAAATGTGCTGACCAGCTCACATAAGTATCTTCTACTCAGCAGTTATGTTTCTCATTGTAAATTAATAAATCAGCTTTCTGGTTTATTAATGTCTCCTGCATTTGATTAGCATAAACCAGTTTCTCCTAGCCAGTTCACTTCAGTATAAGCTGATAAAATCACATTCCTGAGCCACCGGGTTAACCTTTGACCTCCTTAAGGGTTTGCAATCCAGTGAGATAGCTAGTCTTCCTTCAACATCTTTTAGTAGCAAAAAAGTATTACAAAATATTAGTTCAGCAAATTCTGAATGTTTAAAAAGCAAGATACAATTAAAGTTGAAAATAGTACAATTAGAAGTTGGCAATTACCTTACTGAGTTAAGAGCTATTAGATTAGTTATTATTTAGTTAATTAGTTAGATCTAGTTCAGTATTGTTGCCACCGGAGTCACATATTAGAATTACCCTCCACCCAGTGGCCTCTGCCTTTGTGTCTGGGATTGAGGGTTTCCCCTCCCCCCCCCTTAAGGCTTTCTTTATGTATCTTTCTCGAATTAGAATGTAAGCTCCTGGAGGATAGGGACTGGCTTTCTTTCTCCTTTTATTTGTATTCCCAGTGCTTAGCCCAGGGAAAGTGCTGACACTAAGCTCTTAGTTAATGCTTGTTGACTTGACTAACGAGTTCCAGCCTTGTGCAGTAAAGCAAAGTGTGTGACTTCAATTCAATTCAACAAATTCTGTGCCAAACACTACTGGCAGGTGCCAAGGATACAAAGATAAAGAATTGGTCCCTACCCTTAAGGAGTTACTGGGGAAAAATATGATATACACAAAACATCAATGTGTGTGACCCTTTTAGACTAGCAAAATTAACTTTAGACTAGAAAAGTTGAAGGTTGTAGGAAGCAAAGAGAGACAATAAGATATAAGGATAAGACCTTTTCAGGTGTAATTGTACCTTTTGGGGATCCTAGGCTGTGAATACATCATTTTTCTATGAAAAGACCAGCGAAGACAACAGACTTCCCCCAGGGCATTAGATGCCTCAGTAACTTTTTCCTAGCCCTTCTTTTGCATAGAACAGGAAAACCTTAAAGTTTAAAATAAACAAATTGGGATTCTTGAACCCCTAGAATGATTAGGTCAGGGGTGAGGAACCTGCAGCCTCAAGGCCACATGTGGCCCTCTAGGTCCTCAAGTGTGACTTTTAGACTTTGTCCAAGTTTTGTTCTGTGAAGTTTGGATTCAGTCAAAGTCAAACTTGAGGACTTAGTAGAGGGCCACATGTGGCCTTGAGGCCACAGTTTCCCACCCCTGGATTAGGTGATTACCAAAAATAACATGGTCAGTGTCTGGTTATGGTTGCAGAGATTAAGATTTGGGAGAAAGGTACTGGATGGAGAGGATTAAATTATGGTGAGGTCTCTCAATGAGAAAATCTTATTCTGAACCAGGAAGATTTTTCAAAAAGGAGAAGCAATACCATTTACTACCTGCCTGGGAGTTGATAACCCTCCAGGTTCCAAAGTTGAAGAACAGGAGAAGCTTCTGCCAGTCCTAGGCTAAGGATCTATGCCCTTTCTGAAGGAGCAAAGTAGCAGCCAGCCAAGACTGATGATGGAGGTAATGGAGACTACAGCTGGCCATCCCAGAATAATCCCAGGAGGGTAAGTGGATCAACTCAACTGGCACAGATGCCATGCTGGGAGAAGCCAACCCAGAATCCAAAGGATCTCTCTAGCTCAACTCAGCAGAGCTCTAGGAGGATCCTCACCAGCCTATGTGGGTCACAGAGCTGAAATGCCATGTGGGGAACTCGACCAGACTAGCAACAGAAAGACTTATCTGTCACTTATCATGCCTCACAGCAAACCTCATGAGGACTTTCCTGACACAGTTGTGTTTTCTTGATCATTTGTATTCTCCACACACGTAACTTATTACCACTGTACTTTAAATTTGTGTGTACTCTCCATGTTCACCCTTCGATCCTATACCATGGATCTCTGTGGTGTGTGTGTGTGTGGGTGTGTGTGTGAATGTTTTGTAACTACTGCTACTGCTCTGGCTATGGTGTTTGAGGAAACACCTTTGCTAAAAGCTAATTGAGAACTATGGGGAAAATGATTTATCATATTGTTTGGAAAAACTATTTTACTGTTTAAATCCAACCTTATGTGATTGCTCATGGAATGTCACCTGACCAAAGTAACTTTCTAGGAATGCTGGAGATGACTAAAAGGAATTTTGTGCTCTTTCTCCCAACTCCTGGATCCACCCAAAGCATTCTTATTATAGGTCTCTACAAGCTTGTGTTTTGGATTCCCTTGTGTTTTGACTTTGCCTACATTTTATTGAATGTTTACATTTACTCATATCCATCTCCATTTACTTCACTTCCAAGTTGTTCTCTCAGCAAAATTACTTAACTATGTATGTGTGATTTATGTGCAGGCACCCTTGTCTAAATTCTGTATCTGGTAAACCTTCTAGAGTCAGGTTTAGAGGGAGCCACACCTTCTTTCCAGCTTACTCTCTTCTCCTAAATGACCTAATAAATTTCTTTCTAAAACTTTTTCAGATTTTAGTATTCTCACAAACAACAGAATTTGTTGGTTACAGTAGTCAAAGTAGCTATCCAGAAGATTAACCCTAGTAGCCAGGAGTAATAGCCATCCTTTGGGGACCCAAATCCATGAATATGAATGCAAGTTGGGAGAACAGCTCAGAGTAGATATTACATAAGTGCTATCTAAACACTTAAGGAGTCTAAACACAGAAGGGATATTGCATTTTGTGTTATCTCAATGAAAGTTCACTCTGAAGTATGCTAGTATGATACAGAGCAGGGACATATACTTAGAACGTATAACTGGAGTTAGTATGCTGAATGAACTCTTGAGAAGATTATAAGTGAGAAGTGACTGTTTCCTCAATAATTTATATACAATATTCTATTATGTTTCCTTGTGATCTATTTTATTATTAAATGTACACATGTAACATTTATCTTTTGGGATTTTATATTATAGTCTTAGTATTATCGAGTATTTGATTGTTCAACCTTGTAAAATGTAACATGTGATCAAAACACCTATAAACCTGTTTACTTAAACATTGGTTGAATAATGGGGACAAAGATCAGAACCAGGTAGTGTTCTAAGAATAGAGAGATTTCTGCTTTCTAGGAGATTAACAGTGAAAGAAAGAAAAGCTATGATCATAACTTGAGGTGATAGAAAGATTTTAAAAGATGGGGGAGAGGGGCGACGGTAGCACAATGAATAGAGTACCAGCCCTGGAGTCAGGAGGACCTGAGTTCAAATCCAGCCTCAGACACTTGACACACTTTACTAGCCATGTGACTTTGGGCAAGTCACTTAACCCCAACTGCCCTCCAAAAAGAAAAAAAAAGATGGGGGAGAAATAATTGTGCTTGTAGGCAACTTCAGTGAAGGCATCAAACTGCTGATGAGAGAGGGAAGAGTGATTTTTGAGACATGTTCCAGAAAGAGAATGGTCCTAGGACCAAGAGTACAAGTAGAAATCCTTCTGATAAGTGAAGAATCTTGGGGGAGAGTGGAGCAGCATAGTAGAGTAGAAAGTATTGGATTTGGAGTTAGAGGGTCTTGATTTAAGTCCCAGTTCCACCACTTATCTGTTTGATTTTAGTTGTCACCTAACCTCTCTGAGTATGTTTCCTCATCTTTAAAATGAGGGAGATTTATTTAGTCAATCATTCAACCAATTGATCAATAAGCAATAAATTAAAAAAAAAAACACCCAGAATTTATTAAGCACTTATTTTGGCAAGGAACTTACAATCTAAAGGAGAAGATAAGTACATAGACATAAAGTGAATAAATTCAAAATAGTTAAATAAAAGGTATTTTGGGAAGGAAGGTATTAATAGTTGGGGGGAAAAGGAAAAGTTTCAGTAGTGTTTAGGAAGGGAGGGATTCTATGAAGCAGCAGTGAGGAGGGAGTGCATTCTATAGGCAAAGAGGCTGTCTAGTACAAAGGCACAGAGATAGAAGACAGAAATGTCATGTATGAGAAAAAGAGAAAATCAAGTGTGGGAGAAGGAATAATGTCTAATGAAGCTGGAAAGATAGACTGGGGCAAGGTTGTGAAGGGCTTTAAAAGCTAAACAGAGGGGTCTGATTTGAGGATCTCTAGTCTCTCCCAGATCTAAATTTATGATCCTATTTAGAGAAAGTCTGTAAGTCTCAGATGTGGCATAATTAACTGGTTGTGAAATTATTAAGAAAAGGCCTCAAATTTCTCAGTCTAGCACAGTGGCTAGCCAGAGAACACTAGGCAGAGGCCATGGGTACTGGCAACATTTGCCAGTTTCCATCCTTTACCTTTCCTTGTTGGAGTTTGCTATTTTGGGGTTTCCTGTCTCCTTAATAGGGGAACTAAGTTCTCAGTGTTTCAATTCTAACTCCCTCCACCCCCCATTCCTGAGGAAAAATTCAATTTTTAGCTCTAGTATAAGTGGTCCTTTCCAGCTGGAGAGAAGTAGTAAAAAGAGGTACCCAAAAGAAAAACATGAATCAGATATAGAATAGGCAGTTTTATTCTCACACACAAAAAAAGGAATGCTAAGCAATAAAGAGTGATAAAATGATTATAATGAGTTGATAAAACTAGTATTCATGCCTCATCTTGATGTTTGCCTCAGGGCTGCTCATAAACTTTATTTTTTCACCTCCATTTGGTATACAGTCTGATTAATACCAACTGAACTTTCTTCCTTTGGTTGTTTTTTTTTTTTTTTTGCTTTTTGGATGTGTGAAGTTAGGGCAATTGGGGCTAAGTGACTTGCCCAAAGTCACCCGGCTAGTTTTTGTGTCAAGTGTCTGAGGCCATATTTGAACTTAGGTCCTCCTAGCCACCTAGCCTCCCACTTTGTTCTTCTTGTGAGTGACTTTTTATCCTCTTAGCTAGTCTGCTTCTGCTGCTGTTTCTATTAAAACTGCTCTAGTAGCTAAAACTTTTCTAGTTGGCTGCCCCCAAAGGGAGAAAGAAATGGGGGGGGGGGTTTGTGTGTGTGTGTGTGTGTGATCTTCAATGCCTTTTACTAAAGAAGACACAAATAGGAGGAAGCCCTATCCCGGACAAAGGCTTGCTTCTTGGCTTTCCTCAAATCTCACCTAAAATCCCACCCTCTGTAAGAAGCCTTTCTTGGTTTTCTTAATGCTAGTGATTATATCTCATTTATCTTGCATTTATGTATCATATGTGTGCTGTCTTACCCATTAGATTTTGAGCTCCCTGAGAACAGGGGCTGTTTGTTTTTGATTTTCTCACTTTACCATGATTTTAAAGATTCTCTATAGTTTTTGAATATTTGGGCATTTATCATTTTAGTCTGTTTGACTTTGGTCCTACCTATTTAATCTTGATCATTTTAACTACTATTTTTCTTCTTATATTCTTGATTAGATGAAACTGCTAGAATTGTACCATTTGAAATAGAAACCCACTATAATTTTGTGTAGGATTTTCTTTTTGGTTTAATTTCCAATGTACTTTATTGCTTTTACAAAAAACATTGCTATTAAAGCAATGTTTACAGCAAATCCTAATTAACCAACAATCAAACCAAACAATTTTCCACCTAGAACCTCTAAACTGGCACAATTTAAATATGAATCAGATATGAGGGAAAAAATTGTGAAAGGTACTACACACTTTAAGAAAATGAAATCCAACAAAATTGTTGTATCCTACTGTCTTTTTTTCTCTTTGGTTTTGTTTTCTTTCCATTTTAATATAGTCAATATGTGTTATTGCATGTGAACGATGAAATGACTGAGGAAACAAAGGTTCAAGCTTCTAAGCGTATCAATTTATTAAGCAATGCATGCCAATTTCCCAACAAATCGGGACCAGCACCCTCAGCGTTGGCACTGGACCCTGAATACAGAGGGAGACAGATTTTTATATATTACAATTAAACACAACAATCAAATAAGACCAATTAACTAAAGAAAAACAATTAATCAGGATACAAAATCAGACAATCTAATTTCTACTTGGAGGAAAGATTAGGGATTTTCCAAGTTGGGAGGGTGAGAATGAATAGCTGAAATTCCTGGAAATCAGAAAAAGAGGTGTCCCATTCCCCGAATGTGTCTGTAAACAATTAGAGGAACATGGAAACAATAACTGATAAAATATGTATGTGTAATTGTGAGAAAACTCCTCGCACCTGTCTTTGGATCTGGCTGGGTTTCTAGTCAGCATAACCTAAGTCCTTGGTTATGAGTCTCTAAGCAGCAGGTAGAGGTGGTCCAGCTTCCCAGCCCCAAAGGGTTAGATTCAAACAATGCAATGAAGTTTTCTCTCCATATCCATAACTGAATAAAGTTTTCTCATAAAACAGAAATTTGTCTAGACCCATCATTGACTAGAAAGGGAACTGAGCTAGCTCCAGAACTGAGTCAAGATAGAGACAGCTTGGTTTACTCAATTTCCACTACCACTTGTTCTAATCCCCTCAGTATGTTCTACTTAACCTTAATGCCAGTACCTTCCTTCTACAGTTATCTTCTATTTTTCCAGTGTGTAGCATTTGTACTGTTTTTTTTTTTTTTGCATGTTAGACTGTGAGTTCCTTGAGAGGAAGGACTGTTTTTTGTTTCTTTGCATCCCCAGCATTTACCACAGTGCCTGGCACTTAATAAATTTTTGTTGTTGGCTGCCTTCTATCACTTTATCTCTATTTCTTTTTATTCTTCATGTTATCTTTTTCAGTGGCATAATATTCCATTGCTTTAATATATCATAATTGACTCGTCCATTATCAAATTGTGGGATTTATAGCTTATTTCTAGCTTCTTGCCTTTCTAAATAGAACTATGGATTTTTTTCCCTACAGATAACTCCTTTTAAAATATTTTTTTTTCATACCTCTAATGGTTTGAAAGGTAGAAAAGTTGTCTCAGCAGTGGGATTTTTAAACATTATGATCAATTTCGTGATATTTTAAAGTAGAGATATTTACTAGGATGCCTTACAAAGAAGAGTAGCTAGAAAATGTCCCCATCAATCACCCTCCCTTCAACCTCTTCTCTCCCCCGGCAAAATAACACCTGGGTTGTGCTCTCTCACAAATATGTATAGCTTCAGGGAAGAGAGTACACTGTTAGTGAGGTACCTGTGTAGGGGACACAAGTGACCAAAGCATCTCCCGTGGGTGTATCAAAGTCCCAATTCCTTTGTGTTCTTGTGATATCTTTTTGTTGTTCCTTCATGGAAACAGTGGGTTGATGAAGTAGCTTTGTTGGACTCAACTGCCAGGGGTAGTCTCACAGGTGACTATATCTCATAGCAGAGGTCAAAGTTTTTTAAAGCTGATTCCAGCCCTCAGTGGATACAATACTTCTTACCAGTCAAGCAACTGAAAGATGCTAGTGGTAATATGAGGGGCCAAGGGAAGATGGTGGCACAGAGGGAGAGAAAATGTTCTTTTTGTAGTTTCATTCAGCTAATGGCTAGAGATCTCATTTTGTAGTTGCACCCTGCCTCAAATAGTTCAGCTTTCTTTTTTGTTTTAATGTATTTAGGACTTTAGAAAAAAGGGGAAAAAACCCATTTTGTATGGACATGACAAACATGATAATTCCCACATATATATATATACACACATACATATGCATGTGCATATATACATACAGATATATACACACAGATTGTGTATGAAACTGTGAATCTTGACTTTGTAAGACATTTTAATAGAAAAAAAATTGAACAAATTTCAATGCTGTAGTTCCAAAACTGTTCTGCTTTTGTCTTCCTCTCAACTTTCTTTTATTCTCTTTTGTATGGTTCATTGATTTGGTTTTTTTTGGGCACCACTATCACTAGTCCCTCCGTCCCCCTGCCAAAACTTCCCATGAAAGGGGAAAAGAAAAATCCTCCCCTTGTGACAGATATAAACCAAAGCAAACCCATATGTTGGATATACTGAAAAAAAAAATATTTGTTTCTTTAGTCCATCAAGTCTGTTAAGTGGAAAGCATGGTTTAACAAGGGCCTTCTGGAAGCATGGTTGTTCAATGTAATGATCAGAGTGCTTGTCTTTCAGAGTTGTTTTCCTTTACAATATGTTTATGATTATTTGCTTTCCTGGTTCTACTGACTTCAAACTGTGAGAAAAATGGAATTTTCTTGGTAGTAACAGCAACATAGGGAGAAACCACTGGGTTCCTGTGGTCCCTGAAGCCTAGGGATCAACAAGAAGCTAAAGGTTTGATAAATGGGGGCAAGGAATCTCAATTTTGCTTTTTGCTATTATCTGGAATTATTTGGACAGTGTGAGTCTGTTGCAAAGAGGGATGCTTTTCTAGTAACCACAAGTTCATTTTTATTTTGGGAGACTCCACATTCTCAGGGTAGTACCATAAGACCTATATGGGTTTATGTGGTGAAAGGTATCCGACTCACTGGACTATTGATAATTCTAAATTTGTTTTCTTTCTGAGAAGAATCTAAACTTAAGTGTGGTACTATGGACCTGGGGGGATGGCTTAGGTCCCTGCAGGTAAATGTTGATATTCTATAGAGGGGAGCAGAGTGACAGTGTTGACTTAAAAACAGCATTTCATTGTTTTTGTAGTTTCTTTGCACAAGGAATTAAAGCTGTTCTGTACTGGATATACATTTTTACCTTTTATACCTATCTACAGAGATCTAGATACCAATTATATTCAAACTATTTCCATAAAACTTTTAAATTCTTTGTTATAAGGGATGGTTCTTTGGGAAAGGCTGGGTGGGGTGGAGAAAAAGTTTTGAGAAATGAAGGTGATATAAAAAAATTGATATGAGCAAAAATTAAAACTCCTCTCCCTATATTTCTGTCCCACAAAGATCTCTTATTTCTACCTCCTTTCAACATGTATCCTTTCTATTCCATACCACTAGCACCCTAGTGCATGCCCTCACCACCTCTTATCTGTTTATTCCAAAAGCCTAATTGGCCTCCCCCCACTCCAATCTATTCTTCAAACAGCTGCCAAATTGAGTCCTAAAATGCAAGTCTGACCATGTCAACCCCTTGTTTCAGGGGTCCCCTGTTGCCTTTAATGCTGCTGGAATTTAAAGTTCTTCCCAGTGTGACTTTGTTTCACCTCTCACCTTCATGATTTTGTACAGGCTGGCCCCCACACTAGGGATGCTCTTCCTCCTAAGAACCTCTGCCTCTTGGAACATCTAGATACTTTCAAGGCTTTTCTAGATACTCCCTTCCCCTACCCTTAGTATTGTGCCTATAATCTTAAATTTATCTGTGAGCATGTTGTATCTCCCCAGGATAATGCATGCTCTGTGAAGGGACAGTCTTACTATTATCTCTTTATTCCCATAGCAGACATAGAGAAGGTGCTTCATACATAATGATGGATGAGTAGTTGTTAACTTCTTAGTTAAGAAAGGAATTGTAAATTGCTGCCAGAAATGGAAATGTTTTGCTTTGGGAAAGTAAAATAACTAGGCAAGTCACTTAACCTCTTCGTGTTCCAGGTAACTAAAACTTTTTAAGTTTTAGAAGAATTGCCACTGATAGGTGGAGGGAATTCCCAAACCTGGAGTATCCCATATGATTATCACAAATCTAGACAAAGAAACCAAACAAACCCAAATTCCATGAGGTGTGATTTTAAAAGACAAATTGCAACAGGACTTATTCTTTACCCTCACCATACCTTCTACATGACCAAAGCTTGATTACAACCCCCACCTCCCAGTACTGCTCTCTTTGCTAATACTGCCCTTTGACTCTGCCCCTCTGACTGGAGTGCTGGAGTGGTGCAAAAAAAAAAAAAAGCCCTCCCAAGTCCCCATGTTCCCATTTGAAGAGGGCTCAGGATGCCTGTCAACTCATTTCCTACCAGCTGCACTGTTTGGATCATTATTACTAGTGCTCCCCCCCCCCCAAAAAAAAAGCTCATCGTCAGGTAACTGATCATCTTGAAGAATGCATTAGCTTTGGTACATGCATCTCAATACCCTAAATTGCTTCCACTCTTATTAGAAGGCTAAACACACACAGAACCCCCCCCCAAATTCCCCATTTATAGAGCTCAGAAGCCTACCTAACTCTTCATTTCCCAGCAGCTGCATTGCTTCAATTCTACTGCACCATCACCATATCACCACACTGAACCTTCTTAACTTCCCCACTCAGCTTCCCTTTCTTTTCCGTGTTGTCTTTCTGCATTAGATTGTAAGTTCCTTGAGGACAGGGACTGTGTTTTCGCACATAGTGGGCACTTAATATTTATTGAATACTTAACATTTATTATACTGTCTTGTATATATATATATATGTATATATATATATATATATATATATTGCTTTTTGGAGGGCAGTTGGGGTTAAGTGACTTGCCCAAGGTCACATGGATAGTTGTGTGTTAATTGTCTGAGGCCAGATTTGAACTCAGGTCCTCCCTACTCCAGGGCCGGTGCTCTATTCACTGCAGACACCTAGCTGCCCCTATCTTGCATATTTCAATAATTCCACATATTCAAATCTCCTTCATACAGGAGACTTTACATGGTTATGGGTGGGAATAATTATGGTGATGAGTCCCATAGAAATGACGAGAAAAGTCACCAAATGAAGGCATCTGATTTTAATTTTCTAGTATCTTTGAACAGGAGGCAATGGAAAGGATATCATCAGAGGTGTAAGACATGAAAAGGTACTCTAGTGGGCTGGTAATGTGACAAAGGATGAGGGATAACTGATGGAGAGCTCCCAGCTTCTGTTGGCATCCAGATCACAAGATCCAGAGTAAGCCTAGAACCTTGGGCAGAACCTTCGTAGGCCATAGATGGACAAGTAATGCATAGGACATGCAACAATGTCCTTGGAGGGGGGGGTGGATATCCATATTCATTTAAGTGTCATCTTTACAAAGTTAAAAACAAATTATATGTAATTACTTGTAGTCCTCTATCCCCCCAAACTAGTTGATAATTGGCGTTTTCTTAAGAGTTATAATATTTAACTGTGTGTCTGGACTCTGGAACAATGTGAAGTCCCAGTGCAAGTGGGCAATTTCTGTAGAGTTAAATGTATACAGATGTAAATTTTATGCACACACATACACACATATAGAAACACATGCATATATCAATTAACATTTAAAAAATTTAATTATCCATATCACTTTAGAAATTTAATTCGAACTACCTCAGGAACAGCTTAATGTCTTGGTTAAAAAACAAAAAACCCCAACCCAAACCAAAAAAGCGTAATTTATATTCTGTACTGTCGACTTCCGTTCCTGTGTGTGTCTGGACCGGGGTTTCCTTAAGGTCACTAATGCTTTTAAGCATTCCCCGCGTTAGAGCCGCCCGCCCGAGCTCTGGCCTCACCTCAGTGACTGGGAGGCCGACACGTGGGAGGTGGGCGGCCCCGAGCACCGCCGAGGCTTTAACAAACGCAGGTTTGAAATGTCACCCACGCTAGCCTGTCACTTATTTTTTAAGTACGGCCTCGCGGCCGGCGGAGGCCCCGGCGGATGCACAAATCGTGGCGGCGCTCTGGCCTTCTCCCCGGGCGCCTGGCGGGAGGGACCCGGAGCACCCGGCGCGGCTCCCTACCCCAAGCGAACGCGCTCATTAGTTGCGCCGGCTCCCGCCAGGGCGGGTGGGGAGCGCCGCGCGCCTTGCATGCAAATCAGCGGCGGAGCCCCAGGCGCCGAGCCCCGCGCGCGCCGCCCCTAGCGGCCGTCAAGTGCAGCCGCCGCCCGGACTCAGTCCGAGGCAACGCGGCGGCCTCCGGAGGCCCCGGGACGCCCAGGCTCGTCCCAGTGCCGGGGTCTCCCGGGGACACCTTGCCTCCTCCCGCCTTGGGCCCCGCCTCGCCCAACCCGCCACTCGGGAGAGAAAGGAGAAAGAGCGCGGCCGTTAAAACCGTTACCACGCCTTGAGTTTCGAACTGATTCAAACTTGGCCGCCAAGGCCCCTTGAACTACACTTCCCTCCGACGCCCCTCCTCCCCTCCCCGGCCCCGCCGGGCCTCCGAGGTGGCTATTCCCGCCAAGATTAGAGCAACATCTCCGTCCTTCCCCGCCCGCCACCCAGATCCTTCCCCTTTCCTCCCCGCCCCTCTCCCGGCCTGGCTCGTCCAGCCGGCCCCTCCTCCCCTCCTCCTCCAGCCGTGTTCGCCCAGCGGCCCACTCGCCTTCCCGATCCGTACTGTGCGTGTAAAACGAGAGAACAAAGGGACGGCGGCGGTAGTTTCGCACGTAAAAACCCCCAGCGTCTCAGGGAGTGTGTGTGTGTGTATGTGTGCGTGTATATGAGAATACGTGTATGTGTGTATGCGTGTGTACAGTCCGGAGATAAGTATATGCGTGGGGCTGTGGGTCTTCCCGGCGCCTGGGAGCTCGGCGGACCCTCTGATTGGATGGAAGCCTGCCTTTCGTCCCTCCAATCGGGGCGGCGCTTGATTGTAGTGGGGGGGCCAATGAGAGCGATGGCGATTGGGCTGTCAGGTTTGGCGCTCGGTCCGGTAGCATCCGACACCCACAGGGACAGAGAAAGCAGCGGAGGACCGGCGGCGGCGGCGCGCGGGAGCAGCGCGCGGGGAGCGGCGCGGGCTGGGGAGAGGGAAAGAAGGTAAAGCCACCGTGCTGGCCCCGGCTAGCGGGACGGGCTCAGGAGCCTGTGGAGTTACGGGCGGCGGCGGCGGCGATATTGCTTGTTTCTGGGTATCGCCCCGGAGCGGGGTTCACCCGGCGCCTTCTTTGTATGACCGGGGGGAAGGGAGCCCAAAGCTGGGGGAACGGGGGTCGGCGGCCCGCACTTAGGTCGGGCACAGTCGCAGGGGATTGAGTGGCTGGGGTGGGGGAAAACGGCCCGGAGAGCGCTGGGTTGCTGTGGTCGGGGTGTTTTGTTTTGTTCCCGCCTCCCACCACCCGCTTTCCTTTTTCCTTTTCCGCCTGATCTTTCGGGTTCGGGGCTCGGGGCCCCGTCCCGTCCTCCCCAAGTGTCCTTTGTGTGCCGGGCGTCGGGAGAGCTCCGGGCGTGACGGGACAGACACAACTTGGTGGGACCTTGCACTCAGACAAAGGAGAGACTGTGTCTGACGAGAAGAGCTCGGGCATGTGGGAGGGGGCGGCACAACTTGTGCCCCCGACTGCGGGCGGGGGTTGGGGGGTGTGGGTCGGAGGCGCCGGCCTCTATTTAGGAGAAAGACCGCCCCTCCTCCCCTTCCTCAACACTCGTCCCTACCCCGTCCCCCTCCCCTCCCCCTTCGGAGCTTATAGACCATGCAGCTCTGACCGCACTTAGCGTGGGACAGCGAGCACGAGGGAAATCTTGAACTCCGAGTCCCCCGAAATCAATCATTTCCCAGAAGAAACAACTTTAAACACCGTTTCAGAATTATTCTCCAGCCTTACGACAGTCGTTCCCTTCTCCCTCACACTGGAAAGATTTTGGGGCCGTTTTTAGGTTTCTCTCCCGTGTTCTTTCTAGGCTTCAGGAAGCTGGTTTATTCCTTATGCTTAGTTTGAGGGAAGAGTTGAGTTGTTTTTCCTTTTCTCTCTTTTGTTCTCATTGAGTGCTTGCGGTTGAAGTTAACTTCTTTTTGTTTCTGAAAATTTACCTCTTGGGGTAGACTTTTGCGAAGGGGCAGGGTGACAGAAGCTTTAGGAAAACTCTGTAAACTCAGTATTGAAAGCAACTTTTAATTCGTTTACAAATTTCAAGCCATTTGTCCAACTTCACAGTCTGATTTGAGAATGGAGGCAGGTGCTAAAGACTTATTATATACATCTCATATGCCCAGGAATTGAAGATAATGATATTGGCAGATTTATTTGAGCTCTTTGACTTGAATATACCAGGGTTAATGTAGCTTTAGATCATAGTAAGCATTCTTGTTTTAATTGAATTTGCCATGAAAAATACCCTTTAGTGATTCAGAAATGATTGGGAGTGAAAATGGGTCTGTGTATAAATAATCGAATGAATAGTGCCTCGGACTTTAAACTAAAAACTTCCTTTGAGAAACTGGAATAAAACCTTGTGTGTTGAGCAGTCTGTTAACGAAGCTAATGAAATAAAGATGCTTGATTATCATATTTTTGAGTCTACTTATTTTTGAGTTTACTTAACTGTTTTAAAGATTGTTCTCACTAATTTTTGTGTATATTTTTTAACTTTAGTAAACATTAATGGTTTAATAATTGCTTGTATTATACACCCTTAAGACACCAGCATTCAGCCCTGAACTTAAAGTTCACCTAGTGTAACATGCTTATTTTACAAATGAGGAAATCGAGGCTAAGAGAGTTTAATTTGTTTAAGATCACACAAAATAGTAAGTGGCTAAGTCAGATTCAGAACCTGGGTTTTCTGATTGCAAATTGAATACCCTTTCCATTATACCATACTGCCATTTTTTTTTAGCATTTTGATTTTCTACATTCTTCTCTACCAGAATGGAAAGCAAATCCAAATCCTTTCTTGCTTTTGTGTATAGGAAAAAAATCTGCCTAGATTGTTGTTGTCAAGTCAACAAGTGTTGAGCGCCTACTGTGTGCTATGAGCTGTGTTAAGGCTGGAACAAATATGTAGCCCTGGCCATTTTCATTGTTAATTTATTAACAGGTATTTAGTTTGATCTATTCTAGCTCTTTTTTCATTGCTCCTATAGCTTGATTTCTAGGTATTGTTATCAAAGACACTTCCCATTTGTGTATGGTGATGTACTTTGGGAGGTAATGTGAAACCTTTGTTAAGGAATGTATCTAAAGACATTATATGCTCTTAAAATAAATTTCTGTGTCCAGGAAAACAGGTTAAATTTAAAGTAAGAATTTTAAACCGTACTCGGCTATGTGATGGCCATTGAAAAAACAAAAGACAACAGATTTCTCTCCACAGTGTTGAGGTAGACTGTCTAAATAAATAAATAAATAATGTTTAAATTTGAGTGATAAAACATTTTAAATTACTTCCTTACATTTTTTTTTTTTGGAAAAAAAAATCCGCTTAATTTTGGTCACAAATTTGCCCAGATGAATCTGTCATTTCTTTCTACCTGACAGGTCGTTTGGATATTCTGGCACCAGAGGTACCAATTCTGAATATAATAAATAGTTCAGTGTTCTGACAATTCTAATATTTTATAACTGCAATTAGAGTGAAAATACAGATTTAAGATCCATTACATATTGTTATATTACTAGAAAAATTCCAATTAACAGCTCACCAAGCATATATTAAGCACTCATGCCTGGTACTGTGGTAAGCTCTGGGGTTACAAAGAAAGGCAAAAAGCATGATCCCTGTCCTGAAGGAAATAACATCCTGGTGGGGAGACAACATGCAAACATCTGTACATGCAATCATATGTACAGTGTAAATGTGAAGTAATCTTGGAAGGCAGAGGCATGGCTGGCAGAGGGAGACTGGAAAAGCTTCGTGTAGAAGATGGGATTTCAGTTGAGTCTTGAAGGAAGTCTGAAAAGTATCACTTTATGTATACTATCTAAATTCATACTATCATTTATTATGTGAATAGCTGCCATTATTATACATGTTTTCACAAATGAGAAAACTGAAGCTGAGAGATAGGAAACCTTCAGGATTGCACATCTGGTACAGCAAGATTTGAACTCAAAATTTTGCTGGCTCTAGGGCCTGTGCTGTACTATCTCAAAGTCTTTTCATGTGGTAAAATTGTAAAGGAATCCTGTTTATTTTAATGGTCCCAATATCAGCAAGTTAAAAAAACCCCCACAACCCAACAAAATAAAACCCCCAAACCAAACACTTTTTGATGGTACAGGTTCAGTTAAATATTTATTTGGTTCCTGCTATGCAAAGCACTGTCCTAGGTGTTGGGAATGTAAATGAAAAATCACCTTTTGTGTGCTCTAGGAGCACATTCTAATAGGATGGAAGAATGCATTACCTGCATGAAAATTAACTATGTTAAAATTTAGAGTAACAGGAAAAAATTTTGAGGAGGGAGAGGTATCAGGGATGGCTTCTTGAAGGAAGCCAAATTAAGTTGAACAGAGAATTTAAGCATGGTGGGGGAGGGGGGCAGGAGGGTCCTTTGGAGGAGAATAAAGGACTAACAGTGAACAAATTCATGGAAATGGGAGAGGGCAACATGAGAACAGTTGTCGGGTTTGATTGGGCAGCAGAATCAGGATGGGGAATAAATGTGGCAGAAGACAAATAAGGTTGGAGCCAGATTGTGGAGGACTTTGAATTCCAGAATTTTAAGTCCAAATTTTATTTAAGATCATAGATAAAGATCTGTAAGGGACCTCAGAGGTCATCTATCTAACCCCCTCATTTTACCCATCACAAACTGAAGGGTTTAAGTAACTTGCCAAGGTCAAACAGGTCCCTAGAAGTCATTGGAGGTTTTTAAGTGGTAGAGTGACACACATAATAATGGAGTTACTTTAAGTATATTAATCCACAACCTGTTACTGGGCAGGTTGGAGGAGGAATAGACTGGAGGGAGGAAGACCCGGGAAGAAAGCTGTTAGGGAACAGATAAGGGCCTCTGCTAGGAAGATTGCCTTAGACTTAGAGGAGCCAGATGTTTTCTGACTTAGAAACTACTGGCTTGAGTGTAAAGAGTGAGACAGGGTAGAGTCAGAGATGATTCTAAAGTTATGAACAGTGGTGTAACAAAACACTAAATGTTGATATGGGTATAGTCACTTCTTGATTGACTTGAAACCAAAGCAATTAAGATTAGTCTCGGACAAACTTTCTTACTGTTGAGGTATCTCAGGCTGCCTTTCATGGAAAGATTGGCATGCTCAGGGAATGCAAATAAATTTCAGTACTACCTAAACAAAATAAGTTTAGAGACCCTGATCTGTTGTTGGTGTCAGAAACAAAACATTTCTAGCAACAGATATATAATGAAATTCTAGAGAGAAATAGAAATGATTTTTGGATTCTATACATAACACGTCAGTATGGATGATCAAGGATTGACTATAAATTATGTAGGGTCTGATGTGGACATGGTTTGCTTTGACTTGTGAAAAGACACATATATTTTAAAAATGTAAAGAAAAAAAAGGTTGAGTAGAGAATTTTATTGGATAGTAAAGTATCTGAGGTCATTTTCTTAAAAGCCAGTAAAGATTATAAAGGTAATAAAAGAATATATTTAACAACGTGAATGATGTAGTGCAGACACAATTTTCGATGAAACAACTATGAATTCATATGTGATATTTCAGATAAGATGAAATGGTAAGATGCATTCCTTTATTTTTTTTGGGGGTCTATGTAGGGGTGGGAGGGCTGGGACATAAGTTCAGAACTTTGTAGAATGTTGAGTTGAGTGTCTGATACTGATGTAACTAAAAGATGGTGTACCTTGGCTGCTCAACTGGGACTTTCTTAGTAATAGCAAGCTTCTGGTGTTACCCCAGGCCAAGACTTTATTTCTTAGCTGTTTACAGTTTTTCATTCTGAATGATCATACTTTGGGGAGCATAGTAGCTGACATAGAGCATTTTCTCTTTAAATACAGTACTTCTATTGATCCTCACTAGTAGATGCTGTTATCATACCCCCTTTGCAGATAAGGAAACTAAGGCTCAGGATAGTTAAAACAACTTGCCCAGGGTCTAGCTAGTTAAGTGTGAATCCAGGTTTTACTCCCAAATTCACCCCTCAATCCACTATGTCACACTGTCTTTCTAATTGAGTTAAGCTAAACAGATTCATAAGAAAGTAAAACAATGCTCATTTTATTAATTTATACTTGGAGATATATTTGGACAGAGTTGGTACCGTTACTCTACCCTTATGATAAGTAGATTTGCTCCGAAAACCAATTTATTAATTTGTAATGACAAGAGAGCTAGTATTAGTTGTCTGTACAGAAGACTCCTGCTGGGAAGGTCAAAGTCCATTCAGTAGACCAAATTACAAAATAATCTGAAGACTGTTTAGTGAGCGCAGTATCAGAAAAAAAGGGAAAGAGCTAGGTAGTAGGGATATTCCTATTAAACTAAGATAGTTGGTAAATTTTTCTTATCCATTCTAGGGGTATTTCTGTCTCTAAACAATTGTTTTGAGAATTAGGACACCCTCTCCAGTGGACCACTAATACTAAATAAACATTGACAAATTATTTAGCTATCCTGATTCAGTGTAGATGACCACAACAACATTTACTTCAGCGTGGTACAATGTAATTTAATAAGTTATAACTTTCATTGCACCAGTTGTATTCCAGATATTTCATTCTAAGATCCCAAGTAGTATCCTTTTTCATTGGATTTTGGGGAGTGGTATTACTGAACAAATAGATCCAGGTTGTCAGTCACCCTAAGCAATGTGATCATGTTATAATGCAATACATTTGAGTACATCATATCATAATTTACTATAGCTATTTAGAAGTGGTATAACCCTGATTTAGGGTTTGAGTGATAGTTTATACTCCTCAGCAATTCATGTTCCTTTGATGATGACAATTGTTCTCATTAAAAAAAAAAGTTTCATTAATACTTTTTTGTTTTTTTTACCCCAATGATTTCTTGATTTATACTCTGCCCAATATAATTCTCTCTGTTTTTAGGTTGGGGGCAACAGAAAAACTGAAGGAAAACTGCTTGGATCTGACAATTCAATGTTCTGCACTCTGGGCACTCGTCTCCCTTTGAGAGGAGGGCTTTGTTTTTTATGTTCTGTTTTCCTGCACTAAGATTGATCATTTCATTTCCCCCTTTATTTATATTTAATTAATTAATAAATTTTTAGTTTTCAACATTCAGTTCTGCAGGCTTTTTTTTAAAATTTTTTTTACTTTTTTAAAAGCAATTGGGGTTAAGTAACTTGCTCAAGGTTACACGGCCAGTTATTTCTGGGTGTGGTGCTGAGTGTCTGAGCCCGGGATTCGATCTCCAGGTCGTCCCAACACTGGAGCTGGTGCTCTTACTCGCTGTGCCACCTGGCCGCCCCTAAGCGATTGGGGTTAAGTAACTTGCTCAAGGTTCCATGGCCAGGTGTTTCTGGGTGGGTGCTAAGTGTCTGAGCCTGGGATTCGATCTCCAGGTCTTCTCCACACTGGAGCCGGTGCTCTTACTTGCTGTGCTACCTGGCTGCCCCAGTTCTGCAGGCTTTTGAGTTTTAAATTTTCTCTCCCTCCTTTCACTCCTCACTAAGGTGGCATGTAGTCTGATATAGACTATCCATATATACATTCATATTAAACATATTTTCACGTTAGTTATGTTGTAAAGAATTAAAACCAATGGAATGAACCACAAGAAAGAAGAAACAAAACCAAACCAAAAAGAGAGAGCGAGCTTTGATCTGCATTCAGACTCTGTAGTTCTTTCTCTGGATGTGGGTAGCATTTTCCATCATGAGCCTTTTGGAGTTGTCTTAGAACCTTGTATTGCTGAGAAGAGCTAGCAGTGTCAAAGTTAGACATCACACAGTGTGGCTATAACTGTGTACAATGTTCTCCTGGTTTTGCTCACTTCACTCAGTGTCAGTTCATACAAGTCTTTCCAGGATTTTTTGAAATCTGCCTGCTTCTTATTTCTTATAGCACAATAATATTCCATTACATTCATCTACCGCAACTTGGTCAGCCATTCCCCATTTGAAGGGGATCCAGTTCTTGACCACCACAAAAAGAGCTGCTATAAATATTTTTGTACGTGTGGGTCCTTTTCCCATTTTTATGATATCTGGAATACAATTCTAGAAGTGGTATTGCTGGGTCATTGATCATTGCATTTAATCTCCATTAAGCTGCTTTTTAAATGTTGCTGTTGTCATGTTTCCTCTTAGTTTTGTTTTCCTTAAGTTTACCATTTCTTGTTATATAATGGTATTCTATTGCATATGCCAACATCTGTTCTGCCATTCTCCAATTTTTGGGTGCTTACTTTGTTTCCTGTTTGTTTTGCTACCATAAAAAGTTCTTCTATGAATATTTTGATAGATATGGAACTTTTGTGACAGACTTTTGACTTTCTTGGGGGTAGTGGGATCACTGGTTCAAAGACTGTTGTGGCTGGGTTAAATGATTGTTCTTACATAATTTCAAATTTTTTTTTTCTGGAATGGTTGGAATAATTTACAGTGCCACCAACGGAGTATTAGTATAATAGCTCACATTTACATGATAACTTTTTGGCTTTGATTTTTTTCACAACTTGGAAAAAGTCGGTAGAGCAAATAATTAACATTTTACAGGTGAAGGAAAGTGAGGCCCAGAAGAAATGAAGTGAACCTACTCAGGTTCACACAGCATTAGGTGTTGAAGCTGGGATGTGAATTCAGGACTTCTTAAATTTTGAGCTAGGCCCAGTGCTCATTGCAGCATGCTGCCACTGAAGCTGGATTACTTTGGCAACTGACCGACACTATTTTATATCAGTTCTATTTGAGAGGATGCTGTTTTCTAGCCCTTGTTTCACAGTTCTTTGGATTGGAGAGTATTATATTTTGGTACCCCACAATACACAGACAATGTTTGTAATAATGATAATGGAATGGTGAAATTTTTCATATGTGCTCTACATGCTCAATATGAGTTAATAGTGAGCATAGCAGTTGGAAAAGCTAATGGTATTGTAGGCTGTATTAAGAGATGGATATGAATGAGGAAATAACTTCCACAGTAATCTTTCCTGTTCAGGTCACATCTGGAGGACTATATTCAGTTCTAGTTACTACATTTGAGGAAAGAGATCATAAAGCTGGAGTATGTCTAGATTAGGAGATAAGCAGATCATCAGAAGGAAGTAATGATGGTTAGCTTGGAGGATAGAACACTTGGGAAAGGGGCTGATAGTTATCAAGTGTTTAGAAGACTGCCCTTTGGAAGAGGGTTTAGATTTATGGTTGCAGAGGGTAGAATGAGGAATGATGTGGAAAGTATACAAAAGTAGATTGATATAAAGAAAAGATTCCTAAAAATTAAAACTTCCCCTAAAGTGGAATGAGGTAGTGGGTTCCCTCTCTTTGGAGGCCTTCAAGCAGAGTCTAGATGACTACTTGTGGAATGTGTCTTTGAACAGATTCTTAGTCAGCTGTGGATTAAACTGGATGAAATCTGAATCTTTCAGGATTCTGTGATCCTTTAATATAGATATGAAGATGAGAAGTGAAACAATTGGGGAGGATTAGATTTGTTTTAATAATCAGAGGTTTCTTGTTATAATTAATGACTGACTTTTTTTGGTAATTAAAATGAATTTGGAGATGAAAGAGCAGAAATATTGTGGCATATATTTTTATTGGTAACAGAATGATATTCCACACTGCATTTTAAGAAGCATAGTCTACAAATAAAACAATGAAGGTAGAACACTGGTTCTTAGTCTATAGACCTGCATCTTTAGATCTCAGAACCTATGTCTTAGATCCTTCCAGTGTTTCAGTAGATCTCTAAGCTGATTGTCACTGCCCCCTCTTTTCCTTCCCTTTTCCTCATAATTTGTAGCTGGTACAACTCTATTCAATAATTTTATTATTAGAATTTCCTCCTTTATTGAGAGGTGATCCTTTCCTTCCTTGGAAAGGAAATAACAATATATTATGCTTTAAGGCAGTGGTGGGGAACATGCATCCCCCAATGCCACATGTGACCTTATAGGTCCTCTGGTGTGGTCTTTTGACTGAGTCCAAGTTTTACCAAACAAATGAGGATTTGTGACCTCGGGCCACAGGTTTCCCACCCTTGCTTTAAGGTTTGCAAACCACTTTGTGAGGTAGGTGCTTTTCTTATTCCCATTTTATTCAAGACATTCTTTCTGAATCCAAATTCAGCACTCTATTTACTGCTGCCTAACTAGCTTTTCTTCACACAGAGTTGGATACCTGACAGAAGATGAAAACAGAAAATGATCTCTATTAACAACTAAATTGTGTGGGTTAATGGAGAAGACTTAGATGTTTTAGAAATATCTGCTCTACAGAGAGATCAAGCTAATTGGGAAGTTACATTAACAAATTCAGTTACATTTTAAAAAGATATCTATAAATGTATAAAAATTACATTAAAAAATTAAGGAAGTAGAAAGCAGTATGGTAGAAATTGGGCATAGACAAATATCTTACACCATTTAGTAAGGTCAACATGGATACATAACCTAGATATAAAGAGAGATATTACAAGAAAGTTTGAAGAACATCGTCAGACATATGGATAGGGAAACAATTTATGAATAAACAAGAGACAGAGAGCAGAATGAGGTGTAAAGTGGATGATTTCGATTATATTAAATTAAAAATTTTTTTTGAGGGGGCAGCTAGGTGGCGCAGTGAACAGAGCACCAGCCCTGGAGTCAGGAGGACCTGAGTTCAAATGTGGCCTCAGACACTTAACACAAAAACTAGTCATGTAACCTCTGGCAAGTCACTTAACCCCAATTGCCCTCCAAAAAGCAAAAAAAAAAATTTTTTTTTAATAAATAAAACAAATGTAACATCAGAAGGAGAGCAGAAAATTGGGAAAAATTTTTATAGATGGTTTCTCAGATGAAGGTCTCATATCTTAAATATATGAAGACCTTTGTAAAATCTCTAAGAAAAGCAATCATTGCCAATTGATAAAATGGTCAAAGGATACAAATAGGCAATTTTCTGATGAAGGAAGCAAAACAACTTACAATTGTTTGAAAAAAATGCTCTAAGTAATTATTCACTAGAGAAAAGCAAATTAAAACAACCTCGAGACATCATTTTTCATCTATCAGATTGACTAAAACGATTGAAGGGGAAAACAACAAATGTTGAAAGGGATGTGGAAAAATTGGGACACTAATTCATTGTTGGTGGAATTGTGAACTGATCCAACCATTTTGGAGAGCAGTCTGGAATTCTGCTCAAAAAGTTATTAAACTATCTTTATTCTTTGACCCATCAATACCACTACTAGATCTGTTTCCCAAAATGATTAGGAAAAAAGGAAAAGAAAGTGTATGTTCTAAAATATTTATAGCATCTTTCTTTGTGGTGGCAAAGAACTGGAAATTTCAGGGATTCCTGTCAGTTGGGGAATAGCTGAACAAGTTGTGGTATATGATTGTTATGGAAGACTATTGTGCTGTAAGAAATGATGGAACGGGGCGGCCAGGTAGCACAGCAAGTAAGAGTACCGGCTCCAGTGTCGGGTCGACCTGGGGATCGAATCCTGGCTCCGACACTTAGCACCCACCCAGAAACACCTGGCTGTGTAACCTTTTGAGTAAGTTACTTAACTCCAGGCCAGGTGGCTCAGCGAGCAAGAGCACTGGCTCCAGTGTCGGGATGACCTGGAGATCAAATCTGGGTGCAGATACTTAGCACCACACCCAGAAATAACTGGCTGTGTAACCTTGAGCAAGTTACTTAACCCCAATTGCTTTAAAAAAAAAAATGATGGAGCAGGATGATCTTAGAAAAACATGGATGGACTTGCATGAAATAATGAAGAGTGAAATGAGCAGAACCAGGAAAACAGTGTAACAGCATATTGTTTTAAGAACAAGTCATTTTGACTATTATAAATAACCCACAGAAATTACAAAGGACACATAAAAGAAGATACTGTCTGCATCCAGAATAAAAAGTGATAAGTAGAAGTATGTATAGAATGATTTCACAGACACACACACACATATACATTTGTTAATGGCAGCCATCTCTAGGGTGGGGGCAGGAGAAGGGAAGGGAAAAAAAGAAAAAATCACATAATTTTATTAATTATTTAAAAGCAATAGCAAGTTGTAGACAATAGATTTTCAGTTTCCTGTGCAATCATCTTGTTTTATTTCATAAATTAAAAATAAATAAAATTTAAAAGAAAAAATTAAGGAGTAACTTTAAAAAATTAGGATTAATTGAATTAATTGAAACTTCAGCCACCCCCACCCTTTTTCTAAATTGAATAAGGATCGAGCTATTTTATCTTTTCCCCCAATTCTCTGCCGGTTTTGCTTCCAATTTCCCTTTCTTTTGTAATAGTGGTGTTATTTTTGACATTACTCCTTTCTTGTTCCCCAGTTACCCATAACAAAGTTAGTCATTAAGACCCATTGATTTTTCCCACTCCAGATCTCCCTCAAATCTAAAGAATTCCTATTTATTCCCCCTACCATCTTCCTTCTAGATTGTTTTGACCTCATCCTGCATTAGACTCCTAACTAGCTTCTCTTCCTCTTCTCATTCATAGAATTGCCCCACTGATATTCCTTAAACACTCACAACTTGCAACATACTACTCAAAAACCTATCTTGGCTACACTGTGATCTACAGAATTAAATCCATACTTGGCTATACATGACCTGCTTTCATAATTTAGAATTGAGTACCATCTTGCCTACCTGGACTGATTTCTTATTCTCCCAGGCAGGCTTTTCCTGATCCTCCATCTGCTAGTGCAAACTAACTTATATTTCATTACCTTGTTTAGTCAACCAGCTGGCCAGAAGATGGAGTGCTGGACTAGGAGTCAGGACGACCTAAATTCAAATCCTGCCTCAGACATTTAACTAGTTGTGTGACCCTGGGGCAAGTCATTTACCTCTCTAAGCCTTACTTTCCTCATTTGTAAAAAAGGGGATAATAATATATAACCTTCTTGAAGGGTTGTTATGAGGGTCTATCTGGATAACGAGCAGTTGAGTGGCATAGTGGATAGAGTACCAGGTCTGGAGTTAGGAAGACCAGAGTTCAAATGCGGCCCTAGACACTAACTAGCTGTGTGATCCTGGGCAAGTCATTTAACCCTGTTTGTATCAGTTTCCTCATTTGTAAAATGAGTTGGAGAAAGAAATGACAAACCACTCCTAGAAAACCCCAAATGGGGTCAATGAAGAGTTGGACCTGACTAAAAAAATGACTGAATATAAATACCTTTACTAGTATTTTATGTAAATATCTGTGGTGGGAATGAGGGTATAAATGTTGCTTATTTTAGAAGTGGAATTTGACAATATTTAGTAATTTTTTGAATTTCATGCTTGGGAAATTCTTAGTTTAAACTTAATGGCAGACCCAGGAGTTCATTGGTGAAGTCTTTGCTTCATAGTAGCTTGTTTTTGAGTGTGGGGGTGGGGTATGTTTTGACAGTAAAATAATTGAAAGTATTTTAAAATTCTTAGATACTTTGTTCTTATGGTCCATTAAAGTAGAAGTTACTGAAGATGGGTAATACCTTGATTCTTTCAAAAGATACTTGGTAGCCAAATATACTATTATAGCACAAAAGAAAACTATAACAAAAAGATTGTCAAGATAGGGTAATTTATTTCACTATTTAAGAGCTAAACCAGGGGACCTAATAGGTCCATGGGTGCAGCCTTTTGACTGCGTCCAAGTTTTACAGAACAGAATATTTTATGGAAAAGAATCCTTTTATTAAGGGGATTTGTTCTGTGAAGTTTGGATTTAGTCAAAGGGCTGTACTTGAGGACCTAGAGGGCCACAGATTCCCTACCCAACTGCTAAACACATGCATTTTGTAGCAGATAATCCAGCATTTAATTAAATACACTTTATTTACATTGTCAGTTGTTTCACATACTTTACTCTTTTCTTCCTAACTTTTTTTTGGAGGGGGGAAGGTAAGGCATTTGGGGTTAAGTGACTTGCCCAAGGTCACTCATCTAGTAAGTGTGATCATGTGTCTGAGGCTGGATTTAAACTCAGGTCCTCCTGACTCCAAGGCTGGTGCTGTATTCACTGGGCCACCTAGCTGCCCCTCCCTAACTTTCTTAAGTTCCTCAAGAGCCTGAACTTTTGATTTCCTTCCTTCCTTCCTTCCTTCCTTCCTTCCTTCCTTCCTTCCTTCCTTCCTTCCTTCCTTCCTTCCTTCCTAT
>NW_027185597.1:5891303-5951734 GCF_028583685.1 Petaurus breviceps papuanus | reverse complement strand
CCCTCCCTCCCTCCCTCCCTCCCTCCCTCCCTCCCCACAGCAAGAAACTCCTTTAAATACAGGATGCCACCTTTTCTGCAACTTTGAATCTTAGAGACTTGCCTAGGGCAAAGAAAGTTTTAGTGACCTGATTTTGAATCCATCTCTTTCTTCACTGTGCAGTGCTACCTCTTTTGATTTTTATCATCCAAAGTATCTAAGGTATAACCAGTACTCAGTATTTGTTATGGACTGACTAGAAGTATATTAGGTTAGGAAAGGAATAATTTGGATGAGAGGATATTTAAAAGTAAAGACTCTTGCTAGTAAAGAAAAAGAGGCTTTCAAGTTTCTAAAGACCTGTCATGATCCCCATAGAGTTCTAAATAGAGTTGCAGGTACTAGGAACAAATACCATTTACAGAAATAAAATGAGTGTGTGGCTATTAAAAGATGAGCACTACATGCTTAATTTTCTTCAATAAACAATTGCACCATGTTCAGATTTACCTATTTAAATGCTGAAGTTTGACTTCCTTCCTAGACCTCCTTAACTACTGCTCCAGCCGTTAGAGAACAGAGTCTTACTAATGACATTTGGGGGAAGTTATGACGCTAAGTTTTTATATATTTTAGTTTTTTGGGTTTTTTTTTTTTTTTTGCCTTTTGGAGGGCAATTGGGGTTAAGTACCTTGCCCACGGTTACATGGCTAGTGTTTTTTTGTGTGGGTGTTAAGTGTCTGAGGCTGGAACCGAACTAGGGTCCTCCTGACTCCAGGGCCAGCGCTTTACTCACTGTGCCACCTAGCTGCCCCTCATATTTTAGCTTTTAAATACTATGTATTTTAAATTTAGAAATGTTCTGATTTGTTTTTTTCATTTAAGGAAATTTAATCAATAAATTTCATAGAATCAAAAATTTTGGGAGTTGGAAGCTTTAATCCAATACCAATGTATGAAAGCCCAGTTCCTATTATAATATGTGACAAGTGGTTGTTCCACTTGTTTTTGAAGACTTCCAAGGAGGGCTGCCTATCACCTCCTAAAGCAGTGTATTCTGGTTTTGGACAGCTCTAATCCATATGAAATTTTTCATGATATTGAGCTTATGCTGATCTCTTTGCAACTTCTACCTTTCGTTCCTGGTTCTGTCTTCTGGGGCCAAATAAAACAAATCTGATCGCTTCTAACATGACAGCCCTTCAGATTACTTGAAGACAGCTGTTATGTCCCTTGAATCTTCTCTTTTTCATGCTAAAAAATGATTATCATGTTACATGATCTCAAGGTCCTTTATGATCCTAGTTTCCCTCCTTTGTACTTTAAGTTATCAGTGTCCTTAAACCAGAACTGAACACAAGACTCCACATGCAATCTGAGGGTACTGGGACTATCACTTCTTCACTTCTGCATATTATGCTTCTCAATAGCATGTCCTATATTTGAAAAGACTTGGCTAGGTATGGTGTATATTTTTCTCATTAGGGCCAAAATGTCATTCCATCCAATCCAGCAAGTACTTGTTTAGTAACTACAATGTATAATATCTCAAGGCATTCTGCTACATTCTGGTGATATTCCTCTCTTACCACCCACCATATGACATATAAATATATATATATATGATTATTTAAGGAGAGAATACTGAAGAGGCTCTACACAATTTGGCTCTACCTTAACCTTTCTTGCCTTCATTTGTATTATTCCCTTGATCACATTCTATACTCAAGTAAAAGTAGACTACTTGTTTATTTCTGTACTGTGCACAAATCTCCCTTTGCCTTTCCTCCTTGTGGGCCTTTGTTTAGGTTCTTCCCTATACTTTGGTGTTGTCTTCTCCTGGTCTTGACTTCTTCCCATTCTTTAAAGACCAGTTTAAATGCCACATATCTATTATTATTATTTTTTTAAGCAATTGGGGTTAAGTAACTTGCTCAAGGTTACATGGCCAGTTATTTCTGGGTGTGGTGCTAAGTATCAGAGCCCGGATTCGGTCCCAGGTTATCCTGACTCTGGGGCTGGTGCTCTTACTCACTGTGCCACCTGGCTGCCCCATATCTATTATTTTTAATCCAGACCTTCTCACTCTTCCACATTGTTTTATTCCTTTATAATACACTTATGGTATTTTTGTTTGTTATAGTTGTCAGGGTAGTTTGACTTATTACCTAATTAGACTGTAAATTCTTTGAGTGCATATTTTCCCTAAACTTTGTATCTAGTATTGTGTTTTATACACAATTAAATGATAAATTGAATTAAGTTGAACTTGAGGAATGCTAGATTAGCAGTTTCATTTTATATATATATGTGTGTGTGTGTGTTTTTAAGTTTTTATCCAGTTACATGTAAAAAATTTTTAACATTTATTTTTAAAAATTTTGAGCTCCCAGTTCTCTCTCCTCTTCCCTCATTGAGAAAGCAAGCAATTTGATAATAGGTTACACACATGTAGTCATGCAAAACATTTCCATATTAGTTATGTTGTGAAAGAAAACACAAACCAAAAAGCAAACAAAAAATCCCCAAGAAAAATATAGTAAAAAAAAAAAGTATGCTTTTATTTGCATTCAGATGCCCTCAGATCTTTTTCTGGAGGTGGATAGCATCATCATGAGTCCTTTAGAATTGTTTTAGATTATTTTATTGCTGAAAATAGTGTAAGTCATTCACAGTTGGTTATCATTACAATATTACTGTTACCAGGTACTGTGTTCTGGTTCGACTTATTTCACTTTGGATCAGTTCATATAAGTCTTTCCAGGTTTTTCTGAGAGAATCCTGCTCAACATTTCTTATAACACAGTAGTCTTCTGTCACAATTATGTACCACACCTCATTTAGCCATTTCCAATTTCTAATTCTTTGCCATGACAAAAAGAATTGCTATAAATATTTTTGTACAAGTAGATCCTTTTCCCCTTTCTTTGATCTTTTTGAGATACAGACCCAGTAGTGGTATGGCTGGGTCAAAGGGTGTGCACAGTTTTATGCCCTTTCTTCACATAGTTCTAAATTGGTCTTCAGAATAGTTAGATCAGTTTACAACTCTACCAACAGTGTATTGGTGTCCCAATTTTCCCACATCCCCTCTAACATTTTTCATTTCCTTTTCTGTCATATTAGCCAATTTAATAGGTATGAGGTGGTATCTCAGTTATTTTAATTTGAATTTCTCTAATCAGTAGTGATTTAGAGCATTTTTATATGACTATGGATAGCTTTAGTTTCTAATGAAAACTTCCCGTTCATATCCTTTGATCATTTATCTATTGGGGAATGACTTGTATTCTTTTAATTTAACTCATTTCTCTATATACTTGAGCAATGAGGCCTTCATCAGAGCAGTCAGCTGAAAAAAATTTTCCCCAGTTTTCTGCTTTCCTTCTAATCTTGCCTGCATCAGCATTATTTGTACAAACTCTTTTTAATTTGATGTAATCAAAATTATCAGCTTTATGTCCCATCATGTTTTCTATCTCTTGTTTGGTTATAAATTCTTCTCTTATTCATAAATATGACAGGTAAAGTATTCCAGGGTCTCCTGATTTGCTTATGTTGACCTTTATATCTAAATTTTGACCATATCTTGGTATATGGTGTGAAATGTTGGTCTCTACCTGGTTTCTGCTAAACTGATTTCCAGTTTTCCCAGCAGTTTTTGTCCCAAAAGTTTGTATCTTTGGGTTTATCAAACATTAGATTACCATGGTCATTTTCTACTGTGTATTGTGTACCTAATCTGACCTACCACTCTTATGATTACAGCTTTGTAATACACTTTGAGATATGGTACAGCTTAGCCATTTGAAATTTTTTTTCTTTGATTCCAATGATATTCTTGATCTTGTATTCTTCCAGATGAAGATTTCACATTATAGTTAAATGCATTGGTGTGATGCTTCTTACATTTATTTTAATCCTTATATACATGACTTTCCAATTCTATCATTTTTTTTCCTTGCTGTACTTTGGTCTTCCTGTTTGACAGTGGCACAAGAATTTCCTCATAGACATTGGCTGTATCTCTTTCTAACATTCCACCTACTGTATATGCCAGATGATAATACTTGTATTTTAACAAGATTTGATGTATGTGACTAAACTAGCCTTTTAAGGCATTCCAAAATATTAATTTACAATAACTTTTTACCTGACAAACTCTCTTGTACTACTTGTCCAATATAAATTGTAACCCACCTAAGTCATGTGAATCAGCAATTATTTATTTGTATCATACACATTTTTTAGAAAACAATTTTAGTTCTTTTGTAAAACACCAAATTCAGTTACCACTTAATGCCCTGGCATATGTAAAATGAGACAGTCATTTTAAAATCACTAGAAACGCCAGCTTTTAAATCCAGAATAAACACAAAAATATAAATATGTCAAAGGTCCACACCTTTAAGAGTGATAAGTCCTTTTTAGTTCTAAAGTTCTAATTCTTTAAATCTCACAAGTTAATAAATCATCCTTCTCCCCTAATTTCTTCTTTATCTCCCATCATATTGCTACTAATATGTTACCTGGAAGAAAATTCTAGGGAAGAGGGATTATACCTGGTGCTGCTTTATATTTACATTGGCATTTTGACATTATAAAAATAAAATAATATCTTTTGAAATATATACATGTATAGACAAACATATTGGGTGTTTTTATCTTTTATGGTCATTTTTATGATTTCATTGGTAGATGGGACTCCTATCAAAGTAGATTTGTGCCTACTTTGCAGTTTATATATTAGAGAATTGATTGGGCCACTGATAAATTAAGTGACTTGCCTAGGGTTCTATAACCTATATATGCTAGAGACAGTACTCAAATCCAGTTCTTCCTGAGTCAGAAATCTGACTCTCTTTCAATTATGACAGGCTGCTTTTATGTTATACTTAATTTTCTCTGTTAATAATTGACATCTGGGAAAGTAATAAAGCAATCGCCAGTTAAAGGATTTGGTAGTTATCTTGTCTCCAGTTAACTTTGGTATGGTAGGTCATTTAATAGTCATGCTATTTTGAGTAGGACTTCAGCAATCCAAATGTCTAACCTTAACAAATGATTCCACCAGGTTCCACAAAGAATTGCAGCATCTCCATTTTTTTTTCTTTCAAACATTCTGGCCCCCATAAAGGAACCTACTAGTTGGGTCAGGACAAGAGTACAAATAATAAATCATTCTAATTTGATTGTAGAAGAATCCTTTTCTACTTTGACAGTAGGGATTCACCCCATCTCTCCCACCCCTGTCTTTCTGTACTTTCCTTGGAAGGGAATGATTTACATGTAGGAACTGAGAATCTTCAATAGCATTTGCACAGGAGTAGATGCAGTACTAAAGAAGAGAAAAAGAAGTATTTCATTAATTTCAGTCCTATGAGTGGGAATGACATAGGGCAGTTCAAAATTTTGCATCTTACTTTAATTTGAACTTCACATTTTTTGATTTATTTTCATTTCAGCATCTATCAAAATAGGATATATAGCAAGGTATGAAGTTATAGCTCTGAGATAGTTTTTTATACACCTTAGGAAGACAATATTTTTTCATTTAGAGATAAATTTTTGATTTGTTATTCTTTGCTGCCTCACGGTATAGAGTCCTTTAAAAGAAAATCCCAGAGAATTCGGCTATCTTATTGTTTCAAATTTATGTAAATATTTCATTTTCAAGACATGCCTCTGCATGCAGTAGCAATTTTCTAATAAAGAGAAGAATTGAGGTCTATGTTGAAAGTATTATATGAG
The DNA here is from genome assembly GCF_028583685.1 of Petaurus breviceps papuanus. Classification (NCBI taxonomy): domain Eukaryota; kingdom Metazoa; phylum Chordata; class Mammalia; order Diprotodontia; family Petauridae; genus Petaurus; species Petaurus breviceps. The sequence continues at coordinate 5,946,004 of NW_027185597.1, read as the reverse complement.
ATTACTTTGCTGCTGTGCTGGAGGAAAGTGAACTTACATTGATGAAGAAATACATTGTTGTAGAGTTTGCTCATTTTGGGTGTATGGGCTGATGATACCTAACATCAAGGAATTATTTTCTCTCATCATGAGGGCCATATTTAATTTGTAAATTTTCATGATTTTGTTATTTGTCTTATTTGACACACAACTTCCTAGTGCAGCAAATGCAACCTTTATTATTTCTGTTCTTATAATTCTTAAATACTTTTCTCTTTCTTCATTTCATCTCTACCTTATTAATTACTCACCTTTAGTCACACATGCTTCCTTTAATAAACCATTTGTTATAGATTACTGATACATACTTTCTATACAATTTTTGGGGACACATGCCACTGAATATATAATTTCTCTTTTGCACTCATATATACATACTGACCAAAGAAATACGGGGCAGAGAAACATCCATTTTTTATACCTCCTTTGCATCTCCCACAGGGTCTAGCATGGTTCTGGGCTCATACATACTACATGCTAAATAAGTCATTTTTGGTTAATTGACACACAGTACCTTTCTTCTTGCCTGACCCATAATTCCTTCAGATGTGGTGGTTTTAGAGGTTGTCTCCACCAGTATCTCTTTGGTTGTTAAAAGAAGGAATGTTTACATTTATTTTCCTCCAGACTGGATAGGTAAACTGTGCTTTTCTGAAGTACATGGAATTCCTGGGATAAATTTAAGTGGGATTTAAAAAAACAAAACAATACTCTGTGAGTGTGTGTGTGTGCACGTGTGCGTGTATGCACATGCATGTGTGTGATGAAAAATGGAAGGAAAACAAACAAAAAATTGAAAAGTTCTCTGAAGATTTCTTTATAATGAGCTCTTCATCAGAGACAGTGGAGCTGTCACTGGATGTCATCGTCATTTGGATTTTTAATATCACAACCCTCATTCACTAAATGAAGAAGTGTACAAATGACACTAAAGAAAATGTTGGGAAGAGCAGCTGAATTAGAACAACTATCAAGTGTTCACAGATATTTGCTAGAAGTGACACAATTGAGGGTGTGGCAGGATTGATTCTCAAGGTGTCTGAAATGGAAAAATGCCCAGTGCTTAGAACTCAGGAATCTTGTTACCAAAAAACGAGTAATGTTACCAAAAAATATCAGTAATGGCTGAATTATGTTCCTATTTTCCCATCTCTATGAATCTTTATGAGAATAATCTACACATAAATTCAGGACATTCATTTCTTTTTTACATATATAATAAATTCAGCATGTTATTTTGAAAGTTGTCCTGCTTATGTTTCCTACTAATCTTCCTCATTTTCTTCTGTGCATCTAAAAAGTGCTTCAGTAACTTAAATTTTTTTTAATTTGGTAACTTTTGCTAGCCATTCCTCACTCAATCCCCCTCTTGCTTGAATTGAAAGAAAAAAAATAAAACAATTATTATATCAAATATATAGAGCTAAACAAAACAAATTTACACATTGGCCATGTCTAAAAATGTGGTTCATTCTTCATCTTGAGTATATCACTTTGTCAGGAGTTGGATGTTTCATTACCAGTTCATTGTGGTTAGACATTGCATTAATAAAAGTTCTCAAGTTTTTTTTTAAGGTTTTTCTTTACAGTGTTTTATAAACTATTCTTTAAATTCTACTCACTCTGTATCAGTTCACACAAGTCTTCTAGGTTTATCAGAAATCATATTTTTCATTATTTCTTATAGTGCTAATTAAATTATTGTTCATTATAATATATAAATTAATATTAAAATAATTAAATTAATATACTACAATTTGTTCAGTCTTTCTCAAATTGATGGAAACTCCCTTAGATTCCATTTCTTTGCCACTATAAAAGGATTGCTATAAATATTTTTGTACATATGAGTCTCTTTCCTCTTTTTCTGGGGGGGTGGTGGTATTGGTCTAGCAGTGGTGGTGCTAGGGGAAAGGTATGCATAGTTCAGTTTTTTTTGTTTTTTGTTTTTTTGCAGGGCAAATATCTTTCCAGAATGGCTGGACCAAATGACACATTCAATAACAGTATATTAGTATACTTGTTTTCCTGTAGTACCTCTAGAAATTGCCATTTTCCTTTTGTCATTTTTGCTAATTTGAGTGAAGTCTAAGAGCTACTTTAATTTACATTTCTCTATTAGTGATTTGGAGCATTTTTTATATGACTATTGATAGCTTGGATTTCTTTTGAAAACTTCCTGTTTATAACCTTTGATCTTTATTGAGGAATTAGCTCTTGTTCTTATATAATTGAATCACATTTGTCTCAGTCTGAAAGGGGCCACGTTGAAGTGCCCAACGATTACAGTTTCATGTCTATTTCCCCCCTGTAAATCTCCCATAACTTTTCCTTTAAGTATTTAGATACTATCCTATTTGGTTCATATATGTTAAGGAATGATATTAATGTATTATCTTTGGTGCCTTCAAGCATAATGAAATTTCTCTGTTTATCTCAATAATATTTTTACTGTTATACCTTACTAGTGATCATGATTGCTACCCTTGTTGAGTTCATCTGTAATGTAATAGAGATTACTGTAATAAGTGTTGCTGCAATTCCACTTTTTAATTCTTGATGTGTGTTTCTTGTTGGAGTCTGCTTTCTAATCTGTTTTGCTATCCCCTTCTATTTTGGGCTTGAATTCATTTCATTGGTGTGTATTGGTGTGTATTCATCAGTATTGGTATGATTCGTAATTGCATATTTTCCTCTGTCCTATCCTCTTATACTTTTTCTTCTCTTTGCTTAACTGCTGAGTGTCTTTTCCTCTTCCCTATTTTACTAAGAAGGAGGTGGTGAGAAAAAAGAGATATGCTTAATTAACACTAGTGAACTATACTTGAAGCACTTTGCTTCTGCTCTGTTGTGGTCTTCTCTTCTTTCTTAAATCTAGATAATAGGTTCTTATATTTTCTTTGTTTTATTTTAAATTTCTCTTCATGGTCTACCTTCAGAGGTTGGAATTTGTTTTGCTTATGACTAATCCTTGCCTTTCCTATTTATGTTCTCATTTCTTTTCCAGTTACCTCCTTTTCCTTGCTGAGTTAAATGTTTTTATACCTATACTTATTGTTAACATAAACAAATCATTTGCTTCAGTTGAACAAATAGTATCTTAAAGGATCTCCCTTACAAAAAAGAGGAGAACTTTCTTTGACTGATTAAGCCAGGGATAAAATAGGGAAGTGATATGTTCCTCAGAGGTGTTGACCATTGTCTTTCAGAATGTCAAGCTCACACCCCTAATTGAAGAGGGATTCCCTATGAATGTTGGAGGCCATGTAGATCAGAAGTGTCAAACACCATGCCCAACACTAATTAAAAAAAATAAATAAAAATACAGTAGACCACAGATAATGTTAACATGGGGTTTTCTAAGTCAATATGCTGCCTGTAGGGATCCTTATGTAAAGTTTAGTGTCCCTTGTTTCTATTTGAGTTTGAGATCATTGCTTTAGGTAATCCTTTTTGCACTTGATATCATGCTATTTGTATCAAGCCCACGAACAGTGCAGACTCCTAAAGGAGATATAACTTAAGAATTCTTGAACTATTCTTGTATAGTACTTTTATTCTTTCCTAATTGATGATGAATTCCTCACAATCCATTCCAAACCTTTTCTTCTCAAACTCCTCCCCCCCCCCCCAACTTGACTCATACTTACTAGGAAAAGATAGGCCATTTTCAGTGAGCTCTGTCTTCCCTTTTCTCTACTTCCAAATCTCTGATATCATTCCTTTGTGCTTTCCTCCTTTACCCTACTCTCTGATGAAGTGATGGTCCATCCCCTTCAGTAGATTGTTCCCACAATCATCCCTTCTTTCTTTAATATTTAGTCTCTTTCTATCTATCATCTTCTTCCCTTCCTTCTACAAATATGCCCAGGTCCTCCATCCTTCAAAGCACAGCACCTCTCTTGGCTCTAACCCTTTAAGGTATCAGGAATCTAGAGATAATAAAGGTGTTTTTCTTTTTTCCTTTTACAGTTCAAATCATAGGAAACACTTCACTTGTTGCCTTTTTTCTATCATCTCACTACTTTTTAAATCCTTCTGTTTGATTTCTGAGTCATCGCATGATTGAAATTGCTCTCCACATTATCAGTGATCCTTTCATTGCCAGTCGCCTTTTCTTAGTTCTCATCCTTCTTGAGCTCTGCAACATTTGGCACTGTTGACTACACTTTCCTTTTGAATATTCTCTCTGTTTTTTTTTTGTGATGTTGTATCCTGTGGCTCCCCTTCTACCTGTCTGTAGACTGTCTTCTCAGTCTCCTTTGCTGAATTTTCTTCAAGGCCTATGGTCTGGATATAAAGCATAAGGCTCACCTGTGCTTTCTTTGCTCTCTTATTTCTCTCTTGATTCATTCTCTCATGAGTTAATTTACCGTCTCTATCTAGATGACTCCCTGGTTCAGCCCTACTCTTTTTCTTGCACTAATATCACCAATTGCCAATGGGCATTTTGACCTGGGTCCTCAGAGGTGCCTCATATTTAATCTGTTTAAAACAACTTGGTATCTTTCTATATTTTCTCTTCCAAATTTCCTGATTTTTATCAGGTTCACCAACATCCTTTTTTTGCAGTCTTGGAGTCATCCTTTCCTCTTCTTTCCTACACCCCATGTATCTAAGCAGTTTTCCGAGTTTTGTCAATTCTGCCTTCACAATATCTCTTGTATATGTTTATATATTCTCTTATTTCCATTCACATAGCCACCACCTTAGTTCAGTTCCTTTTTATCACTTCTCAACTTTGCTATTGCTATGGCCTCCCAATTGGACTCCCTGCCTCAGGTCTTATTCCGGTTCATACTCTATACAGCTGTAAGGTGAATTTCCTGAAGCACAGGTTTGACCACATCACCCTCCCCTACTTAGGAAGCACCTGTGGCACCCTACTGCTTCTAGAATAAAATACAAACTCCTGCTTAATAGCACAACCTTTTATGATCTGGCTCAAGGAATGACTTTATAGTCAGGAAAAGTAGAGAATCACAAAATACCATCAATATGAACATTTAACAGGAGAAATTAAGACAAAGATCTAGGTTTTTATTTGTTTTGACACTTCTACTGAGTTGTTGTGAATTGAAAAAAAAAATAGACATCACCTGGTCACTACATTGTTGAGAATAAGCATCACAACTAGTTAGACTAATCCTCACACAATAGAGCTAGATCTAAAATTGAAGCCTTTTCATTTTTTTTTGGTAGGACCTGTTGGAACTTGCATTCAGCAGTGATTCAGAGTCATTTCCATGTTGTGATAAGTCATTAGAATAGGGTTTTAGTTGAGCTTCATTTTTCAAAATAAAATATTTTAAAATTTGGAACATTGGCTATAAATATGTATGTATATGTGTGTATGTATGTGGGTATGTGTATATCTATATAAATCTATATGATAATGGGAAATTGAGTGATAAACTGTGAATCCAGAATATCGAAGAGGAAGATCAAACATGTCATTCACTTCCTGCCAGAGCACTGATGAACTTAACATTGAGAGAGAGAAGGAGATAGACATTTTTGGCATGACCAATGGGAATTTGTTTTCCTGGAATATGATGGTTTTTTTTCCCTTTTTTGTTTACTTGGGAGGGAGCAGTGGGAGAGAGATTATAAATACATATAAAAATAAATACTTAATTTCCTATACTGTCCTAGTTGAAATCATTTGACAGCATTGCTGAAAACATCATGCTAAAAAGCTTGGGAGCAAGCATACAGTCCTGCTTTACTCCATTGGTGACTGGGAAAATGCAACAGTGTCAGTGTCTATTTTCCAGCACTCCTGTGAGAAACTGGTGTATAATACTGCTGAACTTCTCTGTGCAACCAGATTTTGCCATGATCTTCCATAAGCCCTCACTAATGACAGTATGAAGGCTTTGGTCAATGAACATTGTGTACTGATCTCTGTTCTGCTCCTGGCATTTTTCTTGAAGTTGTTGGGCAGAAAACATCAATATAGACCCTTCCCTTTGTGTATCTTCTTTTCTGTAGATTTTCAAAGCTGATAAATTAGTTGTTGATTTGCATAATAAATAAGCAAAAACATTACAAAGGCATTTTTTGTGAGTTTCAATGTGTATAAATTTATTTATAAAACTAAACACACAGCTTTTCCAAAACCTTTCCTTACTGTAAAAAATATACTTTGAAACCTTTTAAGTTGATCTCTGTGAATTATAGTGGCCTTCCTAGGAATGGGGAGTTTGCTTTAAAGCTAAGATATCATAAGACAAACTGGTTTCTGGTGATAATCTTTCCTGTTAACCTAGTTAAACATTGTCATAAAGTCTTTAAGTTTTTTGGTGTACTAAATATCTCTAAGAACTGGAGAGCAGTTCTATCTTTCTGTAAAAATTCCCTTTGCTCTAACTGCTAGTTGAGTAAATTTGTACATATTCTATTGTTTTAGCAACTCATCTGCTTTTCTGATATTTTATTTCTTTTCTTTGAATTTCCTTATTGGTTGTATTGTCTTAGGATTTCTGACTTAACTTTCTTATTGCCATTTACTTAAGATGAGCATGTCAAGTAATTAGCTAGAGTCTACAAATATCAAGAAGAGACAATCAACTATAGCCCTGATTTTTAACTGGTTAGTTCCTGCTCTACCTGAATCAACTATAGTTGGTGTTAAACGGCTAGTTTCCTGTTTTACTTGATATAGATCTTCCCCTTCTGCCATCTGTTCTTTGATGTGTAAATCATTAACTTCCCCATTTGCTTTCTTTAAAATACCCATCCTGCTTATAAAACTGATATAAGGTTACTGAAATTGATATTTGGGCCTCACTGATTTTTTTGTTCAGTGTATTCTGTATTCTGAGCGTAATAAATTGCAGTTTTTCTCTGTTATTTATAGTATGACTGGCAGTACCTATCAACGTCACAATATGTTGCTCACAACCACTATTCACTTTTTTCTTGCCTTTTGTGGTTTTCTTTTTCAAGTTTTCTTGACCTACTTGAATGGTTTGGCCCATGTCTCCTCTGTGCTTCAGGGCTCTGGCTTCTGCCTGAAGAGGACTGAACTTTTTGCAAAATTCCAGTACTTTATTTTTGTGCAGTCTGGGACTGGAGGGAGACACTTGCTTATAGGTATTTCCTTTGGTTTTCTTTATCATTATACATTCTGGTGCCTTTTAATACACACACACAAACACAATTTATTTTTAGTTTCCAACATTCATTTCCATAAGATTTTGAGATTTAAGTACCCCTCCTTCTCTTCCCCCCTCCCTTAAAAGACATGCAGTCTGATATAGGCTCTTCTTATACATTCATATTAGGCTTATTTTCGCATTAGTTATGATGTTTAGAAGAATTAGAACTAATTGGAGGAACCATAAGAAAGAAGAAACAAAACAAAACAAAAGGGGAGCAAATAATATGCTTTCATCTGCATTCAGACTTCAAAATTCTTTCTCTGACTATGGATAGCATTTTCTATCATGTGTCTTTTGGAGTTGTCTTAGGTCCTTGCATTGCTGAGAAGAGCTGTCTATCAAAGTCAGTCATCACACAATATGGCCGTTACTGTGTACAGTTTTCTCCTGGTTCTGCTCATTTCGTTCAGCATCAGTTTGTATAAGTCCAGGTTTTTCTGGTCTGCCTGCTCATTATAGCATAATAGTATTCCATTTTGCATTTCTATATCTGGTATTTTTTTAGAGCTTTTCTGTGTATATGTAGCTTATCTAGGCATTTCTGGGTCTTAACACGTCACCATCTTCCCCTTATTCGCTTTTTCCCGGAACTATGAGAGAGGAATTTGACTCCAAAAATTTACAAAAAAACCCCAAAACTGTTGCAAGTATTCAAGGGAAACATTTATTCTGCCTCGGATAAGTCATTAAGGGATATGAAGGAGAACTTATTTTTGAAACATGGCTCCATAAAAATGTTACTCAAAAATTTTAAGCCTACTTAATAATAATTCAGGACATGCAAATTAAAGTAACTTAGAGGACTTGGCAAAAAAGATTTATCACTGTTGAGGTGTGGGGGTCAGATAAATGGATTATGCCCTACTTTGCTGATGGAATTGGTATAATCTTTTTAGAGAGCAGTTTGATAATACTGATAGTATTATAAAAATATTTGATAATGCTAATAGTGTTAGAAAATCTATTCATTGTAACTTTTTAAAATGCCCACTATATCTCAGTGGTGGTAAACTGTTTGAGAGTAAGGGTGAAAAACAGTGTTTAACTTGTAGTTGGGGGATATAGTCTGTGTATTCCAGGTGCTTAAATTTTGAGAGTTAAGGTGGCATAATGAAAAGTGATGTGCTTTGTACACAGAGGGAGACCTGGGTTAGAATCCTGACTCAGACTTAATTGCTTTATTTCCATGAACAAACCACATAATTCTATTTCCTCATCTGTAATATGGAGACAGTAGTACTCTGCTACTCGTTTTCATAAGGTTGTGTAAGGAAAGTACTTTGCATACTGTCCAGTTCTATATACATGAATTCTTATTACATTCTGTTGACCTATTAATTCCATTTTGAGGAATGTACCTTAAGAATATTATCAAAACCAAAAGAGCTGCCTATTGAATGAATGTATGAAAAGGGTTTTGTTAAGTGTTTATTATGTGCTATTTCAGAATACTAACACAAAAGTGAAGACAGGACAGTGGGGGTCTGGAGGTAGGAGGCACAGGGCAGGAATTTGGAATGGAAAGGGTCAGATCTCTGGTCCATCTGGCAAGGGGACTGAATAGTAGATAACCCTCAAATACTTAGATATATTTATAGCAACTTTATTTTTAATTGTGAGAACCGGAAACTATTTAAATGTCCAACATTTGAAGAATGCTGGTATAAACCGGCATGTCACTGTGTGGAATACTGTAATGAAATTAACACAAATATGAAGAATTTCAAAATAGAACATCATTCTCCTAAAACTTATCTCTCTAAATTTCCTGCAGTCACCAATGTTCATAAGCTTTCAGATATTCTTGACTTTTCTTTATTCTTTCATCATAACCAATCAGTTCTTGTCTATTCTCAAAATCATCACCCTTTCTCTAGTCATATGGCTACCTCTCTAGTTCATGCACTCATTTACCACCTCTTGCAGTAATCTGTTAATTGATCTCCCTGCCTAAAGTCTCTTCCCAATTTTTTCTTGCAGCTGCCAAATTGATAGCCTAAAATACAGGCCTTGTTGGGATCTTTCTCCTTGCTTAAAAAAGGTTCAGTCAATCCCCCAGTTACCATTCCTAGGTACATGCCATTCCATCTCCCACCTCCATGCTGTTACATAGGCATATCCCATGTTTGTAATGCTTTCCCTTCTGACCTATTTCTTGGAATTTTTAGCTCCCTTCAAGGCTTAGCTCAGGTGCCATCTCCTGTCCAGATTTTGCCTCTGAGGCTTAATTTTCTTTGTTCTTCCCCCACTCATTCCCATGCTTATTTGCATGGGAGAGCTGAAAAGGTTTTGAAATTAAGAAATTGAGTCACTGTTGATTTATAGTGCCCTGGCAGTTTGTTGGGGAGGTAACCTTTTGAATGAAGATTAATTATAGGTATAGTTTAATCAGCAGAACAAATAGGGAGACTCAGGGAATGCCTACCCTAAGCTTGAGGGAGAGGCTCAACCTCCTGAATTATAATGTAGCCATAAAAGTTGTATATGTTTGTGCCCCTCCATGAATGTTCCCTATGTGTGACCACTCTTCCAAAAAGATTTTATGTGTATTTGTGGAAGAGTTTGTTCCAAGTGTATAGGGGAAGTGTTTTATTGCTACTTAAAAAAAATTATATTAATTTAAATTAAAAATTTGTTTTTAATGTTTAAAGGTGCAAACCGTCTGTCTCCTTCCTCTAAGACCACCATTTGACACAGAGGTGTGTGTGTGTGTGTGTGTGTGTGTGTGTGTGTGTATGAGTGTGTACGTAAAACTATACTATACACACTTCAGTTTATCAGTCCTTTCTCTGAAGCTGGCTAGATTCTTCATAGGTCCTTTGTAGTTGATTTTGGTATTTATGATACTCAGAGTAACTTAGTTGTTCACAGTTATTCTTCCAACAATATTGTGTTACTGTATACAATGTTCTCTTGATTCTGACTCATTTCACTCTTTATTATTTCACGTTGTCTTTCCATTGTTTTTCTAAAAATCATTCTGCTCATCATTTCTTATACCACAACTTGTTTAGCCATTCCCCAATTGATGGTCATTCCCTCAATTTCTAGTTCTTTGCCACTACTTTGGAGATGTTTTAAAATTTTAGAAGATATAAGTTCTTTTCCTTTTTCCCTAATCACCTTGGGAAACAGATTTAATAGTGGTATTGCTGGGTGCAAGAGTGCAAAACCCAACTTTTGTTTTTTAACCCTTTGGACATAATTCCAAATTGTTCTCAAATGGTTGGCTGGCTCACTCACAGTTCTACGAATTAGTGTTCTAATTTTTCCACATCCCCTCCAACATTTGTCATTTTCTTCCTCTTTTGTTTTAGCCAGTTGGATAGGTTTATTTTATATCTTGATTACTTGCTAAAATTGTTTCAACTAACTTTTTAGTTGAATCTCTGGGATTTTCCAGGCATAACATCATATTGTCTGCAAATGTGTCCATTTTGTGTCCATTCTGATTCCCTTAATTTCATTTTCTTTTTAGCATTTCTAATACAATATTAAATAATATTGGTGATAATGAGCATCCTTGTTTTACTCCTGATCTCATCTTCTAACTTATCCCCATTACAAATAATACTTGCTGATGGTTTTAGGTAGATGCTTCTTATTTTAAGGAAAAATCAACTTATGTCTATGCTTTTGAGTGTTTTTAATAGGAATAAATGTTGTATTTTGTCAAAAAGGCTTTAATAGTCTTTCCTGTGTTAAACCATTCCTGCATTCCTGATATAAATCCCACTTGGTCACAGTGTATAATGTTTGTGATATTGTTGTAGTCTCCTGTTTATTTAGGATTTTTGCATCCATATTCATTAATCAAACTGGTCTATAATTTTCTTTCTTTGTTTTTGCTCTTCCTGGTTATGGTATTAGCACCATTTTTTGTTTCTTAAAAGGAGTTTGGTTGGACTCCTTTACATATTCTCTTTTTCTTTTTTGCTTTTTTTGGAGAGCAATTGGGGTTAAGTGACTTGTCCAAGGTCACAGAGCTAGTTTTTGTGTTAAGTGTCTGTAGCAAAAACCACCCCAGCGTCCCCAGGGTTGCTGCTAACACAGGTTCTTGGATCTGCTTTGTTAAAGGAAAGCAACTCAAAATGGCTTAAACAAGCTTACTTTAACCAGTCAAATATGTATCATTTACCTAGTTCAGGGGAAAAAGGTCAGTGCCCCGAACTTCAGAATATACAGACAGAATTATCAAGACAGAGAAACAGATCAAGTAGACAGTTTCCAAATTGTCCAACCATTACATCCATACCAAATCAACATCTGGTTTTTTTTTTTTTCAAAGCCAGGGGATTCTCAACAACGGCTTCCCAGAGTTTCATCTGACCAAATCACAGAACACTTCTCAAAGTGAGCCCCAAAACAAAGCTACACATCAGGGCTTATATAGCCTTCTCCTGGCTCAGAGAATGGAACAACCTTATTGACTCACTGGCCAATCAAGAAGTATCTACTGAAAAACAAGCCTCCCACCCCAGGCTCCAGGTGCACTTTAGCTTAGGGGCAGGGAAGATCTTTAAAATTTACATTCCCATTACATTGTCTGAGGTTGGATTTGAACTCAGGTCTTCCAGAATCCAGGGCCAGTGCTCTATTCACAGTGCCACCTAGCTGCCCCTCCTTTGCATATTTTTTCAAATAATTTATTAAATATTGGGATTAGTTGATTTTTAAATGTTTGGTAGAATCACTTGCAAATCCTTATGCCCTTATGCTTTTTTCTTAGGAAGTTCATTTATGACCTGTTCAATTTCTTTTTCTAAAATAGGTTTATTTAGATATTCTATTTTCTTCTTCTGTTAATGTAGGCAGCTTATATTTTTGTAAGTATTCTTCCATTTCACATAAATTGTTAAATTTATTGGCATATAATTGGGCAGAATAGCTCCTAATAATTACTTTGATTTCATCTTCATTAGTGATAATAGTCACCCTTTTCATTTTTGATACTGGTGATTTGGTTTTCTTTTTAACTTCTTTTTTGAAAATCATATTAACCAAGAGTTTATTGGTTTTTCCTTAAAGCCAACTCCTAGTTTTATTTATTCAATGGTTTTCTTATATTCAGTTTTATTAATCTCACTTTTAATTTTTAGGATTTCAAATTTGGTGTTTAACTGGGGGTTTTTTCTTTTTCTATTTTTTAAAAATTGCATACCCAATTAATTGGTTTGTACATTCTCTATTTTGTTGATGTAAATATTTATAGATTTGTTTTCCTTAATGCTGCTTTTGTGGCATCCCATAGGTTTTGGTATGTTGTCTCATTATCATTATCTTTTTTTGTGATTTTCTTACATCGCTCATTTTTTTAATGTGTGTATGTGTTTATTTGCTTTAACTACATTACAATTCTACCTTTATAGAGAAAACCTCTTCTTTTAAAATATATATATATATATATATATATACATTTATATTTCCAATTACATGTAAAAACAGTTTTTGTCATTCATTTAAAAAATAAATTTTCACTTCCAAACACTCTTCTTCCCTCTGTCTGTAGGTTATACAAGCACAGTAATGCAAAACACATTTCCATATTAGTCACATTGTGAAAGAAAGCACAGTAAAAAAATATATTATGCTTTGATCTGCATTCAGACTTCATATAGCACTTTTTTTCATAATCCTTCAGTATTTTCTTGGATCATTGTATTGCTGAGAATAGCTAAGTTATTCACAGTCGATCAGTTTACAATATTGCTATTCCTGTGCACACTGTTCTCTTGGTTTTGCTTAATTCACTTTGAATCAGTTCATGCAAGTCTTTCCAGGTTTTTCTGAAAACATCCTACTTATTATTTCTCATAGCAAAATATTATTCCATAACAATCATATAGCCATTCATATCAGCCATTCTCCAGTTGGTGAGCATCCCCTCAATTTCCAATTCTTTGCCACCATAAAAAGAGATGCTATAAAATATCTTTGTACATATAGGTACTTTTTCTTTTTCCTTTAAAAAAAAATCTCTTTGCGATATAGACCTAGTAGTGCTGTTGATGAGGTACAGGCTATGGGGTTTTGTATCAGGGACTTGATTCCCCTCTGTCCGTGGGCCCAGAGCTCTGGAAGCAGCTTCCTTGCTGTTGCTGCTGCTGCCATCTACACTACCCTGGGGCTGGACCATGCTACTCTTTCACTGAGTTCACACAGAGTTCCCCCACTGACCTTCTGTAATGCCAATCACAGCAGCACACCTGAAGACTGATGCTGTGAATAATTTTAAGTCTAATCTCATAGCCTAATGAACTTTATTTATTCAGAACTAAACATTCAATAAAGCTATGCTATATGTTAAATGTTACCTTCATAGCAACATCCTTAAGCAAAACATCTCTCTCTCTCCACATTTCATAACACTTAGTATGTCATATGGTACATAGCATATATCATTGCATTCAGTAGCATTCCCCAAATTACTTGTTTACACAATCAAGGGGTCCCAGGCTAGAGTCTTCTGTAGCAAAATACATTATGCAGCATATATTATTGCATCCCCAAAATCAGGGTGTCCCAGGCTGGGGTCTTCCCTAGTATGACGCATCCTTAAGGGGTAGCAGAAAATACCACACCATCCATGCGTAGGTCACTGTAAGAGCAATCTCTTTAATCAACACCAAGTATCCAAGTAAAGTCCTTCTTCATCTTAACTCGAAGTTGACTTCCAAGTCATGGCTCTTTCTCTGTGGGCTAACCGCTTCTGACTCTTGCCTGGATTTACATGTAGGCAGCTGTCCCTCCTGCTGCATGTCTCAACTCATGGGACTGCTTCACTCCAGGCTTCTCTCTGACAGCAGGCTCCAGGGGCTCCTGCCCACAGCTTCTGCCTCTGGGAAAACAAAGCTTAACAGGGCAACAACAATAAGGACATGCACCACTAGCATTGTCATCTCAATTCACCTCCAAAGTCCAGAGGTTCTGTATTAACAGCTCAGTTTACTTTAACAGTTCTCAAAAGGGGTTCAAGCTAAGCCTCCCTTTCCTTGGGCAGGTCTCTGCCCCATAGTTCTATTCACTTTCAAAGTTCAGAGGCTCCCTTCACAAGTCTCTGCCATCAGAGGTCTCTTTCAGTCCCACTTAAGCTGCTTCTTGCTCTGAACACTCTCACTCTGTCAACACTGGCTCCCTTAATGCCTGCTTTCTCAACACTAGCTCTTTTTATATACAGTTCTACTTAGCATCTGGTTGGCTACAGCTCACATGTACGTATCTGATTGGTCAGAGCCCACTTGTACATGTCTGATTGGCTCAGTGCAGAGGCTTGTGAGATTGAGACACAGAAAAACAGCAAAAAATTCTACTTTGTTTGCTATTACACCTTCCACACTGTCCTTAGTGTTTGTGGATTGATAATTCTGGAAACCACCACAACTGCTGGTGATTCACTCTCCTGAAGTCCCTCCAGCCAGGGCTGGTCCTGGCCACCCTGAGGCCAAAACCGAGGACTCATGTGGGACTAGGCTGAGCTCCCAGTGGGCTGTGATGGACCCTTCTGGTCAGCCTGCCAGGTTGTCTTCAGATGGAGGTTTGTTTCTGTCGTTTTTGTGGGTTCTGTAGCCCTAAAGTTTGTTTAGATTCATTTTTTTTATAGGTATTTGAGGTGGTTATGGAGGGGGAATACAGAGTTTTCCTGCTTCTACACCGCCATCTTGGCTTCACCCCCTCTTATTTGATTTTTAAAAGTCCTTTTTAAGCTCTTCTAAAAACTCTTTTTTGGCTTGTGACCATTTTACATTTTTCTTTGAAGTAGAAGTAGTTGTTTTGACTTCACTGTCTTCTTGAAACCAGATCTTCTCTATCACCATAGTAGCTATCTATAGTTGGGTTTTTTCTCTTTTGCTTACTTATTTTTTTTAGCAGCTTTTTTCTTGGCTATTAACTTTGTGTTAAATTTGAGCTCTGGTCCCAAGGTGTGGGAAATAAGATCTCAAGGTTGAGGTTTTTCATGCTGTTGCTTTCTAATTTCTCTCCTGGGGCCTGACCTCTGGTATTTTTCTCCACCTCTGAGCAGTGACCAGGGCCCCTAGCCATGCTGTCATGCACAAATGCCCTTACTTTTATTTCCTGCAGTCAGCAGCTTACCCCTCTGCTATGGAACCAAAACCTGGGACTCAGCTCACCTGTGTGGGAGTAACCATATCCAGCAGGGCCCTGCCCCTTCTTCTACCACACTCTCCAGCCTGTACTTGCTCCAACTCTTCTCCCATAGCCAGAGCTTGGGACCACATCTGGTCAGCACACCTGGGCCCTGTATCCAAAACCACTGGGGGGCCCTGCAGTCTTCTCCTATTTAAACCTGACCCCTAAACTGTCCCTCAGGTTTGTTAATTCAGTGGTATCTGCCAGAAGGTATCTACACTTCAGTAAAACTGGACGATCACCGTAGGATATCAGGTCTTTGCTAATGACTTCCCAAGTTGTCTTAGGCTAGATAGTTGCTTTACTCTGATTTCTAATTAATTTCTGCCACTCTAAAGTTCATTTTATAGACAAGGTTTATTTTAAATTGTTTGTGGGGGAATATGGGAAGGCCAGGTAATTTCCTACTTTATTCCACCATCTTCTTGCTACTTTTTTATTATATCATTTCATTTGCCCTGAACTTTGCATTGTGTCCTCTAGTTGACTAATAAATGTAAATATGTTAGTGGAGATTCATGAGCTATGGCTTTCATCAGAAAAAGACTCACAGAGTACCTTGAACTTGGGATACTTGTCTGGGGGAGACATACATTTGAATTGTTGTATTATATGTATATATATTATGTTCTCCTGGTGGAGCAAGTATAAGCTTCTTGGGGCAAAGACTTGTACTCCAGATCCTAGCATTGCACCTTTCATAGCTGGCATTTATTAATATTTGTGAGTCAGTGAATGAATGAAATATATGGGAAGATATGGAAAAAATGTAAAGAAAGAATGAACATATTGATCATTACTATATAAAAAGAAAATGAATGGATAAAAATAAAGTGTTGAATAGATAATCAATAGAAGACAGAATCAGTAGGTGGTAAGATGTGAGAGCTATATGTATTTAAAGGCTTTTAAAATTTAGTTTGTAAATACAAGTTTAATTGGTGTTGTTTAAAATTAAGTTCATAATTATTTTAAAAACACTAGAGAACAGTTACAAAACAATATTTAATAAGTTCAGAGAGATGTAGGTGGAAGGAATGTGAAGTAAGGGAAGCACTTATCATTGCTTGGAATTAATATTGTTGGGGTTTTTGAAGAAGTGAGTTTTGAGCTGAACTGTGGAAGTATTAAACATAGATATACTGGATACTAGACTAGATTGGAGGGAGAGGTGGCACAAAAGAGAGAGTGCTAGGCCTGGAGTCAAGAATACTCATCTTTCTGAGTTCAAATGCAGCCTCAGACACTTACTAGTTGTGTGACCTTAAGCAAGTCACTTCACTATGTTTGCCTCAGTTTCCTTGTCTGAAAAACGAACAGGAGAAGGAAATGGCAAACTATTTCAGAAAGCCCGAAATGGGGTCACGAAGAGTTGGATGTGACTGAAATGATCGAACAACAACAGCAGCAATATTTCTGGTGGTAGGAATGATATGAGAAAAGGCTAAAAAGGGGGAGCAAATGAGATGTGTAAGAAATAATATCATAGGGGTTTTATTGGTTAATAATGAAATGGGTTTGAAGGATAAAATCCTGGGAGGGGAGAAAGTGGTGGAGGGCTAGGAAATGTTAGATTTAATATGATAGCCAGTTAGGGTGTTAGTTATCCACTGCCTTGTGGATTGTATGGGAATTCAGGAGAATCTAAAAGGCGGTGTTCAGCTAGGGCCAGGATTAAAAAGTTCTGTTATCTAGTGCAGCAAATTATAATTTACTTGGCCTCTCTCAACATTCTATTGGTCTTTCTCAGACTTGCTGCTCAAGTTCTGACTCAGGCTCCTTTTTAGACATTGCTAATTTATTATGTTCATTCAGCTTCATGACTGACAATCCTAACTACTCATTTTGTTTTCTTCTTCAGACATTACTACCACTGAATCCTTTTAGTTCCAAGGGGTTTCCTGTGTCACCAATCAGTTTTTCTTGACTTACAGCATGATTTTGCTACTACCTTGCCCCATGAATGCACTGAGCACCTGTGATTTTATATTTCCTTTAAGTACAAGGGGTCCCAAACCACATCTGCCTTGAGGCAGTGCCAGGGCATGGTGGGGGGGAGGATTAGAGAGTAAGGAACAGTGTAGATGCCACCAAAAATTCTAGAGCAGGGCATACGAAAATACTGCTTGAATATTTGTAAGTAGGGAGAGGATCTATTAGCGTTGGAATAGACCAGTGTGGCGAGAGACTAACTCTAGTGGGATATGGTTGTGACATGATGAAAACCTGAACTATGGTGGTGTCTTTGGAAATAGAAAGGAAGGGAGTGGGTCAAAATGAGAGAATTTAGAAGAATAGATGGGTCCAGTGAAAAATGAGATTAGGGTTGAATACAGACAGATGTTGATTTGTGGGATATAGTTAAGAAATTTCATCATCCTCATCATAAAGGTTTCCTTTAGATGAATATACTTTGTAGACTTCTAAAAATAAGAGACGCTCAGAAATTTAGGAATCATTTGTGTACAGGTAATAGTTAAAACCATAAGAATACGTGAATTTTTCAAGGGAGTGAACCTGATGAAATGTAGATGTAGCAGGGGACCTAGGATTGCTACAGGTAAAAGACAAAAATGTGTCTTATGTAAAGATGATGCTTTATGGTTTAAAATATGCTTTAGATTTGTTGACTCTGGTCCTTATATGTAGCTATTGGTTGTGTATTACTGTTTCTATTTTGCACATTGGAAAACTGATGTTCTGAGAGATTAAATAGCTTGCCTAGATCCCATAGGTAAGAATTTCTGGTGGTGTCAGGACTTGAGCTCAGGCTGTTTTTGTATTTTACCATTATGTGGCCGTGGAACCCTGTAGTGACAGGGCAGAAGTGATTACTGACAAGGCAGCTTATGTCAGAATGGTAGAACACGAGAGCTTGGAGGGACCTTAAAGACCATCTAATCCAAACTCCTTGTTTTACAGATGAGGAAATTGAGACCCAGAGAGGTGAAGTGACTGCCAAGGTCCCACAGCACGTCAGTAACCGAGCTGGGACTGGAATCAGAGTCTTCTGATTCCTGTTCAGAGGTGAGTGTCAGTGATTCAAATTTAACAAATACTCATTATGGGCCTACTCTGCTGTGAGGTGCTGGGAACACAGTAGCATAAATGAATTAGTTGTTTTCCTCAAGCAGTTTTTAGCCTATTGGGATTCTGTGCTCTCCAAATTCACCCTCCCTAATTTTCCTCAGAATGATTTGGAAAGCTAGAACATAGCCTGTTTATTTTGTCCTTATTTATCCAATGGTTAAATGGCCTTTAATTTTAGATATGTCATGGTGAAATGGGCAAATTTGTAGTCCTTTGGTATTTTTTTTTTTTTAAGCAATCGGGGTTAAATAACTTGTTCAAGGTTACACGGCCAGTTATTTTCTGGGTGTGGTGCTGAGTATCTGAGCCCGGATTTTTTTTTTTTTTGATCCAGGTCATCCCGACACTGGAGCTGGTGCTCTTACTCGCTGAGCCACCTGGCCGCCCCTAAGCAATTGGGGTTAAGTAACTTGCTCAAGGTTACACGCACGGCCAGGTGTTTCTGGGTGGGTGCCCGGGATTCGATCTCCAGGTCTTCTCAACACTGGAGCCAGTGCTCTTACTCGCTGTGCTACCTGGCCACCCCGTCCTTTGGTATTAAATTATAATTGAGCACAGTAACATGTTCCTGACTTATCAAAAGAATCTTGTTTAATAGCACATAACTTTCTAGACAAATTCCAAGGAATAAAGAGATTGAAAATATAATGAAATCCAGTATCATTGATAAAGAAAACACATTTTATTTTATTTTTTTTTGGAGGGGAGAAGGTAGGGCAATTGGGATTAAGTGTCTTGCCCAAGGTCACATGGCTAGTTTTGTGTGAAGTGCCTGAGGCCGGATTTGAACTCAGATGCTCCTGACTCTGGGCTGTGAGTGCTCTATTCACTGCCACCTAGCTGCCCCTAATAAAACACATTTTAAAGTAAAAAATATTTATGATGAATTGATCAAAGTTTTCAGTTATAAAATATAAGAAGACCTAGACCTGTGATTTCTTCTCTTTAAGGCATTCCTGATAAGGAATGTTATTCTACTAATGTAGTTTTTGACATTTTTTTTCCTACAACTTAATCTTAAAGAGTTAACAAGATACCATCAGGTATCATGTAGATGATCATCATGGGATATATCAGGTACCATGTAGTCAGTACATGTCAGAGGTGAACCTGGTCTTCCAGGCCCCAGGTCATCTCTTTGCCCACCATACCATACTTTTCTATAGATATAGTTAAAATCATGAGAATAAAGCTAAGTAAAATATTAAATGTTATTTACTTATCAGTTAAATTTGATGCACAAAGTATTTCATTTAATAAATTTATCCTAGTAAGAATATGAGAGAGAATGGCTTATGAATTCCTTAGACTAAATTCAAATTGTATATTTAAATTTATATTCGTCTTTGTTTCTCCTTAAAGATTTATTTATGTATTTGTTTGATCAAAGGTATAAAGTGTTTTTTAATATCATTTATAGGATCATGAATTGAGAACTGAAAGGTGACCTTTGGGGTTCTAGTATCCAATTCCCTTTTTCTGCAGATAAGGAATCCAAGACCTATACCCAGAAGGGAATTACTTGCTCAGTCACCCAGCTAGTAGGTTTCTAAGATAAGATTTTAGCAAAGATCTTCTTGCCTTCAAGTTCAGTACTCTGTCTACTATCCTTTGCAGTCTTATGGTGGCTTGGGGCTGTGAAAGGACTGCAAATTAGCTTGAGAGATTGATTTGTCTTCTGGATAGTGTTAAGATCCTAGAATTTGGACTAGGAAACCAGAGAAGTTGTTGTGCTGTTTTATTTAGCTGTCTCACATTTGTAAAATACTTGATGTATATCTCATTTGATCCTCACCACAACTCTGGGAGGTCAGTGCTCCCCAATTTAGATGACAAAACAGAAGCATCCCCAGCTAGCAAGTGTCTTAGGCAGGATTCAGACTTGAGTTTCAGCCTGCTATGCTCTATTCTTTGTGTGTGTGTCACAGACCCCTTTGGCAGTCTGGTGAAGCTGATAGACTCCTTCTCATGTTTTAAATACATAAAATAAAATACATAGGATTACGAAGAAAACCAGTTATATTGAAATAACTTATATAAAGAAATCCAAGTTCAGAGAACTCAGGTTAAGAGCTCCTGCTATACAATATCACTGACAACCTTTTCTTGAATACTTTGTGTAGTGAGAAACTCACTATTTAATAAAGGAACTCGTTCCATTTTTTAACTTGTTTAATTGTTAGCAAATTCTTCATCATATTAAGTTGAAATCCTCTTTTTAAAAAATGACTTTTTGTCCTGTGGAATTATTTAGAATAAATTTAATCCCTCTTTTACATGGCAAATCTCTTCATTTTCCAAAGTAGGAAACGGGTTAAAAGAAGTTCTTATTTGTCAAGGTTAGGTACCTTTGAATCTAAGTGCAGGATTTTACTTCTGCCTTTATTAATTTTGTCTTTTAAGTTTTGACCCATGCTTGCTATCAAGATCTTTATCATCTTTAATTTTGTCAGTCAGTGTATTAACTATCTGTTCATGTTACACACAGGTTTGTTGAGCATGCTTTTAATGTTTTCATTCTAATTCAATGTTAAAGATGTTGAAAAGGGCAAGACCAAAGATGGAGCCTGATGTCAAACTCACTGGACTGTGTTTACAAAATGTATCACATTTTTCTCTCCTCCCTCTTTTTTTAAAAATTGGGACAGTCTGACTGTCTTTAGTCTTATGGTATCTTTTCTATTCTGTATGAGGTCTCAAAAATTGCAGAAAGTATTTCTGTGTTCAAAGCTGCAGATACTTTGCAAGTACTTTCAGGGCTCTGGAATTGAATTTGCTTCATGTGAACTCATTTAAAATAACTAGATACTTTCTTACTGTATCTTCATCTGTCCTGTCTTGGCCTTCAGTTGCAATGTAAAATTTTTTAATTGTGTTTTTGTTAATTTGACAACTATCAACATGTGAACATTTCAGTAAACAAAGAACAGAAAAAGAGGATTGTAAATGAAACTGACCTTTTATTCCCTTGTAGTTTTTAAAGTTGTGAGTTTGAGAAGCAGGATGACATGGTGGATAAGAGAACTGGTCTTAGAAGCAGGAAGACTTATGTTCAAGTCTGCCTTTCTTTTCTTTTTGTTTTCCATCACCATCTACCAACTCTATTACCACACCTCCATTTCTTCAGTTCCCTCTCATTTATGAGTGCTTTACCCTTTCCAATTTTAAAACCACTCTTGGTATTAGAGAGGGCAGAAGCAAAATAGGAGTTGGATAGTTCTGCTTTTGCTCTCATTTGTTAACATATCAACTTGCTGGGTGGGACAGCTGATCCCAGCTTTCCCTCCTTCCTCTGAATGGTGTTTTGAAAACAAAACCGAAACCCTTTTTGTTTTTTGTAATTGTCTTGGAGTTCTTATTTTAAGGTAAATTGGTGAAACTTGAGGTGAAATCCAGATTGCCTTGCCCTTTTGTTATTGTTTGGGAATTGTGCTGATAAGTACTTTACAAATAATCTATTTTGGTACTTAAAACAACCCTGTGAGAGGTAGGTGTTGTTATTATTCCCATTTTACAGTTGAGGAAACAGGCAAAGAGAAGTTAAATAGCTTTCCCGGGATCCCATGGCTACAAGTTTCTGATTCTGGATTTGAACTCAGGTATTCCTGACTCCAGGCCCAGAAAGAATTCAGTCCACTGCTCTTGCTTTGTTTCAGTCTTTAATAGCAAGGACTGTGGCCAGATTACTTAGCTTCCTGAATTGTTATAAAATGATAATAATATGGTACAGCCTGCCTTAATTAAGACACTATGTAAATGTGAGGAGGGTTGTGCAGTGCAAGAGCTTTGCATCTGTGTGGGTTTTACTGTATCCTTATTTCTTACCTGGGTGCACTACTTTGGGACTTCTCTGACTGGCTTCTCCACCATCCTCCTTCTCATCATCCTATAGGATCTCATTATCCTTGGGTCTCTATCCCCTCACTACCTCTCTAATTGGAGGAGTGGGACATGGGGCTATGAACTGCAAACCTCCATTTAAGGAGAGAGCTCGGCTTAGACGTCTCATTTCTCACTACTTTCGGACTTCTTTCACTGACTTCTCAACTATATCTCTTGTACCTTCTCTTCCCCACTTCATTCAGCTTCCTTTGGTGTATTGTCTTCTTTCCTTATATTTTAAGTTCCTTGAAGGCAGGGACTGTCTTTTTTCACGTTTTTATCCTTAGTACTTAGAAAACTGACTGGTGCGTAGCAGGCACTTAATAAAGGTTTATTGACTATTGGTATGAGTAACAGATTTTAGCTATACAGAGATAAACAAGGGACTACCTGCTACTGTTGATAGTAATTCTACTTCAGTGAAACTTTTTTCCTTTTAATAAATAGTAAGCTTCAATTGATAATGAGAAGACTTTTATTATTGAAATTTACAAGGTTTAACAGAAGGGTTTAAGAAATGCTCAAATTTTAAACTGTTACAGAGTTAAATCAGCCTAATTACTTTATTTCATTCAAGAAATGCTCCTTTTTTAGATGTTCATGAAACATCTCATAATAATAATGTAGTCCAGAGTTTTTCCAGGAATAAAAATCAAGTTCTTTGACCTGTAGTATATAGAATCCGTTTTCTGCCCTTTTTTGAAAATCGTGACCTTTGCCATCTTTAGTCCTGTGGCATCTTTCCCGTTCTTAGTCTTAGAAATATCATCTATATTTTCAGTAGTTAGATTTGTCAGATTCTTTTCAGGACCATAGGAAGATATTGTTTCTTAGGGACTCCACAAGGGTAGTATTTGTCCTTTTTGCTTCTACACTTATTTATCTTGACCTTCAGCTTCCTGTTAGTTATTCTTATTTTGTCCTTTCCAATCACAAGATCATTTTCTTCTTGTTAGAGAAAACATACACACATAAGAATTGGACCACTTTGCCTTCTCACTGTCTTCTGTTTTCAGTATCTTGTCCACTTCGATCAGTAGTTTTATCCGTTTGATCCCTTTCCCCCGCAATATAACTGATATTCCCCTCTCCATTTTGTTCTTAATATATATCCCTTGCCAAGCTCAGCTCATTCTAAACTTTAGCTCTCCTGGCTGTATTATGAGACCATGCCATGATTTTGTATTCATCCTCCACCACTTGCCATTTCATCTATTATCTATACTTAAAAAATCTCAAGTCAGTTGATGTGTTAATCTATTACACTTCCTTTATTGGACTTAGAGATTTTTTACACAGAAAACACATTGTACAGTAATGCTACTATTATTTTTTAATTGCTATTTGGAATATCTTAACTCACAAAAGGGAAGGCCTTGTGGTCTAACTTGAAACACTTGGAAAAAGAGGCAAGGGTAAGACATACTGGCATCATAGTCTCCTGAGAAACAAGAATGCAATTTATTCTCCAGAAAGATAGGATACATTTATAACTTAGGAGGAATTTGGAGGAGCTTTTTTAACCTAGCTAATATTCATTTTATGCTCTTGTGGATCCTCCTTGTTTGGTGTAGGATACCTGAATGGTCTCAGAAAACAGGGTCATTAAGGAATGAGGAAGAAAGTCAGAGGTTTTTTTTTTTTAAGGAAAGCACATTGTCTTAATTAGGTTTTAGTGATTGGTTTCCTACTTATGAGCATGAGCAGGGAGGTGCCAATGCATTGGGAAGCTAGAATTTCATAGCTTATAAGGTTCCAAGCATAGAATATTCTAGCTATGTGGTTTTCCAGAAAAGGGGCAGAGACAGGAGGGAGGAAGGAAGTACCAGGCAGAAGGGGCATCCACAACAGACACAGCCTGTCACAAGGGAGCCTCTGTCCGGAAAATCAGTTTTTTTCAAACTATTGTACTCCACCCCTCAACAGACTGGCTTTCCTTTAAGACAGCTGGGCATGCAAATTTTCTTTGCCAACTGTATAGCTTCATAGTGTGACAGTAACATAGAACACAAAAGTAAATCCATTTGAACCATGGATCCTGGAGCAGTGGTTTCAAGAACATAGCCTTCTTTTCTTTAGCTGATCACAGATACAAAGATGGTAGTGGAGTTCCCTTCCATATACACCCATTCTTTTCTATTTTCCCTGGGGTGCTGACCTCAGTAGGTTAGTATATCTCTTCTGGGGGATGTACTTTTCTCATATCATTTCTTTCTTAAAGTCTAAAGTTGGAATATAATATGAAACACACATCAAGCAGATGGTTCTCCTTCCTACATCCCTAGCTGGGATTTTTTTGAAATTAATATTAAGTGAACTAGGTATTTGTTTAAGCCAGACTTTCATGTAGGTCCAACCCTTTTTTGCATTTGACTCCAGGACAATGAAGAGTCGCTTGTTTCCATTGTGAGGTCTGGGTCTACTAGGGACAGCATTCAGAGACCAGGGAATCGAAGGGGTGAAAAATATCAGTGAAAGGATAGGAAAAAAATGGACAAATTGTTTGCCTTTAGGATTATTTTTATCCATTCTGTCCATCCTAGAATTGTATATCTGAAGATATCAAGTTTAATACATATGGAATATCTTGGAGGTGGACTTTACTATCTCTATAAAGAAGTATTTTCAGTTATCTTCCTAGATTATTCCTTTAGTAATATTGTCTGGCAGTGATAGAGGGAATATAGAAAGACCAGTGATGCTAAGTTCTGAGGCCTGTGCTTGAAGAGAGAGATATGTACCTTGATCTTAGACAATACTATCTGGTGGGCTATGGCCCTTAATAGTAGAGGATACCCTAGTTTTATTCTAAAGAAAAGCATAGCCAAATTCGGAATAGTGTTAATCTCAAAGTCTAGGGTCATCTACCATGCAGAG
The DNA here is from genome assembly GCF_028583685.1 of Petaurus breviceps papuanus. Lineage (NCBI taxonomy): Eukaryota > Metazoa > Chordata > Mammalia > Diprotodontia > Petauridae > Petaurus > Petaurus breviceps. The sequence continues at coordinate 5,920,802 of NW_027185597.1, read as the reverse complement.
AAGAGACCATTATATTCTGGGCCATCACTGTCAGAAGTTGTAAGCACTTGACCAGAGTATAGTAGCTAATATTCATGTAGTGCATAAAGATTTGGAAAGTGCTTTACACATATTCTCTCTTTTCCTTATTACGGTGTTTTTATAGCAGCCCTATGGGATAAGTGCTAGTACTACTATCTCCTTTTTACAGATAAGGAAAATTAGGCTAGAACCACAGTGACTTGCTCAGCATCCCACAGCACCACTAGAAGGTGATTGAGGATTTGAACCCAGAAACTAGAGTGGTGACTGTTGAGTGGAGAAAAGGGGACAGAGACAAGTGATGTTGGAGAAATGGAATTGACAAGACTTGGATTATCATTGGCTATCAGGGCAGAGGGAAGCATTGGGAATTACTACAAGATTCATCAGCCAGGCTGTGACTGGAAGGATTATAGTCAACAGGAATAGGAAAAGTAGGAAGACAGGAGGGTTTAAGGAAAAAGATTAATTAGTTTCTTTTGGACATGTTGAGTTTGAGATACCTATTTTAGATCTGTCCAATAGGCAGTAGGAAGTAGTTAAGGCAAGAGACTGGGACTTTTTTTCTTTGTCTTTCTCCATTTTCCTTGTCCTTTAGTTTCCATTTCTAGCTACAGGTGTAGGTGAATGTTTTTATACCTTTAGTTGACTAATTCCTCATATATCCATTAGAGAAACTGTCTTCTAATTTTTATAGAACATATTTTTGCTTTTTACCAGCTTGCACAAAATGAAATATATTATTCTAAATGTAATTTGAAAAAGAAAAGGGGTAGCCATTTTTATCCTTTCTGGTAAGAAATGTCACAAACAGATCAAAATTTAATTGACAGTTGCTTGTTTTGATAATATGTGTTTAAACTCAAATGAAACTTGTGGTGTGTAGCTTTTTCTTGTTATATTCCTAATCTCATTTCATTTTATTGTACCTTCATTAGAATAGGCAGCTTCTAGTGTGGAAACCCCCCTCCAATAATTCATTTTGGAAATTCACCTGTAATTTATAGTCTTAGGGACATTTTTGGGAGGAGGGATGAGTTTATAAGTGATTTAACCCTTGTAACCTAACTACTATCTGTCAGAGGCAGAATTTGAACCTTGATCTGATTGGAAGGCTGGGCTCACTATCCATTACATATGTCCAGGTGCCTGGCAGCTCTCTTTGTATATTCTTTTAATCTTTTCTCTGAGTTTTAATTTTAACTTTTTGTCAACAATTTCTATCCTTGTTTTTATGTGACGAGGTTTCCTAATTTGCTTTTTATGTTGAATTTCATTACTGATGTTTGTATGTTTTATTGTACAAATGAAGTAAAGTGAACTTAAACATTAACTCTGAAGCAGAACCCTGAACATATTTTTAAAAATTATTGTCATATTATATTATTTACTATATATTATGTTATACTAAAAAATTATTAACTTTTACCCTACCTTTTGAGAAAGTTTTTTTTAATGAATAAAGGAATTAAAATTAACAGATAGTTTAAACATTCTCTCCCTCCCATTGGAAAGATAAAAACAAAATCATATGCATAAAAAATTTAGATAATCAAACAAAAGAATTTTCCACATTGTCCAAATCCAAAAAAATATCTCATTCTGCATCCTAAGTTCATTACCTCTCTGTCAGGAGGTTGATAAGCCTGCATTATCCCCAGTCTTCTGGAATCATGGTTGGCCATTGTGTTGATCAGAGTTCTTAAGGCTTCCAATTTATTTATTTTCATAGTGTTGTTGTTATGTATATGTATATTTACTGTTTTCCTTGTTCTGCTTACTTAGCTTTCTATCAGTTTATACAAGTCTTGTTATGTTTTACTAACAGAGTATCATGTATTTTATTACATTTATATACCTTGGGGTTCAGTCATTATTTAACTGATGGGTACCCTTTAGTTTTCAGTACTTTGCTATTAGAAAAAAAAAGGATTATTGTAGTTTTTTTGTTCTGTGCTATTAAAAAGAGGGTTATTGTAAATATTTTATACGTATGGATCCTTTTCCTTTTTCTTTGATCACCTACATTCCTAGTGCATAGCTAGGTCAAAATTAATGTAAGTTAGAATAATGTGAAATTTAATTTAGTCAAATTATAAATAAATGCCAGATTGTATTTTAATGAGTCAAAATTCACTTAATGCAACCCAGAGAGGCCCCATACAGGTTGGTATATATAATGGATTGGGGGCCCAGCCTTCTAGTCAGTTAGATCAAGGTTCAAATTTTGCTTCTGACATGTAGTGGCTTATAACCTCTCATCTCTCTACACCAAACTATCTCTAAGACTATAGATTACAAATGAGTTTCCAAACTTTATCAAAATTCCCAATGCTTCCCTCTGCCCTGATGTCCAGTGATAATCCAAGACTTGTTTTAGGAGGTTTCCATACCAGAAGCTTCCTACACTGCTGAAAGTACCAAAAAATGAGGAAAAGCTAGGAAAAAACAAGAACTATAGGTTCTTTATTTCTAGTGAGAGAGCTAGTAAAGAATTTTGACATGTCACTCCATGACCAATCTGCATTTATATATTGTCTTTTGTGTGGATGTGATGTGCAGCTGTGTATTATATTGCCAACAGTCATGTTAATTTTTTTTTAAAAGCCCTTAACAAAATGGAAGATGGAAAACAAAGATAGAAACACTGTCAGCACAAAAAAGAAGGGGTTTGTTAATAGAATAAAAATGATGTAAATGAATAGTATGACATGATCATAGCACCCCTAAGATAGAACGAGATGTTGGAATGCCTGGATCTATGGCACAGAATATTATAAAACATGCAGGTGAAAGAAAATAAAAAGAAAAAGTCGCATCAACTTTTAGTGGTTTGCAAAAAGCTACAAGAAATTGAAGAGGTAAGTGACAGAAATGGAGCATCCTTTAACTATAGATTGAAGATTGTAATAAAAAAATGCATTTTGTTTTGCAGAGTAGTCATTGAGACAAAAACTTCATACTTATTTAAGGCAGTAATAGAAAATGGAAGTGAAGTGAATAATGAAGAAACTTTTACTATAAGCATTGGTTGGTTAATTGGATTGCTTTAAAAGTTGAGTTCTCTTGCATAATTTAAAAATTTCTGGAGAGGTGTCTAGTACTGATGAGGATGCAGCAGTTAATGTTTTGGAGAAAATAATCGAAGAAAGTGGATGCACTGGTCAAAAGATTTTTTTTAATGTCAACAAAACAAGCTTGTGCTAGAAAAGAAGGCCTTCTAGAGCTTATTTCTAAGAAAGAAAAAGCCTCACCTTGAATTTAAAGGGTTACCTAATATTTTTATTGGGAAGTAACGCAGAAGGGGATTTTAAATAAAAACCAGTTCTGTTCTATCTGTCTCAAAATTCTAGCTCTCTTAGAGACCCCAACCATTGAATACTTCTAGCTCTTTGATGATCAAACCAGAAAGCTTGGGTGACTGGCTGTTTTTTGAAGACTAGTTTTCAAGTTATTTCAACTCAACTATTGCAAAATATTTTCAGGACAAAAATGTCAAAGTTGAATCATTACTGATTTTAGATAATGCTCTGATTATCCACTATGCTTGGTTCATTTTATGAGAATGTGAGCAAGCAAACTTGCAGAGATACGAATAAAGTTCTGCGCACCTTTCTTTCAGCATATGTTTTCTTCCCTGGGTGATGTCTATGAGGGCTGGTATGGAAGTAAGAATGGTGGACTGGTAGTGAATAGGGTGAGGAAGAAAGGCTACTGACACTTACAGGACTCCTTGTGCCTATTTGCCTGATGATGGCAGTTGGTAAACAGTTACTGCTGGTGGTGATGAAGAAGGTGGGCCCCCTCTCCACATTAATTTCTCCCATCAGTGATGGCTTGGGGGGCTGGGCTGAAACAGGTCTAGTGGTTTAGAAGACACTGCTATTTCCAAAGCTTGGGTTCAGGGTACTGAACTGTTCCTATCGGGATCCGAAGGGAGATGGTAGTCAAAGTGGTGGTGATTTGACTTGTGCAGTACATGCTGCCTACTGTCTCTTTCCAATTACCCATCATTTGTATTGATCTTAGATGATTCCTAGACTGGAGGAAATTATATGAAGCCTAATGACTTTGCATCTTTACTTCTCAGAGGTGCAGGCAAGTAGACATGGAAGCATATTTCAGAGTATGAAGTACCTCATAAGTACTGCTTCCTTTTTTCTCTAGGGGTTCTCCCAAGTCTCCATGACTATTCTTTTTAGCAGAATCACCCAAGCTGCTTCTTGCTTGATCCCACAATTAAAAATACTAATTTACAGGAACATAACTAAATCATCATGGCCTTCTCTTTTTCAACAGCAAGCAAACTGACCCCAAAGCTGAAGAGCCTCTTTGAGCCTCTTCTGTGACAAGGACCATTAAAAAAAAAAGTGTTTCATCCCAAAAGGATTTGTAAATCAAAGTGTCATGTTTAGTTAGAGTATTACTTCATTCCAACAAAACAAAATTAAAAGATAAACTGCACTACAATTATAATGCACTTTTAAGGTTTGCAAAACTCTTGATATAAATTATCTTATTTGAGCCTTAAAACAACCCTGGGAGTCACTATATTATTGTCCCCATTTTACTGATGAGGAAGTTGAGGCTCCGAGAGTTTAAGTGCCTTGCACCAAGTCACACAGCTAGTAAATATTCAGAGACAGGATTTAAATTCCAAATTTGACATTCTGTTCACTTGCTTTACATATGCTCTCCATCTTTTGAAACCTCAATACTATGACCAACTTCAAATGATGACTGAATAGATGTTAAATAAAATTAAAAAATTAAAATTAAAAAACAGAACATAAATGTTATAATATTATTTTTCTCTACTACTCTATGTAATCAGAAAATAATCTGCTTGTTCTCCCTGACCCCCCCCCTCTGAAGTTGCCAATTTCTTTCAGGGGTATCATCATTTTACCAATCACCCATGTTTGTAAACCTTAGTATCATTTTCAACTTGTCTCTTATAAATCTAATCTCTTGCCATATCTTGTCATTTCTTTCTGTATAACATCTCCACGAAACTACCATCCTAATTCAGGCCCTCATCACCTCATTTCTAGACTTAAAATTGGTCGTGTTGAGTCAAATCACTTACTACTCTAATCCATCCTCCACTTAGTTGCCAAAGTGATTTTCCTAAAGGTTCCAATGGCTCTCTAGTCTACCTCTAAGTCTCTAAGAGCAAATGTAAAGTCCTTTGTTTGGCATTTTAAGCTCTTCACAATCTGACCTTTTCTACTTTCCCAGTCTTTTTATGTTCTACTCCCTTACCTCTACACCCTCTCTGTGATTGTTATACTAATCTACTTGTTTTTCACATCCTCCATCTCCTTCTCTGTGTGTAAGGGCTCTTCCCTTGAACCTCCAACTCTTAAAATCCTTGGCTTCCTTTAGGATTCTATTTAAGTATTTTCTTCTTTTCCTGGTCCCCCAGCTTCTGTAGCCATCCCATCTAAGTATATACCCACCCTCCTTGTATTTATCTTGTATGTTCTGATTTGTATATGTTGACTCCCTGGTTAGAATGTAAGCTCTTTGAGGGCAGTGACTGTTTCTTTATATCCTCAGGCGTTAGTGCAGTGTCTTGTATGTAGTGCAATCCATTAATAAGTGCTTATTGATTGACTGATATGGGAAGTTAACAAAAATATATATGACTAAAAACCATTCCTCTGTGGAAAGAGTGGTTAAAGGATAAGAACAAACAATTCTCAAAACAGTTTCAAAGAGCAGTCACATAAAAGCTTGCACCAAATCATTATTAAGAGAATGCAAAGCAAAATAACTGTGAGGTTTTACCTTACACTTGGCAAAGATGACAAATATTGCCAAAGGGATCTGTGGCACAAAGAAAAAGGTAAAGAGCCCTAAAATAAGGGGATTATTGTATGTGGAAACCATTTTGGAAAGACAGGGTTGCTAATCCACTGCTATTGGAGCTGTGACTTGATCTGAATATGTTGGAAAGCAATTTGGAATTGTGCTAAAAAAGTGATTAAAATGGATCTTGATGGAAATTGCTGTTAGGTGATGTAACATGTACTGTTCCTTCATCCAAGCAAGGTGATGTAACATGTACTGTTCTTTCATCTGAGCAAATAGTCTTGGGCATTTGGTAAAGGTAAAGAAAAGAGGAGTTTATTAGGTAATGTTAAGTGGAAAAAAGGTAAGAACTCTATAATGAATTCTTACTATAATTTTTAGACGTTATGTATATTAAACTTTATTTTCCAGTTTTTGTTGTGTGTGGTCTTCCTGTTTTATTTAATTTTTGATTGATCTTTTTAAAGATTATTATCATTTTATTTCCTATTTCCATTTCAGTAACCAGATATTTTATATGTATTAAAGGGGGTTTTAAAAAATGGTCAAAGCTAGCTTATGGCACTATACATTTGACTTCTTTATTATCATTCATGTTTTTAGTAAAATGATTATTTAGAGATGTTAGAGCCTTTGTAAATGCAGAGTTTATTTAAAGATGCATTTTATGGTTTGTCCTTGTTATGAAATGCTTTTTTTTTCCCTGAAAATGTAAATGTTGTACAGGATGGGTATATTTCTGCATATGACAGACTTTAGCATAATACTTTTTCCTTTATTGTTTTTATTTACTCAGAATTGAAATAGTGTTGAATTGAATGTAACTGATCAGGTTTAGATTATGTAGATTAGTTATTTTAGTATGAAACCATTGCTTTCAGGATAATCATGGGCCAGACTGGAAAGAAATCCGAGAAGGGACCAGTTTGTTGGCGGAAGCGTGTAAAATCTGAATACATGAGATTGAGGCAGCTCAAGAGGTTCAGACGAGCTGATGAAGTAAAGGTATGAATTTCTCTTTTTTTTTTTTAAAGTAATTTTATTTTTTTTTAATTTGAACTTAAACACCAAAAAAAGAACATTTACATAAACAGAATTAAACACAAAGAGGTTTGTATATGAAGCATTGGATTTCCATTTCATATCACTTACTTAAAGAAGTAAACAATAGATTCCACATATTACTTTCAAAACTGTTCTGTGTTTTTTTCTGAAATTTCTTCTTTCTTGTGTTTTTTTTTTTCTTTTAATATTTCAGTGGCCTTTTTGGTGGTGTGTTGCAGGGGGAATATCATTGCAAATCTACTCTTCCCATTTTAATTAACTGCAGTTAAAAAGCAAGAGGAAGGGAAAAAGCTTCATGTAACAAATTAACACTCAAGCAAAATGAAACTACCTGGGTAATACACCTAATGATAGGTCCTATGTAGACATGGTTGGTCATTGCATTGATCAGAATTTTCAGATCTTTCAAGTTGTGTTTTTTTTTTTCCTTTTGAAGTGCAATTGGGGTTAAGTAACTTGCCCAAAGTTACATGGCTAGTTTTATTTTTGTGTGTGTGTGTGGGTGTTAAGTGTCTGAGGCTGGAACTGAACTCGGGTCCTCCAGAGTCCAGGGCCGGTGCTTTACTCACTGCGTCACCTAGCTGCCCATCAAGTTGTTTTTCTTTACAAAGTTGTTTTCTTTATATAAATTGTTCTCTTGATTCTGCTCATTTCACCCTGGTTCAGTTTACACTACCTAGTATTCTGTGAAATCTCTTTCGTCATTTCTTTCAGCACAATAATATTCCATTATGTTTATATATCACAGTTTGTTGAGCCATTCCTTAGTTGTCTAAGAAGCAGTTTAAAGCAGAAGTTTCTAGTTTTTTTTTCTTTTCTCTCTTTTAATCGCCCTTGAGGACGAGGATGATGTTTTTCTTGTGCCTGTTCCTTCACCAGTATTATTCTTCCTCTAAAAATCCACACCCCCAGTTCTCGCTTGTTTCTCTTTTAAGATTAATATATTTTTACTCCAAACTATCTGTATGTGTGTCCAATCCTCCTTTGTTTTTTCACATCAATGAGGTTCGTCTGATGTCCACTCTCTTTCCATATTTGTATATGCTCACACAACCCAATTATGAGATGTTCTACTTCCCCATTTCTTCCTTTCTCCATAAATTTATTGCTCCTTTTATTCTCCCTTCTCTTGCTCCTTAAAATACAGCTTATCTACCACTAGGACCTCTTAAACCCTTTAAAGACATTAGTTTCCCAAGGATTATTTGTTTTTTTATCTCCTGTTATTAGAATGTTAGCACTATCCACCTACATAGAGCTCAAATAAATTTGCCTTTCTAATTTTCTGCAGACTTTTGTCTTTGTATTTCAAAATAGCTAGTTGACTGTGGTCTTTTCATCAGAAAGGATTAAAAGTCTCTTCCATTAAGGGTCTACTTTTTTACCTATAGGCTTATACACAGTTTTGCTGGTTAATTAATTCTTCTTTTTTTTTTTTTTAAGCAATCAGGGTTAAGTAACTTGCTTAAGGTTACAGTTATTTCTGGGTGTGGTGCTGAGTGTCTGAGCCCGGGATTCGATCTCCAGGTCTTCTCAACACTGGAGCCGGTGCTCTTACTTGCTGTGCTACCTGGCCGCCCCTGGTTAATTTATTCTTGATTGTTAGCTATCTTTTGGAACATTGTATTCCAAGATCTCTCGTTTATAGTAAGAGCTGTCAAGTCTGGACTGTAGTTCCTTGGTATTTGAACTCATTCTTTTTAAGCTGACAGTATTTTTTCTTGATGTGAGAGCTTGGTATTATTTTGTCTGTGACTTTCCTGAGACTTTTGTATTTCCTTTCAGAAGTAATCAGATTATTTCTAGCTTTAGTTTGCTCTTTTAATTTTTTACAGTTGGAAAGTTTTTCATTTATGATTTCTTGAAATACAGAGTCTAGGCCTTTTTTTTTTCATCATGCTTTTCAGGTACTTCAGTGATTCTCAGATTATTTCTCCTTGATTTTTTTTCCCTAGGTTATTAGTTTTTGATATGATGTCTTATTTTTTTCTTTTCTTTTCTTCAAATCTTTTGACTTTGTTCTAATATTTCTTGTGGCATGGAATTATTGATTTGTTTGGTCTGTTTTAGTTTCCAGGGAGTCCATTTCTTTGGTAAGGTTTACAAACTCTTAAACTATTCTTCTGATTCCTTCCTTAAGCTTTTATTTCATTTTTTAATCTCTTGTTTAATTTTACATATTCCTGAAGTACTAGTGGAAAATCCATTTTTCCTGTGAGTCTCTGCTTATAGTTGTTATGGAGTTACTCTCCTTTTAGGATTTGTAAAAAAATTTCTATATTTGTTCATGCCTTTAAAAAAAATTTTTTTTGGCCTTTTTTGGAGGGCATTTGGGATTAAGTGACTTGCCCAAGGTCACACTGCTAGGTGTGTGTGTGTGTGTGTATGTGTATGTGTGTGTGTGTGTGTGTGTGTGTGTGTGTGTGTGTGTGTGTGTGTGTGAAGTGTCTGAGGCCGGATTTGAACTCAGGTCTTCCTGACTCCAGGGCTGGTGCTCTATTCACTGTGCCTCCTAGCTGTCCCAACTCATGCCTTTTTTGACTTCCACAACTTTATAGTCTTAGTTCCTGAATTGGAGATTTATGCCAAAGCCAGGTTCAGTCCCCAGTTCCACTTGGGAGTATGATCCGCATTGCTTGGTCTCACCTGGGTCCCTTTGGACCCTCAGGGCCCTCTGTGGCATTTCAGAACAGAGTGCCAGGGACCTCTGAGTCCATCTCTGTACTAGTTGAGAGTTTGCTGACTTCTCTGCCTATTGGTGTTTGCACTGCTGATGGCCTTGCTTTCCTATTGCCCATGGGCTTCCCGGCTGTTTTTTTTCTGTAGTTCTGAGGTAGAATTTGCATACTGTAGTTTCTTACTGGATTTTTTGATCATTATTTAGTTTGGTAGGAATTTCAGGTATTTATTGAGGCATATGAGCAGTTTACCTTCATTTAAGCAGTCCTCTAGACCATTCTTCTTCCTTAGTTGTTGAGTTTGGTATCTGTTTTTCTCTCTCCTCCCCAATTCCTGCCCTCATACTAAGGGACTTCAGTATACATACTGACTCTCACACAAACACCCAAACCAGTCTTCAGCCTTATTTCTCATGAACTACTCTTTCAGCCATCCTCAGCTATACATAAAGATTGTCATACTCTTATTGGTCTTGCCATTACCCACCACCATGTTCAAGAATTATGAAGTCCTCTCATCTGATCTACTTACTTTCCATCTGTACTTCTGCCTTTCCTTATAAAACATCCACACGATGACCTCTAATCATATCCCCACAGTTCTCTCCCAGGCCATTTCGTCTGTGCTAGCCATTCTCTCCTCTTTTCCCCAGCTTGACCCCTTGGTGAACTAGTTCAACTTTTAAGTCCCTAGCTCCCCTTAGGATTTTCCTGATTGTGCCCTGCCATTCCTCAACCTTGGATCACTCCCACAACTGCCTTTTCTCCTACATATGTGCTGAATGAAGGTGGAGAAAATCATTCAACCATTCTGACTGGGTCCACTACAAATTTATGGTATACAACCTCAACTGGGCCTTCACTACCTCTAGGCAATCGCACTATACCTCCCTTTTTACTATCCCATTCTCCACAATGGCACTTCCAAATTTATCCATCTCTCCTCTAATCTCACATGACTTCCCTTACCCCCACTCTCTCAGTTGAGAATCTTGCTTCATGTTTTACAGAAAAAGTTGAAGCTCTTATCAGTGAACTCCCATTGCTCTCCTCTTCATCGTGTATCATTATGTGCCTTCTGCCACTAACTCTTCCTTTAGTTCTGTCTCACATGAAGAAGTGACCTTATTCTTTACCAAGACTAACTCCTCTACCTGCATAAACAGTCCTATTCCATTTCTTCTCCTTCAATTATCTTTGATTTCTCCTTGTCTGCTGACTCCTTCTGTTGTCTGCAAACATTCCCATGTCTCCCCTATCCTTGAAGAACTCGCTTTATTCTTCCATACTCATTAATTTTTCTATATCTCTTCTGTCCTTTATTATTTATTTAGCTAAATTCCTTGTAAAGATGGTCTCCAATAAGTACCTCCATTTTCTCTTCACTGCCTCTTATAATCCAGCTTCTGGCCTCATTATACCACTGAAAATGTTCTCTCCAATGTCACCAGTGATCTCTTTTTTAATCCCAATTCATTTTTACCTCTTTGCAGCTTTTAACACTGTTGATCATTCTTCTCCTTGGTACTCAGTTCCTGTTTTTGGGACACTAGTCTCTCCTGGTTCTCATCTTATATCAATCTCTTTTTCTGAATCCTCATCCACTTGATACCCTCTTAACCACAGGTGTCCCTCAGTGTTCTGTCCTGGGTCCTCTTCTCTTCTCCATCTATATTACTTTACTTCGTGATCTCCCATGGATTTAATTACCATCTCTGTGCTGCTGATTCTCAGATCTACCCATCCTGCTCCAACTTCTGCTGATCTCCAATCTCATATCATTAACTGCCTTTCAGATATCTTCTGTCCAGTGATACTGACTTCCCTACTGTTCTATAAATAGGATACTTCACTTCTTGACTCTTGATATTTTCTCTGGGTATGTTCCCCATACCTGGAATGTTCTCCATCCTCATCTCTACCTCCTGCCTTCCCTGGCTTCTTTTAAGTCCCAGTTAAAATCCCACCTTCAGCAGAACAGCTTTTTCTGACTCCTTTCTAATTCTAGTCAGTTAATAGTCAATAAACATTTAAGCGCCAGATGCTGTGCTAAGCAATAGGGATACAAAAAGAGATAAGATAGTGCCTGCCCTCAAGGCACAATCTAATGGGATGTACAAACAAGCTATATATACAGGATAAATAGGAGAAGGAAGGCATTCTAATACCATCACTCTTTTAATTATTTCCTTTTTAGATATTTAAATATTTCCTGTTTGTGTCATAGGCACTTAATAAATGTTTATGGATTGGCTGATCTTCCATAGATATATTTTCCTGTGGTTATTGTTTAAAAGGAAATCTTTGAAGCACAAATTTTACATGTCTGCCTTGTTCTACTCAAATATTAACAATTTTGACTTGTCAGAAATATGAAAAGTTTTAATTTCAAATGCTACAGTTTCAGCTAAGGTCATTTCATGACAGAGCAAATGTAAATTTTAATCATATGTTTTAATAGTGATGGTGATATTTTGGTAGTCATACAACCAAATTTGAAATAAATAATACCTTTGTAATATATTTTTATTCTGCAACTATATACCAAGAATTTGTACTTCCCTATTTAAGTATAGAACATTTCCTTGTTTTCTGTATTTCTAAAAATAGATTTGCCTTTATATATAGCAAGGAAAATATAGGAAATTTTTTTTCAGAAAATATTCATTTTGTCTATTTTTTCCATCATGAAATACTAGGTATATTGTTTTACTTATATATGTGTCTATGTATTGTAATACATACACACATATTCACATATATATTCAAGAAAATTGCCTTTATGATGGCATTTTAGGAAAATTGCTTCATGACGTGAAATTAATAATCCCTTTCTACCTTTTTTTTTCCAAGAGTATGTTTAATTCTAATCGGCAGAAGATTCTAGAAAGGACAGAAATCTTGAACCAAGAATGGAAACAACGAAGGATACAGCCTGTACACATCATGACTTCTGTGAGCTCATTGCGCGGGACCAGGGAGGTTGGTTAACATGACATGTTGTAGTAATGTCAGCACATTTTGGTTTTACTAGTGGAAAATTGGTTTGAAGTTGTGAGGAAATCACTGACTTTTCAGCATGCTTATCTTTTTGTTATTGGCTTTCTTATATGAAATTATCAGCTGCTATTTAAGTATTTTAAAAATTGAAATATTGAATTTTGGCACCAACATTGGAGTTCTCTTCATAATAAGAAGAATTAACCATTAATTAGCATGAATTGGTCTCATGCTTAGAATTTTTTCTCCCCACATATATGGCTTATGGAATGTTTTGTTAGATATTTTTTTTTGAAGACTCATGTTCTCCTTTCTGTGTTAGAAGTAAGGGCTTTGACTTGGTTGGGCTCTAGCTAGATTTAAATATAAGCAATAGCAATTCTTCCTTCTGAGCTAGGGAATTATTTTGGACAATAAGAGTATTTTTATAATTAAACAAAGAATTAGATTTATTAATTTGGATCAGTATATACTATTGTTAATTTTTTTTTAATGTTGGAAGTTTGAGCAATTCAGACTATCTCTTCTAAGAGAAATAGGCTTTCCTTTCTAGCTCCTAGAAAGAGGTAAAGTCTTCCAGGAAGAGATGAAGTCATTTCTTCTGCATAACTCATGTTCTGATTTCTGGAAATTTTAAAATTGAGAATATCTTTTCTGTCCCCCCATCACCTACCCTCCACCCTCACCCCTACCATGCCAAATTGTAGGGAGAAATTGAAATATGAATTATTTGTTAGCTTTGAAATATAAAAATTATGGTTTAATTTGGATTATTTGCAATGTTTTATCTTTGATGTATTATATTTAAAAGTTTTTGTAAAACAGATTTCATTAGCTAATATTTATTTTTTATATTTTAGATAAAAATGAAACCCTATGCTATTGGGCAATAAATAATCTCTTGGTTTTTGTCAGTTCAAGCAGAATAACTTTTAAAAATTGGGAAATAACCCAGTAAGCATTTAATTTGTTGTGTTTTTTTTACTTCATGGCCTCCATTTCCAAGCAGATACAGAAAGTACTTGAAGGTAATATAGTATAATATAGTATAGTAAAGAAATAAATCCCCAGACTCAGTGACTAAAACTTTTCTCATATAAAACTGTTGAATCAGTCACATTGAACTGTCTCCACCAATAGTTTCTTTGCCCATTAATTTTCCTTTTCCTCCCCTTCAGTGACTTCGGTAAACTGTGCCTAACTAAAGGCAACCTCTGCCCTTTCACATTCTTGTTTTGTGATATTGTATCCTATCTCTAAATGTGTACTGATTTTTTCCACATACCTCTGAAGATTGAAGAAACTGAGCAGATAAAAAGATGGAACAGTCAAAGGCTCCCTTGTGCTGACTCTTGCCCATATATTCTGGGAGGTGCAGTCTTGGCAGAAGCTCAGATTGTACCTGAACTGACACCCAGAGATGTTCTTTATTCACTAGAATTCGAAAAGACCTTTCTAATACCAAGTTCTAGGTGTGCCTCTTATTTAGTACCTACTCAGTGGTAGTTAATGGTAGAGCAGTGCTCTGCTCACTTCTATGTAAACCTTTTATCTTCTGTTCAAGACATTGAGAACATTGAGGTGGATGGCAGAATCATTCCTGTTTTGTAGTAATTTTCACTTTTTCTTCTCTGCTTTGTAAATGAAGATACATTTATATTATCAAAAGATTAGTTAACTTTATTTGAACATTTGCTAGTAATGCCCGAAAAAGATTCTGTCTGATTCAGGTAAAGTGATTTGACAAAGAAAATGACTCTCAAATATTTAGGGTGTTTTGCATTTGAATCCAGAAGGTATGCTTACCAAGATACCCTTAAACTTTTGAGTACTTGAAGATCTTTGACTGCTTCTTTTTTTTTTTAAGCAATTGGGGTTAAATAACTTGCTCAAGGTTACATGGCCAGGTGTTTCTGGGTGGATGCTAAGTGTCTAAGCCCGGATTCGATCTCCCAGGTTATCCCGACACTGGGGCAGGTGCTCTTACTCGCTGTGCTACCTGGCAGCCCCTTGACTGCCTCTTGAAAAAAAAAAATCCTTTTTATTTTTGTGAATTTGACACATCTAGAAATGCAAATATTTCCTTCATAAAAAAGAATAAAAAAAGAAGACTGCCTATGGAACAGTAGTGAATCTTCACTATATTTTTCATATAGTGAAAAATTTCTTCTCATCTTTTAAAAAAATATGTAAAAAAATTTAACTTGTTTTTTCTAATTCTACACTGCTTTTCTGTGACTCTTTCTGAATTTCCTTCTGCATATCTTAAAAAAAAAGATTGATGCAGGGAGGGGCAGTGAATAGAATGTTTTTCTTGGTACAGTGAAGTGCCTATCTGAGATTAGATAGCATAAAATTATCAGTACGGTTTCTTGATTTCCTCAAATTCTGTTTAACAGCACATAAATTGGGATGAAGGAGACAGTGGGATTAATCAGGGTTAGAGTTTGGCAAGATGGGATCTGTGATTGGACAGTGGGGAAGGGGATTCAGGAGTGGGGCAGCTAGGTGGTACAGTGGAATGCCATGTCTGGATTCAGGAAGACCTGAGTTCAAATATGGCCTCAGATACAATCTTTGTGACCCTGTGCAAGTCACTTAACCCTGTTTGCTGAGTAGTGGCTGCTTTACCAAGATGTTGATTTAGGGAGGACAAGAGAGTGTAGCCAGAGCAAGGTTTGGGAATAAACAGAGAAGGAGAGGGAATAAATGTCATAGTGATGATAAAGGGCATAAGAGGAAACATAAAGTCATAGAAAAAAACAGAAAAATAAAAGATTGCACTCTTTTATTAAGAAATTTTTGATTTTATGAACCTTGAAGTGGAATGGGTTTGATAAAGGATATGAACATCTCTATAGTTTTGGTGGAGTGGGGGAGTAGCTTATATTCCTTTAATAGGTCAAGTAACAGGGAAGTTAGAGTATTTGAGGGAACCTTGGTACATACGTCAAAATTCTCTAGTATGAGGACAAGATACGAGTAGGAGGAGAGACTGTGAACTACGTTTGGAACTTGTTGAGGCAGAACATTGTCTAAGAGTCACTAGGGCCTGGATTGAGTGATTAAATTTGGGCACCATGAACCTCAAAGGAGAAGTTGCTTAAAGAAGGTGGGAGGAGAGTCTGGAAGTGGTAATAGGAAAGAAGCAACATTTCAGCTCCCCCACTGCTGCCATTGAATCCAGCTGTGTGAGATGAAGTGTAGCAGGTTCTGGAACAGGTGATAAGCAGAGACATTGTCATAAGGACAAAGCAGGGTCTCACAGAGAGCCAGAGGATGGAAGGAGTGAAAAGAAGTTAGTCAGTTATTTTAATTAAGATGAAAAGAAATTTGTTAATTATGGATTCCAAATGGCATAGCTGAAACAAGAGGGCAGGGGGTAAAGGAAAAGCCAGTTGGGCATGGGAACTGGGTTTGTATATTACCAACAGAGATTTCAGAATCACTGGGATGAGGCCCAATATAAGAGATGGGCATATGCTAACAATCAAGAAGTGAGTCCAGGTAGAGTGATTGCAGACAGATTTATTGAGAGAGGAATGTGAGTAGGCTATCCCTTGAGTTATAGGATCATAGCTTTAGAGCTGGGAAGGACCTCAAAGACCATCTCGTTCAACTTCCTCATTTTTTAGCTGAGGAAACTGTTTTACCTAAGGTCACATAGGCAGTACAAATTAGAGGTGGAAACCAGGGTCTTCAGTTATATTATGTCTTGTGAGATCTCTGGGGGCTTCCTGCAGAGCAGGTGGGAGTAGTTACACATAAGGAAGACTTGGGGTGGGTGGATAGAGATTGCCTCTACTAGAGTAAGCTAGAAGTCCTGTGGGGGAAGTAGGTGGAAGGATTCTTGTCTTCCCACCTGAGAATTTGTGCTTATGATGGCCCTTGAGATCACATTCTCACATATCATAATTTGTTCAGCGAATCTTTGTTTCCTGTTCTTGCTGATAATAAAAGATGTTTTTCTTTCTGTCTGCCGCTTTCTCTATTTCTCTATATAAACATATCTCTATATAGGTGTATCTGTATTTATGTAAATAGATACATCTGTATATGTATATATTTGTAGTTATTGATTTTTTAAAAAAGAAAAACGCATAATCAGACCTACATAGATTATTATTATATAATGACATTTACATTTTAAAGTAACACCTTTAATAATAGCAAGACAACTTTAATTCACAATAAAGGGAACACATGTGTGTGTATGTATGTATGTACATATACATGTACACACATATATAAACATAGGTTGACAGTGTTTTTTTTTTTTTAACAGTAAAGGAGAACTATTCATTCTTGATACAAAACCTCTGGAAACTTTTGCCTGGAAAACTATGGCTTCTTAAAATATGGGTGGTTTGTTGCTATTTTGCCTGAAATTTGTTTGTTAAGATCTGTGTTGTTTTCATTCAAGTGTTTGATATGTGAAGTCAAGCTTTCCAGGTTTCCACTTGGGGAATACGTTCTTATAATCCTACAATGATTTAACTTCTGGCTACACTTCATCATTAGAAGTTCTCAGAACTTTGAACATTCTGCAAAGTTGATCAGTTGCTGAATCTCCATGGAAAAGTAACTTCTGGGTTGCTAATTCTGCAAATATTGTGCTTCCCTTCAGATATCTACTGGAGTAGAATCTGTTGGAGTCTGGTATAGCTCTGGGGTTCTGTACTGCAGTGTTACATTTCTATACCTTTATAGGTATTCTAAAGTCCCATGCAAGTCCACAGTCAACTTAAATACTTCTTTATCACCTATTAACTGATTTTGAGATTTCAAATCTCTATGAAGGACTCTTTTTGAGTGACAAAAGACATTGCTTTGTAAGATTTGGTACAAATAACTTTTAACAAATAAAGAACCCATTTATTGACCAGAAGGGGTAGAATCCAAAGATTTCTTGGAGATCCTTAGGAAGGCATTAAAAAGTGAGCCTGTAGCCTTGTATCTTGCATGAGTGCATTTTGAATAATGACTATGTTAATAGGATGATGAAGCTCTTTGATCAGAGAAATTTCTGGAATTTCAGTACTTGGAGCTTCTTTGTCTTCACTCTTAATTTTCTTCTTAGCTACTTCCTGACCTGTAGTTTTGTGTTGATACTTACATATCTTCTTAGCTTTCTCTCTTTTGTAGTCTTCCAGTGTATTCTGTAGACTCTGAGCAGAACTATACTGGGTAGGCAGTGGCAACTTGTCTTGTATTGGAGCTTGTATTGCTATATGTATTTTGTATATTTTAGATCTTTTTCTTTCTTTGATCTCTTTGGAATATAAGCTTAGATTGTGCTATTACTTTGTTTTTTAGATCTTTTGCTTTAAACAATATTACCATTTCATCCCCATCAAGTTTTACTTTGTATTTTTATGCACAGTTTTGTTCTTTATATATCCTGTTTTGTTTTGTTGAACACAACATCTGTAATATCAGAAGCATTTACATGTTATTATGCCTTTAGATCTTTTGGAGATTGTCCAACTTGATATTTTTGTTGGGCAGCATCTTTAGACTATGTGACGCACACTTTATTATAGCAGTGTATTGATATGTATTGTTTGATTTTAGTATTGCTTTCATGTCATTTTTTTCTTAGTCATTAAAACAAACACTGCCCTCAATCTTTAGAATTTCATGTATCTTACTCTTGACATATTTTGTAGTGTGTCTGTTCTATTTTGTTTAAATACTTTTTTGTGAAAAATGATTGAGGTGCTTTTCCAAATTTTATAAATTTTTTCTCTCATTCATTTTGCCCTCCATTTGTAAGACAGTAGTGAATTTGCATAGTATTTGAGAGCAATTCAAGTTCTTGAGACCTCAGTTTTCTTTATAATTAAAATGAATTTTAAGAACCCTTTCTGCTCATAAAATCTGATTCTGTAGTTGTTTATTTCTTGGGAAGACACTATCACAAATTCAAGGTCACATTTTGTTTTTTGCTCTTTGGGAGGCAGTTGGGGTTAAGTGACTTGGCCAAAGTAAGTGTGTCAATCGTCTCAGGTTGGATTTGAATTCAGGTCCTCCTGACTCCAGGGCCTGTGCACTATTTACTGCGCCACCAAGCTGCCCCTAAGGTCACATTTTAAAACAGATTTACTTAAAAAAAAGTCTGGTGGGCCTCTGACTGATATGAAGAATTTAGTCATTGAAAAAACTTCCTGCCAATATAGAGTTTTAACTATTAACAGTAGGACTCCATAGGACTATATTGTTCCTACAAGATTTCGATTATTTTCTTTAGGTGTCCTCATGTTTACAAGTAAAGCCAAATGAAGACTTAAATGTGCACACACACACACACACACACACACACACACACACACCTTGCTTGGTCAACTCCCTTGTGATGATGCTGATGGTACAGAAGCTGTAACACTAGAAGATAAGATTATAAGATCATAGAGTTAGTGTTGGAGGAGAGGAAAAGATTAATGAACTACATGATTAGCAAGGAACGTAGACTGATCATATATTGAGAATGAGAGACAGAAAGCACGTGGATGGCCCAACTAATACAATGGTGCCATTGAAAGACTAGATGGATGAGAAAGGGTTTATGGGACAAAATAGACAGGGATTGAATAGGAAGACATTGCAGTCTGGATTAGCAAAAGGGATAGCTCTCTGTTGGGCTCATAGACATTTTTTATTAAGAGTCTTCATTGTTTTATTGATCTTTCCCCTTCTGTTTAGGTCTGGGGCTGTGGCTGATCTAATTTACCACCCCTGTCTTCCCAGGTCAAGGGATGTGACTGTCAGATATCACTTTTGCCTACTTTAGGGCTTACTATGATATAATTTGTCATTGTCATTGTCCTTAATTTGTCATTTTTAATTTAATTTTTTCTTACAGGAGTTAAACATGCTGGATAAAGTAGACCTTTTATACTTTCTTAGAGATTGTCACTTCATTAAACAGTCAAAAAGATTGTTTTCTACTTAAACTTGGCATTTCTTTCTATATTATTTTTAACGGATGGTTCTTGCTCTACATCATCTTCATTTTCACTATATTGTTCCATATGAGCTCTCTCATGAGAAATAAAAAAGCATAAAACAAACAGTTGGGCAACCAACTAATCCTTCAGGAGGTCTTACCCTCCCCACCCTGGACTATTGTAATAGCTTTCCTGCCTGCTGTCTCTCCTCTCTGTATTCCATCTTCCATTCAGTTAACAGAGTGACATTCCTAAAGCACAGGTCTGACCGTGTCATTCCCCTGCTCAGTAAGCTTCAGTGGTTCTCATACCTCTAGGATCAGATGCAAACTGCACTGTCATTTAAAGCTCTTCACAACCAGATTCCAGTCTTATCTTCCAAGGCTTACTTTCCATAATAATAATAGCTGACATTTATATATTGTGTGCTATGGGCCAGGCACTGAGTGAAGCACCTACAGTTGTTTTCTCATTTGATATTCAAAACAGCACTGGGAGGTAGGGGGTATATTATTTAATGTATGAGGAAACTTGAGGCAGACAAGTTAAATGACTCATCAAAGGCCACATGGCCAGTAAGTGTTGGAGGCCATGATTGAACTAGGGTGTTCTTGAATCCAGGCCCAGCAGTTTATCCACGGTGCCACCTATGTGTAACTGCTTCATGTATACTCTGGCTCCCTTGCTTGTCCTCTGACATTTCATCTTCTGTCTATGCTTTTGTTCAATTGTCCACCGCTCCATGCCTAAAATGCCCTCTCTCCTTATAGTTACCTTTTAAAATCCCTTTTGTTGTTTAGTTACTGTCATTTATGTCCAAGTCTTTGTGACTCTTTTTTTTGGTGTGGGGCACAGTTTATTGGCAGAAGTACTGGTGTGGTTTGCTATTTCCTTCTCCGGTGCATTTTACAGATGAGGAGCAGGGTGAGTGACTTGCCCAAGGTCACACAGCTAGTAGTGTCTAAGGCTGGATTTCAATTTGTCTTCTGACTGGCACTCTTTCCACTGTGCCACCTAACTGTCCTTCAGAATCTCTAGTTTTCTTTAAAAATAAGCTCAATTGCCACCTCCTACATGATTGTTTTTGAAATTCTCCCAGTTGCTAGTGCCACCCCTCCACCCATTTCTATGTATATTTTTATGTTTTATTGTGTCGTCTTCCACAATAGGTTGTAAGTTTTTGGCAGGGTCTTTTACTTTGGTTTTTGTATACCCAGCACATTGTAGGTTCTTAATAAATGTTTGTTGATTAATTGATGAAAAATCATATTAGTCTGATAGTTCATAAAAATATGGTTATATTACGTGCTGAAAACCTTTCATAAAATACAACTTTCATGTTGAAAACACTAAGAAAGTAGGACTGCAAAGATTTTTGTTTAACATGATAAAACAGTACTGATTTGAAACCAAGAGCTAGCATTATCTGTTTTGAAAAAACAGTCATTCCCAGTAAAGGAGGGCTGCCTCCTGTTGCAGTTATTTTTTTATATGGTTCGGCAATAAAGGAGGAAAAATAAGGGAATCAATATTGGCAGAAATAAATAGATCTTTGTAGGTGATATGATGGAATATTCTAAAAATTTGAGAAATCAACAAAAATTGAGGTAATAAATGGTTTCAAAACAGAAGACCCAGTGAACTCAGATAAAGTACCAGCATGAACAAATGCCTGGAGAAATTGACAGAAAATACTGTTTACAAAACAATATCAATTGTTTTACAAATTTACAATTTACAAAACGGTATTAGTGACAAAAATATCGAGTATTTGAGCATTAATCTAGCATCATCAATGATAAAGTCTACATAGAGGCAACTGTAAAGCAATCTTAACAGAAAAAAAGAATTAACTGGAGAGATCTCTAATATACCTGTCTAGGTTGAAACAATACAGTCAAAATGATAATAATACTACCTTGATTAATATAGCTGATGCATTGCTAAAGAAACTATCAATAGATACTCTGCTGAATTAGATAAAGGGATTACATTTATGTGGAAGAGCAGACAAAATATCATTGGGAATTATGAAAAAGTAAAGTGAGAAAAGGAATTGTATTGCCAGGTTTAAAATTCTACGCAGTGATAATTATCAAATCTATCTGGTATTAGATAAAAGAAAAACGGACTAATGGAACATCATGGTAGTCTAGAATTAGAATCAAAGACCCACATTAGGGGAGTGTTTAATAAATCCAAAGGTTTAAAACACTGGGAAAAGGACATTATTCAATAAATACTGTTGGAAAAATTGGATAGTGTTATGGAAACATATTAAAAACCTCCCTTTTAGTTTCTTTAGAAACAATGAATAATGAGTAAAATTCCTTTCTTAAGCCCTTCCCAGACTTCTGAAAAAAGCCCTATCTGTAGCCTCCTCATCCCCACCCATTGCTCCTTTGATTGTTTATTGTTGTTCAGTTCTTTCAATTGTGACTCTTCATTATCCTGTTTAGGGTTTTCTCAGCAAAGATAGTAGAGTGCTTTTCCATTTCCTTCTCCAGTCTATTTTTCCAGATGAGGAACTGAGGCGAACAGGGTTAAGGGACTTACCCAAGGTCACATAGCTAGTAAGTGTCTGAGGCCAGATTTGAACTCAGGAAAATGAGTCTCCCTGACTCCAGGCCCAGAACTCTATCCTTTGTGTCACCTAGCTGCCCTTTGATTGAAGGGTGGAGCAAAAAACTCCTCCCATGGCTTCCTTTTATAGAGTACTCAAAATCTCAGCCATCATTCATTTCATTTCATTCACTTCATTTGCCACCAGCTGCACTGTTTGGTTTGACTCAATCATCATGATAAAGCCGCTCCTCTTCCCCCCCCCCCCCAATCTTTCAACTTCCTTTTGTCTATTGTCTTCCCTCATTAGATTGACTACCTTTCCCCACCCTCCCACCCCCTCTTATGTGTATCCTCAGCATTTAGCTTAATGCCTGGCAGGTGTCCTAAGGTGGATTGTAGGGGGATGATAGGCTTTTTGGAGGGAAATGAATTAAGAATGATAACCTAAATTAACTCTTATCTAGTACCCATACTTCTTCTAGGAGAAGAGATTAAAATATAAGTGGAAGAGAGGGGATACCAATCTACTGAACAGGCATTTATTCATTAAGCAGCTTCTATTACTGTTAATATTACAGTGGTACTGCTACTACTGCTGCCAAAAAAAGGAGGTCCTTTTCTTTAACTTCTAGTGTAAGGGGAGTGGTCCTGAAGGAAATGGGATGGGCAGCTTAGTAACTCAACTATTCTGGAATGTCAACGAAAACCTAAACTGTATTTTTGCATATTGTCACCTTTTCCTTGTTCAAGATTCTTAAAGTGTTAACTGAAATCTTCTTGGGGCAGAGAATCAATTTGGAGGGTATTAGGGATGGTAAGTAGGAGCTATGCCAGTTAGGACATTTCTTTCTTAGATAATGTTAAATAAAATTGTTGCAATGTAAAGCCAACCATGAGCAGCTTTCCAGAGGACTATTGCTGTGAACAGCTTTCAAGGTTCTGATTACATAGTTACAGACATAAACACACTGTTTATTTAGTAACAGATTAGAGCAAAACATTCACAGAAAATCAAGGTACAGTATTCACAATGTTACAACTTATCAGAGAAAATCAAAATTCACTATGTCACAACTCAACAACTTATCACAAAAAATGGCCACATAGTTTTCACCAAAGTGGTCACATAGTTTTGAACAAAGTACAATCATTTAGTAAATCATAACAAAAGGTCAAAGTCCTCCACCCATGGGGAACACTAAGTTAAAAATCAGTCACTATTCAGTCATCAGTTACTATTCAATCATCAATTACTACTCAGTACCCTCTCAAGGTGTAGTAGGAAATACACAAGCCACCCATCCCTAGGTCACTGGTAAATTAAAATTTCAGTTACTATTCAATACCCACAGAGAGGTCTTTTTATCTTGACTTGCCAGGCTTTCAGCTCTCATGGCTCCTCTTCCATGGTACCAGCTTCTGCCAGAATCTAATCAACTGCCACCTGAGTTCAAAGGCAGACCGCTCCCAGCTTCTTGTCTAGCTCTTTGTGCAGTTCATGCTCCACATTGGAGTTCAGTGTCCAGTCCATCTCAAATCCTTCAGAGTTTCTGTTCCTGGGAAGTCAAGGCTTAACAAAGCCACAAACAGACAAAGAACTGACACCACAGTCATGCTTCCTCTGGCAGCTCCTCAGCAGCTCTAGCTGGCCCTCGGAAGTCTTCAGCAGAAGTTTCAGCTGGTTTCCAGAATCA
Source organism: Petaurus breviceps papuanus (assembly GCF_028583685.1). Classification (NCBI taxonomy): domain Eukaryota; kingdom Metazoa; phylum Chordata; class Mammalia; order Diprotodontia; family Petauridae; genus Petaurus; species Petaurus breviceps. The sequence continues at coordinate 5,897,015 of NW_027185597.1, read as the reverse complement.
AAATCACTTCATCCAGGTTCCCAAAATAAAAATCATTCTCTCTAGCCTGGGCCTCTCTTCCTTATCCTCCAGAACCTGGCTCCAAGATCTTATATACCTATTAGCTCCTCCCTATTCTGCCCCTTCCTGTTATGTCTGCAATAGGGGTGGATACCTTTTGTTTCTTAACAGACACTTGATCTAATTAATTTCAAACTAGGTGCTAAGTATCTGTTAGCTTTGCCAATACAAAGGGATCAAATTACATTACTGTTAAGTTCAGTCACAAGCATCAGTCACATTCATACTATGTCACAGGCACTGTGTTAAGTGCTAAGGGCACTAAGGAAGGAAAATACCAACCTCTGCTGTCAAAGAGCTCACAGTTTCATGAGGGAGGGAGAGAACATGTGAACAACTATATAAAAACAAGATGTATACAAGATAAATTGGAGATAATCTTTGAGGGAAGGCACTAAGTTTAAGATGGAGCAAGGCTTCTTGTAGAAGGTGGAACTTTAGCTGAGATTAGAAGAAAGCCAGAGATCCCTGACCACAAAGTGGAAATGAAGCTGGAGAGCATTTCAGATTTGGGGGACCCCTAATGAAAATGTCCAGAGTTGAGAGATGGAGTGTCATGTGAGACTTGGCCCAAAAATACAGTCTGATATTAGCAGCACTGTATTTTCTTTGACAATCTCATGGCAAAATAAGGGGTTAGATTGACATCTTGAACCATATGCTGTAATTTCTAGTATGATAATGATCTAACAGAAGACCTAATATATTTAACAAATAGGAGTAATGATGTGTTCTCTGCAGTTGTGGAGAGAAGGAAAATGTCTTTTGGACAAATGGACAGAATGATAGGTGACAAAATAGATAATGTTGTTATATTTAGAAAAAGAAATTTGACCACAAAAAACAACACACAAAATGTAAAATAAAACAGATTGGGTAAATATTTGATAAAAATATTATGTAAACCTTTAAGGAACTGACACAAATTTGTAAGATCGATCAGTTATTCAGTGGATGTTATCAAAGAATTCAGTGAAGATAAAGAAATTGTCAATGACTACCTTAAAACATTTTCATACTCTTTAGTAATTAGAGCAATTAAAATGAAAATAACTGAATTTTTATTCATTAATTTGTCAAACACAGTAAATACAATAATTTAATTTTGGTTGGGCTGTGGACAAATTGGCAAACTATTACAGTTTTATGGGACTTTGAATTGGTTCAGGCTTTTTGGAAAACAGTAGAGTAACATGCAGTAAAACTTAATATAATCATGTCCTTTGACACAGTTATCTTCCCACCATTAAATCCTAAAGTTGTTATTAAAAGGAAAAAAAAAACTCCCTCCCCCCAAATATTTACTGAAGCTTTATATATTGTATCAGTGAACTAGAAACAGAACAATCACCCATATGTGCATTTATTGGCAAATTGTCAAATAAATTGTTTTATGGTAATGTTATGCTATAAGAAATGACAAATATGAATAGAATAGCCAGAGTGAAGAAAGCAGAATCAGATCAAAACTGCACACATTATGAAAGAACAACACAGTAAAATCTGAAAAAAATATACACAGAAGAGAGAAAATGGGGACATTGTAGAGTTAAAATACCCTTTAAAAACAAATTTTAAATAATTTGGTATTTATGATTTAATTGAAATTTTTTTTAAATTTGAATGTTTTTGTTGGTGGTGGACAGGGTCAAAGTAAAAATGGTAAAAATCCTAAAGGGATGTAAGAAATTTGTCAGTAAACTCATGGCTTTTAATGTATTCTAACTCAATAGCTTAAATTTTTTAAGATCTAGGATAGTAATTAGTGGTTTCTTTAGTGACTCAATTAAGACTAAAAGGTCTGCTTTATCTTTTCTTAATTAGAATAATGTTTTTTCAATGGCCCTTAAATTACTGTTTTTGAAATGGAGAATTTATGTTGAAATAAAATTTCTGAGGCGAGGTTGAAATCAACTAATGGGCAGTAATATTTTCCTACTCTTTGTGACCACATTTGGGGTTTTCTTGGCAAAGATACTGAAATGGTTTGCTATTACCTTCTTAGCATTTTACAGATGAGGAAACTGAGGCAAAACAGTTATGTGATTTGCCAGTTGCCTCCCAGCTAGTGTCTGAAGTTGGATTTGAACTTAGGTCTTCCTGACTCCAGACTGGACACTATCCACAGCACCACCTAGTTGCCCCGTTAATAAAACTATACAGATTTCTTATCCATCTACTCTTTTGAGTCAGTGAAGATTTTTAAGAATTATGATAATTATTTTGTGATTCATAGGATGAGTAGATTTTTTTTCTTTTAGGCTGAGAAGTTCAAGTGTTTCTCTTATAAAGACCACAACCTTGAGATCTACCTTTCCCCTTCAGTCTGGTACCCATTTTTCCATGGGTTCCTTCAACCTAACATATTCAGTCAGGTGGTTAGAGGGAAAAATGACTCAGTTTGTAGAAAAAGTATAGTATAACATGTATACAGTTACAGAAATCATATGTATACATTCTTGTTTTTCTGTCAAATTGAATTTAAGATAGTGATTAAATTTTTAGTCATCTCGAGGTTCACTTTCTGCATTTCTTCTTGCTTCTGACCCTCATCATAGATAAAAGCTCTTGTTGATGAAGCAAAGTCCTTTTTTCTTTATCTCCCTGAGGTCCTGCTGCTCACAGAAATTTTTCTGCCTTGCTTTCACACTAGTCTTTGACTGTCCTCCTTTCGGTTAGCATATATATACATATATATTTCTTTCTTATTCCTCCTGCAGCTCTACTAGCCTGCATCAGATAAGCTTGCTTTCAGGATGTCCTCTCTCTCTCTCTCCCCCCCTCCCCCCCCCTCTCTCTCCCCTCTCCCCCTCTCTCTGCCCTGCCTGAGCAGGGATGGTAGGGCATTTGGGGTTAAGTGACTTGCCCAAGGTCACACAGCTAGTAAGTATGTCAAGTGTCTGAGGCCGCATTTGACCGCAGGTCCTTCTGACTCCAGGGCCAGTGCTTTATTCACTGTGCCACCTTGCCGCCCTAAAGAACCTGCAGGATGTCCAGTTTCTTAAGCACTTTCCTATTGTTTTCCTCCCTACCTTTAAAAAAAAATCTGGGTCCCCTGCTTGCAGTACTCAGATTTCCTGGTTTTCTGATTTTCTTCCCTGTTACTTCTGAGAACATGGCTACTTTGACATGACAACCAAATATTTTTAAGGTACTTTGTACTGTATGTGGCAGGCACTGTTCTAAGCTGGGGATGCAAATAGGCAAAAAGATAGTCCCTGTCCTTATTACAATCAATTGGGGGTGGGAGAAACCTGGAAACAAGTACATACAAAGCAAGCTATTAACAGAGGGTAGGCACTTAAAACTAAGAGGGGTTAGGGAAGGCTTCATGTAGAAGGTAGGAGTTTAGTTGGAACTTAAAGGCAGGGAGGTTGGCAGTTAGAGTGAGGAGGGAAAGCATTCCAGGCCTAGGGAATAGCCAGAGAAAATGCCTGGAACCTATTGATGGAGTGTCTTGTTCATGAAATAGTCAGACAGTATTACTGAATCTAAGAGTACATGGAGGGGATGAAGATATAAAAAGACTGGAAAGGTGGGAAGAGTCTAGGTTATGAAGGACTTTGAATTCCAGTGAGCATTTTATATTTGCTTCTGGAGGCAATAGGAAGCCACTTGGAGTTTGTTGAAAAGGAGGAGAGACATGATCAGACTTTACACTTTAGGAAAGTTACTTTAGTGGCTTAAAGGAGGATGGATTATAGTGGAGAGAGACTTGAGGCAGACTGACCCACCAGCAGGTTATTGGAGTAATCAAGGGATGAGGTGATGAGGGCCTGCACTAGAGTGAGAGATATAAAATTTATCTAATTTATAGGTTCAGATGTTAGTGTTGTATTAGATGGTAGAATCAGGTTCCAAAAAGCATGCTGGAGTGATGAGTGGAAACAACATGAAAATGATAGGAATAAATATACAGTCCTACATTTAGGTTAAAAAAGTCATTTGTACAAGTACTGGGGAAGCATAAACATAATTTAATTTTAGTTTATTGTATTGGGGCAATGCAGGGTAGCCTACTTCGAGGAAAGAGTGTTAAGAGTTTGGAAAAAACAAAAACCAAACCAAACTAAAACCTAATCTGATCTCAGTCTCCATTAATAGAAGTGTAGGAGAATGAGGATTGTCCTCTGTACTAGGGTGTATTTTGTTTACTTATGAGCATCATTTTAAAAGAAGGGGAGGTCACAATTGACAAGGTGCTTAGGTAAGATAATTAGCATTGTGAGGAATGGCAAAACTGTCATGAAAAATAGTTTAAAGATCAGAAGATGTTTAACTGGAGAAAGAAATGTCTTAGAACTTGAAAACTGTTGTCAGATATTTCAAAGGTGGCCTGGGGGGCAGAACTAAGGCAGAACTAACCACATAAGAGGATTTTTGACCCAACATAAGGAAAGTCTTTCTGATTATTGGATGTCCAAAAATGGAAGGGATTACTTCATGAAGGAGGGAATTTTCTGTCACTGGAAATAGTTAAGCAAAGGAGTAATATTTGGGGATATGGAAAGGGTTCATTTATTGGGTGGGAGGGCCCTCTGAGTTTCTGATTCTTCTGGAATCTTACGGGTTTTAAAAAGTTTATGTCTTGGGGGAACCAGGCATAGATTCTTTTGGTCTTCGGCCCAAGGACCAAAAAGGCTTTTAGGCCTTTGAAAAGACTTCTGGATCATGTGATAAATGGGCTACTAGACATTTTCTCTGATCCCCTTGCTTTCTCAAACACCTTCAAAACAAGTTACAAGTGAGAGATTAAGAAGCTTTCGCTGTTTCCATGATTTTGGACACCCAGAATCCAAAAGAAAGTTAAAAAAGCAAATAAGCCCATGAGCTGTCATCTATGCTGAACTCACTTAGCACTTCTCCCTGACACTGCCAACAAAATCCAACCCCACATCCCAGTTTCCCTTTCCTCTTTTTTAGCACGCCAGACCACCAAGGTTCTCAGGTACCACACAACAATGTTGCTTTCAGGCAGCATTCTGTACTGCAAAATATTTCTGTAGGAAAGCCAGGAAAAGAGAGGGAAGGGGACAGGACATGTGTCTGGGCTTAAAATAGAGTTCAACACCACATTTCCCCCTAAGCCTCAGAGACCCAGACTTACAAAAATCTTCCTGACAGCACCAGTGTGGTAGCTCTCTGAACTATTGCTTTCAGGTCAGAGAACTGAGGAATAGAGGGAATGGGACAAGACACTGGCTATAAGACATTCCACTAATCTACTAGTCCTGGAGAAAAGTGCTCAGCACCCAAGTGGGGCCTATTCTGTCTACCCCAAAATTAGTGAATGTAGAGACCTAGACTACATTTATCTAGTGTGAGATGAGGTTTAGATGCTTTGAGATTCAGCCTCCAAAGAAACCATTGTCAAAGGTGGGGCAAGTCAGAGGCTCAGAAAGTGAGTAATAGGGGAAAAATAGGGGGGAAAAGGCCGAAATTATCCAAGATCTCAGGAAGAGGAGAATTCAAAGGCCTTAAATATAATAAGCAGATAAATTAACTAGGAAATCATTAATACCGTGTTTCCCCGATAAGAAGACCTATCCCGAAAATAAGCCCTCCCCTTACTGTGTAAGATTCCTCTAAAATAAGCCCTCCCCCCAAAATAAGCCCTATTGAGATTGCTACTGTAGTGAAGGTGATCCCCTG